>NC_060272.1:75050039-75421261 GCF_021613505.1 Equus quagga
CCTTGCCCCCTTCCCCAGCTTGCTCCCTGCCCCTTGCCCCCTCCCCACTTGCCTTTGGCAGTAAATGTTTATATGTAGTTATAGGTCTATATATAAAATAGCACGTATCTTATGATTTATATATTTCATAGAGTTTAATATTTAAGGATTTGAATATATAAATGTTGAGGAAATCAGATGATATACTAAAGGCTTACTTATATTTAATTTGTAAATTTTACACAGATTTGAGAAAAATAAATTGTAAATGTTATTCATTTTATGGTAGAATTTTATTCATACTCAAATTGTTCATAGATATCTTTAGCATCAGCATTTTCTTCATCTCTAGTTACTTTTTGTGCCATCTAGCATAGTTCGTCAGCATGTCATCTTTACTTTTATTTAAGTGTATCTCTATGTATAGTACTTTTAAATTCATTTTTGATGGCGTCAGTGGATACTGTGGCTTGGGATAGCATTTCTATTTATATATTATTGACAGTTGGCTTTTTGTTTGCTTGTTTTCTAGTATCCCCACATATATCACAGATTGCTGAACTATTCTCTCCTTTATAAAAGTAATTTTTAAAGGCTTATTTATTATAACATTCATCATGTACAATTATGAGCCATATCTCTAGGCATAATTTTTTTAATTGATTAATTAATTTATTTTCCCACTTCCCCCTTCCCCTGTGGTAACCACCAATCCAATCTCTGTTGCTATGTGTTTGTTTGTCGTTGTTTTTATCTTCTACTTATGAGTGAGATCATACGGTATTTGACTTTCTCCCTCTGACTTATTTCGCTCAGCATGATACCCTCAAGGTCCATCCATGTTGTCACAAATGGCGGATTTCATAATTTCTTATGGCTGAGTAGTATTCCATTGTGTATAAATACCGTATCTTCTTTATCCATTCGTCCCTTGATGGGCACCTAGGTTGCTTCCAAGTCTTGGCTATTGTGTATAGTGCTGCAGTGAACATAGGGGTGCAAGTATCTTTATGCCTTTGTGTTTTCAAGTTATTTGGATAAATACCCAGCAGTGGGATAGCTGGATCATATGGTAGATCTATCCTTATTTTTCTGAGGATACTCCATACTGCTTTCCATTAGGCATAATTAATAAATGTGTTCTCACTGTCTTTTCTGAGAGATTTGGGAGAAAGTTCTCCTTATACTTGGGCGTGCAGATACATGTATTCTCACTTTGAACTCTTATTTCCCCCCTCTCTGATTGAATACGGGAGCGCTCTTCTTCTCTTTCTGTGTCATTTTTTAGACTATAACAGAAGATGAGCTTAGATGGCCAGCAAAATGTGATAAATTTTAGAATTGAATTGCTTTTGATCAAAACACTTCCCAGTATGTTGCGTCTCTCCAGGTCCTGTCCTGTGGGTCTTCAGTACCCCCATAAAGAGAGCTTCTTCAGTCCTTTTCATTTATAGTGTGGTGACACATTTCACTCATACTGTGTGACTAGTAAAATTATTTTTTAATAAATTAGAGTAAAATTTGAAAAATTTTCTGATAGGTAATTGATCTATGAATTTCTTTTACATTTCTATATTTAATATTTAAGAAAACACTTTGGAGATTGCTGCTTGGAACAGTGGTCTCAGTGAAACTGGCTTTGGTGTGGGTAAGAGTTTCTGATGAGGATGTCTGAAGTGTCTCTCCTTTATGACATAACCCAAACTCATGCTCCGACATTGGTTTCTTCCTGCATACTAGTTGTGTTTAAAATACATAAATCTGTGTTTATTTTATTAATTTTTTTATTTTTATTTTTTTAGATTGACACCTGAGCTAACAACTGTTGCCAATCTTCTTTTTTTTTTCCTTTCTGCTTTTTCTCCCCAACACCCCCCAGTACATAGTTGTATATTTTACTTATGGGTCCTTCTAGTTGTGGCATGTGGGATGCCACCTCAACGTGGCCTGATGAGCGGTGCCATGTGCACGCCCAGGATCCGGACCAGCGAAACCCTGGCCTGCCTCAGCGGAGCACATGAACTTAACCACTCGGCCACGGGCCAGCCCCTGTGTTTATTTTGAAAGATGAGTTTTACTGCAGTTTTTAAGAAGTGCCGCACATACACACTGGGTATCATTCAGCCTCTTGTTATTTCAGTCAGTAGACTGCACTGTTCCTTACCCTGCTAAACTAATCTTTTCTCAGAGATATAGACGCCTTCCAGAAGTTTTGTGGTATCCTTGTTTTGCATTGTGACTTGCTGAATCAAAGCAGTGGAATTTAAATGTTATTTACTTTAAGAATTATCTTTTTGGGCTTGTATACTGAATAAGCAACACTTGGCCTTATCTGAACTCTGCAGTTCAGGTGTTACCTTGTGATTTTGATTTTCATTTCCCTAGTGAGTAGTGATTTTGAGCATCTTTTCATGTACTTATTTGTCATTTGGAAAAATGTCTACTATATTAAAGTCGTTTCCCCAGTTTTCAATTAGGTTGTCTTTTTGTTCTTGAGTTATAGGAGTTCTTTATATATTCTGTATATTAATTCCACTTGGTCATGGTCAGTAATCTTTTTAATATTTTGTTGAATTTGGTTTGCTAGTATTGAGGATTTTTGTATCAATATTCAAAAGGAATACTGGTCTATAGTTTTTTTATAGTCTTAGTCTGACGTCAGTGTCAAGGTAATGCTGGCCTCATAAAATGAGTTGGGAAGTGTTCCTTCCTCTTCAATTTTTTGGAAGAGTTTGAGAAAGGTTAGTGTTAATTCTTCTTTAAATGTTTCGTAGAATTCACCAGTGACACCATCTAGTCCTGGACTTTGTTTTGTTGAGAGGTTTTTAGTTACTGATTCAATCTCCTTACTTTAGATTTTCTGTTTTCTTTTCAGGTCATTTGGTAGTTTGTATGTTTCTAGAAACTTGTCCATTTCATGTAGATTTTCCAATTCGTTGACAGACATTTGTTCGTCGTATTCTTTTGTAATCCTTTTCCTTTCTGTAAAGTTGGCAATGACGTTCCCTCTTTGTGATTTTATTAATTAGAATCTTTTTTTCTTCTTCATTAGTCTAGCTAAGGGTTTGTCACATTTGTTGATCTTTCCAAAGAACCAACTTTTGGTTTTGTTGATTTTCTCTATTTTTTTAACCTCTATTTCACTTATCTCCCCTTGAATCTTTATTTCCTTCCTTCTGCCAGCTTTGGGTTAGATTGCTCTTCTTTTTTTAGTTTCTTAAGGTGTATAGTTAGGTTATTGATTTGAGATCTTCTTTCATTTTTAATGTAGACTTTTACAGCTATAAATTTCCCTCTAAGCACTGCTTTTTGCTATATTTCATATGTTTTGATATGTGGTGTTTTTGTTTTCATTCATCTTAAGTTATTTTCTAATTTCCCTTCTGCTGCTTTTACCTGTTGGTTGTTTAAGAATGTGTTGTTTAATTTCCATGTATTTGTGAGTTTTCTAGTTTTAACTGCTTTTATCAGTTTTAGTTTTATTACAGTGTGGTCAGAAAAGATACTTTGTATGGTTTCAGTCTTTTAACATTTATTAAGATTTGTTTTGTCGTCAGCGTGATCTGTCCTGGAGAATGTTCCATGTGCACTTGAGCAGAATGTATGTTCTGTTGTTGGGTAGAGTGTTCTGTTTGTCTCTTACATCTATTTGGTTTTATACTGTTCAAGTCCTCTGTTTCCTTATTGAATTTCTGTCTGGTTATTTTATCCATTATTGAAAGTGGATATTGAAGTTTCCAACTATTGTAGAACTGTCTTTTTCTTCAATTTTGTCAGTTTTTGATATATTTTGAGATTTTATTTGTTGGGGCATGTATGTTTATAGTTGTTATATCATCTTGATTGATTAAACCTTTTTTGATATATATATATGATGTTTCATAACTCCCCCTGCAAGCTTTACTGAGATATTATTGACAGATAACATATATAAGTTTAAGGTGTACAATATGATTTGATGCATGTGTATATTACAAAATGATTACCACCAGAAAGTTAGTTAACACCTCCATCTCTCACATAATTATCATTTTGTGTGTGTGTGTGTGTGTGTTTGTGTGCATGGTGATGACATTTAAGATCTACTCTCTTAACAACTTTCTGGTATTAGTACGGTATTGTTATAACTTTTTTTAACTTAAAAATTCATCTTATCTGATAATGATAAAGCTCCCTCCCCTCCGGCTCTCTTAGTTACTACTTGATGGGAGTATCTTTTTACATCCTTTTACGTTCAACCTCTTTGTGTCTCTGTATCTAAAATGAGTCTATTGTAGACATCATATAGTTGGAGACTGTTTTTTATTTATTCTGCCAATTTTTGCGTTTTAATTGGAGAGCTGAGTTCATTTACATTTAAAGTAATTACTGATAGGGAAGGAGTTACTTCTCCATTTAGCTGTTTGTTTTTTGTGTCTCCTTTATGTTTTTCATTCCTCAGTTCTTCATTAGTGCTTTTTTTGGTGTTTACTTGATTTTTTGGTAATGTACCATTTTGATTCCCTTCGTTCCGTTTCTGTATTGGTTTTCTTGGGGATTACAATTAGCATCCTAAATTTATAACAACCTAGTTTGAATAATACCAACTTAACTTTAGTAGTGTACAAACACTCTGCTTCTGTACATCTTCTATACATGTCCTCCACCTTTATATTGTTGTCACAGATTATGTTGTCACACCTATACATTGTGTACCCATTAACACAGATTTATAATTATTGTTTAATGTGTTTGCCTTTCTTATGAAAAAAGTTAAAAACGAAAGTACAATAATACTAGTTATTATATTTGCCTGTGTTCTTTATTTGTTTACATGGCTTTGATTATTGCCTGGTGTCTTTTCATTTGAGCCTGAAGGGCTCTGTTTAGTATTTCTTGTAGGGCGGGTCTGCTAGTAGGAGTCCCCTTAGGTTTATCTTGCAGTGTCTTAATTTTTCCTTCATTCCTGAAGGATAGTTTTGCCAGTTATAGAATTGGTTGACAGTTTTTCTTGTTCAGCACTTTAAATATGTTGTCCCTCTGCCTTCTGGCATCTATGATTTCTGAGGAAAAATTGGCTCTTAATCTTATTGCAGATCCCTTGTCTGTGATGAGTTGCTTCTCTTTTTGTGATTTCAAGATTCTCTCTTTCGCTTTGTCCTTTGACAGTTTGACTATAATATGTAGTTGTCTTTGAGGCTTTCCTACTTGGAATTTGTTGAACTTTTTGGATCTGTAGATTGAGGTCTTTCGTCAAATTTGGAAAGTTTTGGGCTGTTTTTTTCTTCAGATTTTTGTCCTGCTCACTCCTTTCTTTTCTCCTCTTCTTCAGGGATTCTCTGATGCATATGTTGGTATGTTTGATGATGTCCCACAGGTCCCTCAGTGACTGTTCATTTTTCTAAATTCTTTTTTCATTGTGCTCTTCAGCCTGGATAATTTCAATTGCCTTATTTTCAAGTTCACTGATTCTTTCTCCTGCCTGCTTAAATCTGCTATTGAACCCCTCTAGTGAATTTCTTATTTCAGCTATTGTGCTTGTTAATTCCGGATTTTCTATTTGGTTTCTTTTTTATTATTATAATCTCTTTATTGACATTCCCTGTATATTAATACAGCATTCTCCTGATGTCCTTTAGTTCTTTGCTTGTTGTTTCCTTTAGTTCTTTGAGCATATTTAAGACAACTGATTTAATACCTTTGACTAATAATTCCAGAGTCTAGAATTCCACGGGCTAGTTTCCATCAGATTCTGCTTTTCCTCCAAAATTGCTGTGTTTTCTGTTTCTTTGTATGTTTTGTAATTTTTTTGAGAACTGGGCCGTTTGAATATTATAATATGGTGACTCTGAGAATCAGATTCTCCCCTCCACGGTGATTCCTCTTGAAAGTTGCAATTATATGTTTACTTTTCTAAACTAATTTTGCAAAGCCTGTATTCTTTCTTGCGTAGTCACTGAAGTTTCTCTTCCATTATTTCTGGTCAGCTTGTGACCCGACATGGATTTACTTAAATGTCTGCACTCACCCCCAAGCCCCCAAAAGAAAAAAATCCAAATCCAGAAGGAGAAGTTGCTGCAGGCCAAGAGAGCAGAAATAAGTGCAAGTATCTTGCTGTTCCACGAGGCTTCTGCCAGAATGACCAAAATGCACTTCCCCGGAGTTTGGAGGGCAGGGTCCCCATTGCCCACCCTGACACCAACCAGTGCTCTGGGAACGTGGTCCTGTGCCCACTTCTGCTGTGGGGCTGAGGGACGGGGGATGTGAGCTGGTTTGAGCGCTCTGCTCCCTTACACAGGTTCAGCAGCCTCTCCCTTCATTAACCACTCCCCTCGTTGTTGTAGGTGTTCTGAAATGGTTGATTCTGAGGGATTTTTCAGATTAATCGTTTGGTGGAGGGACTGACCCCTGGAGCTTCCCACTGTGCCATTTTCTGTGACATCACTCTGCCCTTGGTTATATTTTGGACACTACTACACTCGGTGGTGCTAACTGCAGCTAGTTCCTTTCTATATTTGACAGAACTATTTAAGTTTGCTGATCATTTTGCTTTTTATTAGGGTGAGCTGGAGTACATTTAACTTCTGGAATCTAGAATATGAACTGTTGTTGTAGTAACAGAGTAATTAAGCCGGTCAATAGTTTACATAGTTTTGATTTCACTTCACCTTGGCACTTTGTATGTATATAGTGCTTGTCTTCACAGGAATGTGAGGGACTTTACAAGTAGTTCATTATACTGTAACATAGGAGTTGGGGAAAAATAGAACTGTGGATGTTTTTATAAGTGGAACAGCATTGAACACTCGTTTTCTGATTGAGCATCATCACACGAATCAGCTTTCCGAGTCAGGTGTCTGAGGGGTCACCTGGATCAGTCCAGGGCTTCTTGTTTTTTATAGAGCTGAAACATTATTTGGTAAAATAGAACGGAAAATCTGTCAAGAATGTGGTATAAAGAGCTTAAAATGAGGGGCCGGCCCGGTGGCGCAGCGGTTAAGTTCGCACGTTCCGCTTCTCGGCGGCCCGGGGTTCGCTGGTTCGGATCCCGGGTGCGGACATGGCACTGCTTGGCAGCCATGCTGTGGTAGGCGTGCCACGTATAAACTAGAGGAAGATGGGCACGGATGTTAGCTCAGAGCCAGGCTTCCTCAGCAAAAAGAGGAGGACTGGCAGTAGTTAGCTGAGGGCTAATCTTCCTCCAAAAAAAAAAAAACAAAACAAAAACAAAAAAAAAGAGCTTAAAATGATAAAACATTTCCTGTAATTTGTTCGCCAAAGCAGGTGACTGTGTTGAAAGCAGTGCAGAGATGCTGTAAAAACCAAAGTCTTGCCCTTTTTTTGTCGTAGGTAAGGTGCCAGAACTGAGGTCAGGTGTGGTTTTGTTTTAAATGTTTAATTATATATGGGAGCATTTTGTGAATTTTTTTGAAAAGCTTTTTAGTGTTGGTACAAAAGTGGGATTTGTAAAATTCGTTGTGCTCGAATTGCTGAGTATGTTGTTAGCCTAAGTTTGGTCATAATTGAGAATTTTCTTTTTGATATTATTGTTAAGCTAAATAGGAAGGTCCAGCAGAAAAATTCTTGCTAAATGAGCCCAGTGTCACTACTGTTAACTTCACAGAGATGAATCACCGAGATTTTCTTCAGTAACTCACTGTCTTGTGGACATTTACAGATCAAAAGCGTGGGTTGTGCTGCTGCTGTTGGCGTCCAGTCCGTCTTCTCTTCCATTCCTTGACTGAGTTAAAAGATTTAAAGTGAAGCTGAATCTTTCGTTCTCCTCGTATAAATATTCTCTATAAGTAACACACATTTAGCCGTGAATATGTAACCAAATTTTCATTGAAGATACTAGATCAAATAATTTGAAGATTGTAGCTTTTAACACATGTCTGATAGGAACATTGAGTTTTTAGTGGATATTTGCCCTTTTGGAGGTTGGAGTTATATTCCTGTTTTTGGTTTGGTCACTGAATTATAACGATTCAGATATGTAACTTGTGGCTTAGCTGCTGTTTCTTACATGATGTGTTTGTGTATATATTACTGTTAGATGAAAAGGATCACGTAAGTGCAGTCTTCTGAGAAATTTAAGTTTGCATTCATTTGGCCAGTGATTAGTCATAGAAATGAATTTTCCTGAATTGCTGACATGAAGAATTTTACGTGTGTAATATGTCACGTGTGTGCTCCTGTGGTGGCAGTTGAAGGAGAAAGTAAACTACTTTAATTTCGCCTGAGAAGAATTCTATTCTTGGAAACTTTACAAACTTGCCCGAAGTCTTCCCTACTGGGTTGAAGACTGCGTGGTGGGGAGGATGGGATGTACACACGAGCACCCGCACACGTCACTGGAAATACGTTCCTATGGGTTGTCCTTCGTGGACCCGAGCACAGCTGGCTTTCAGAAGACCTGGCGTAGAGGCGCGGGCCCCCAGGAACGCGGCGGTCGGAGCTGGGTGACTGGTTGTGTGGGATTCGTTTGTCTCAGGCTAGCAAGGCGTTTGGACTCGTGCGTCGGGGCTGGCGGCCGCCCCGGCCCGCCCTGTTGTGTGTCACGGCGCTGGCCTGGCGCTGCGCTCGCTCTCGGGCAGCATTTGCGGCCCTCCGTGCCGCGCGCGACGGGGCCCCGCGGGGCTGAGTGTGCGGCCCCCGGAGCATCCTTGTACTTCTGGGCAGCACCGTTTAGCTTGGCTGGCAGAGTTAGAGCCGGAGGAGCCGCTGCGGAGGGCCGCGCCAGGCTTAGAGGGGCTGCTCGTCCGCCTGGAGCCCTCCAGCGCGTTCTCAGTGACGCGGGGCGTTGCAGTCGTTTAGGGACTTCATCTGGCGGCGGGAGTGAGAGAGGACCTGTTTGTTCAGTGCTCACTGTGCCGGGCGTTGTTCGGGGCACTTGGGGACGTTTATTAGAAACAGGTTGTGATGAGAGAGGGTTGTTGGCCCTGTTTGGCGAGATTAGGAAATTAGAGGTCAAAGGCATGAAATATCTTGCCCTAAATTCACACTTTGTGATTTTACATTTCTGCTATTTTGGAATTGTAGCATTTTAGATTTGCAGTAGATGCCGTAAATCTGGCCTCTGTCACCTTGGTGCTGGGAAAACTGCGGCAGAGTGGTTTGTGCAGGTGACCTGCGGTCAGGGGGGTCGTGTTAGAACCAGCGGGGAGCGCGGGGCTCCTGATCCTGGGGCGTCTCTCTGCTGGCGCACAGCCTCAGGAGGAGTGTTTAAGTGCCTGCTCGTGTTCTTCAGGCCGCTCATTCCCCAACCCGAAAAGCCATCATGAACAGACCTCTGAAGAAAAGTCACGACTTGGCTCTTTCAGTTCCGTCGGTTCTGAAGCCTTGCCCCAGTTCTCGAGCGCTCAGTGTTGTTCCTGTGCTGACGTCCTGCAGTACGTGCTCTGTTGGAGCATAGTTTGATAGTTATTTTCTCCTCTGTAACTTTAAATTTATTTTTTAATAATTTTCTACCTGTGTGTCATCACGAAAAGCTAAGTTTTATTCACTGTGTACTCCCCAATTGGATTATGACTTTGTAATTTTTTTCTTGCCCTTTTAAAAATCTTCTACAGCGCTGTATATCAAAATTATTTTGATTTCAATCCACAGTGAGAAGTAGGTTTTACAGGGAGACCTAATAGATGCGTACTTAAATATTGGAACAAAAATTTCACAAATCGTTATTTACTCTTAGTAGGGAGATAGAGTGTGATGTTTTCTGTTTTACTGAGAAAGAAAATGTCGTTGTGATCCACTAAATTGATCTCGCCACCCGCTAACGGTACTGTGGTTTGAAACTCCTGTTCTGCAGCTCCTCCCTCGGGGCCGGGGGTGGGGAAGAAAGCACATCTTCAGATTCCAGTGACTTTCACCTTTTCTGGGGGACTGCCGCTTTGTGAGTGTGCTGCTGATGCCTGAAGGTCGAGTGTGGACGTGGTTTGTTTCCTCGTAGACACTTTTGTTGTCTGACATGGTTTCGGGGACACGCTGTTTTCAGGGAGAGCAGGGACAGGTTCTCAGCCTCCCTTCCCCGCTGTCTCACTTCAGAGATGGAGACTTGTTTCTTACACCCTCTGTGCCTTGGGTTCATCCTTTTCCTGCTCACCTTAGCTTCCTCTCTCTTGTGTTCGCACTCTCATGTCGCTCTTCCTGTGCCTCCAGAACCTTTCTTACTTTACCAAGGTCACTTGCTTCTCTCATGTTCGGGAAGCCTCTCCTGCCTGTTTGGCAGTTGTCCTTTGCGTACTGCTCTGATCTGACCCTTTCAGTATGAAACTTGGAATGGTAAACGCTGGATTCTAGGATATGATTTGAAACACAAAAGTGGGAAAAATGTACTTTTTCATATATGTATTAAACAAGAAGAAAGTTGCCTGGAAACTAATAGTTTGCCATAACTATCTGGTATAAAAAAGGAAATATTGGGGCTCGCCTGGTGGCTTAGTGATTACGTTCATACACTCTGCTTCGGCAGCTGGGGATTGCAGGTTTGGATCCTGGGTACGGACCTACACACTGCTCATCAAGCCATGCTGTGGTGGCATCCCACATAAAATAGAGGAAGATTGGCACAGATGTCAGCTCAAAGACAATCTTCCTCAAGTGAGAAGAAGAAGATTGGCAATAGATGTTACCTCAGGGCCAGTCTTCCTTGCAAAAAAAGAAAAGAAAAAAGGGAAATATTCTTGATAAGCATCTTTTCTAGATAGTAGATGTTCATCTTTTTGCGTTTTCATTGTTTTTTATTTCTTGCTAAAATGTATTAAGTTGTCTATTAAACAGTATATACTGAACTTAACTAGCTTTTCAAAATGGCATATCTTCCTAGATACCATGTTTTATCATGTTCTAGCTTTAGATTATGGGGATTTCCTTCGTGGGGATGGGAGGCACTGTAAATACCAAGATCTTATGCATGAGATAACTGAGGTCCAAAGACAGAAGCGTTTTATGTCAGGTTATTCTAGCTAGTTAGTGGCACGGCCAGGACCAGACTCAAGTTTGTGGCTTTGCTAGTGCGGTGCTGTTCTTAGTAGACTATGGTTTCTCTACAGCAGCTCCATATCCATATCAATCTATTCTTCACTGAAATCTTTTCCATAAAATAACGTTTCCTATTTTTAATAAAACTTTACTTTCAATTAGTAGCATTATATTGACTAAGAAATATTACCCAATATTAACCTTGTTTCTTAGGCACAACCATTGAGTTTTTTCTGATTTACTTTCTTAATTTATTTTATTAAGACTTTTTCTTTTGGCCCCGGCCCGGTGGCGCAGTGGTTAAGTGCGCACATTCCGCTTCTCAGCAACCTGGGGTTCGCCGGTTTGGATCCCGGGTGTGGACGTGGCACCGCTTGGCAAAAGCCATGCTGTGGCAGGCATCCCACATATAAAGTAGAGGAAGATGGGCATGGATGTTAGCTCAGGGCCAGTCTTCCTCAGCAAAAAGAGGAGGATTGGCAGTAGTTACCTCAGGACTAATCTTCCTCAAAAAAAAAAAAAAAAGGTTTTTCTTTTTTAGAGAAGTTTTAGGTTCACAGCAAAATTGAGGGGAAGGTACAGAGATTTCCCCCATACCCCCTGTGTCTATGCACGCGTAGCCTCCCCCATTGTCACCATCCCCACCAGAGTGGTGCATGTGTGACAGCTGATGAACCTACACTGGCATGTCGTCATCACGTGAAGTCCGTGGTTACACTGTGGTTCAGTCTTGGTGTACATTCTGTGGGTTTGAACAAATCTGTGATGACGTGTTTATCACTACGGCATTGTACAGGGTGTTTGGACTGCCCTGAAAATCCTCTGTGCTCTTCCTGTTCATCCCCACCCCCGCCCCAACTTCTCACAGCCTCTGAATTTTTACTGCCTCTGTAGTTACCATTGAGTTTTTACTTTTAATTATTGTAATTTTTATACTTAGAAGTTTTATTTGGTTCTTTTAAAAAAATCTGCTTAGACTTCAGGGTCTCATTGATTCTTATAATCAAGCCTTTGTTATTTCTTGGTACATATGAAGCATTTGTTTTATTTATATCATGTCTGAAATAGTTCTGATACATAATATCTTAAGTCTGACTCTGCTGTCTGTGCTTCTGCTGGCTTTTAATCATAGTGCTGTATTTTTCTGTTGTTTTTGTGTATCTGCGTTATTTTTGATTGTGAACTCTGATCTCTTGGAGTTCTTTGTGGAGTGGGTTGAATTTGCCTTCCAGAGTACGTGTGTAATTCTGCTAGTTGTAGGGTGAAAGAGGGCACTATCAACTCAGGATCTCTTTTAATTATATTTTCTACTTGAGCTTTTTTCTTTTTTTAAGATCATACAGCTTGCGTGAATTTGGGTCACAAACTTTCATGAGGGCGGCTTGTGTCTATGAATTTTTGGAAGGTATTTAACCTCCCAACTTCTCCCCTCAACACTCCACTCACTTCCACCCCAGTGCCAAGGACAAGTCAGGCACATTTCCTTGCTGTTTCCTTCTGTGGTACAGGATTGTTTCTTGTTCCCCCTTAAGGTGAAGATACAGTCCTCTTTGGATCTCAGTGTTATACTGGGGTCTTCCAATGGCTTCTGTCTCTTGGGTGGGCCCTGAGTTTCAGGGCCAGTTTTCCTGTCCTGCCTTCCGCTGTTGGAAGAGAGCCTCAAGGTCATGAGCGTTGGCAGATCCCCGCGGTGTGGGATCTGTCTTTGCCTTTGGCTTATCTCCCAGGGTTTCCCCCAGCATTTGTTATTTGGTTTCTGTGGATTCCTTATTTTCTCACCAGCTCAGTAAATTATTGTTTTTTAATTTTAAAATTCATCCATCTTTTGGTTGTTTTCCTCAGGAGGGTCATGAATATCCAATTGCTTCTTCATGATGAATTCTGTGGTAATAGGTACTGAGTCTAAAATAATCTTTTGTGTAAGTTCCAGAAATGGGGAGAGACCAGTCAGAAGAAAAGTCTTCCTTCTGTGCGTGTCGTGGACTCACACAAAACAAATGAATGCTGATACCTGTGAAAGCTTTAGAGCAGAAATTCTTAACTGAGCTTACCCCCATTTCTTCCCTTTATTCCAGTAAAGAATCACTGATTTCATAAACGATTGTTAATTGTAGTAGGATCGTATTTCTCCCGTGTAGGCATGGAACATTGTTCAGAGCCATTACTATTGGATACTGACTTGTTCTAGGCTCAGTTTAAATCCTCAGGTGCTTGACTGACCATTATTTGACATGATAGGGTTAGTCAGCCTACAACAAAATCTTCAAGGGATGATGTTTCAGCACTCTTCAAAAGATGCTGAAAATTGTACAGCAAATTTTCAGCTTAGTGGTGGTTTTCAACCAGTTACATCTAACTCTAGTGTTGAAAACACTTTTAAATTAAAAAAAAACACTCATCAGAAACTAGATTGCTTTGTCGACTCTTTGCCTTTGCAGTTAGCAGTTCTGCTGGAGGCCGGGGTGTACTCTGATCATTTCTGCAGGGAGAGACGTGAATCCGTGCGTGAGAGTATCCTCCTGCACACTGGGGATCTGCTCTGCAGCATTACTGCCTTAGTAAGGGATAGTGTGCTGTCGTGTACCTGAATGCAGAACTAGCATTAAGGAGAGTGCGTCTGCCCCCCTAACTCCATCTGTAACGGCCATCGCTCCCTGTTGAATTACGCTGCGGAGCGTCCATTGGTTGGGCTTGGACTTCCCTGGAGTTTTGTGTTGGGATGGTAGTGTCCTCAGAAGTGTTGATAAAAGTGCTTGGAAATGATAGAATGTTGAGTTAGAAGAGTCTTTAGAAATTACCCAGCCTTTTAATTTTCCAAACACACTTAGCTGTGAAAACCTTCATTTGTGTAAAAGCTTACTTAAAAACCCAATAGATGAACTTGGAGCTGGGGGTTTGAAAATCACTGAGGAGACTGACCCTTTTATTTGCAAATGAAGACTCTTAAATCCAGAAGGGTTAAATGGCAGTGTTCTGTGGCTGTTCCACTTGGTCACACTTCACTTCGTCTTCCCCGGCAGATTGGACTGTGCTTCCACTTTGTCAGGAGGCTTTTGGGGGTACAGTGATGAAAGCTCCAGGCGCCGCTTTGTGGAACTGGCTGCACTGAGGAGACCATCTGTCTTTTTTTTCTATGATAGCTGTCTCATTTTTTTGTTGTAACTTTTGTTTCCTTCTCATGTTATTTCTTAGCTGTTACATGGGGCAGATCATATTTATGAACATTACTGGCTAAATGAGAGAAGCCTTTTTCCCCCCTTGGAATTGAAGGGAAGGGGGAGAAGAGAACCAACATTTCTGGGACAGCTGCTTATGTACCAGGCACTGCCATGTGCTTTCACAAAAGTTTAAACTCGGGGCTGGCCCCATGGCCAAGTGGAGTTCACGCGCGCGCTCCGCATCGGCGGCCCAGGGTTTCGCCAGTTTGGATCCTGGGCGCGGACATGGCACCACGCGTCAGGCTGTGTTGAGGCAGCATCCCACATGGCACAACTAGAAGGACCTGCAACTAAGATACACAGCTATGTACCGGGGGGATTTGGGGAGAAAAAGCAGAAAAAAAAAAGAAGATTGGCAACAGTTGTTAGCTCAGGTGCCAATCTTTAAAAAAAAAAAGTTTAAACTCATTTAATGTATAGCTACCCTATAAAGTAGTTGGTAACATTTTCCTTTTACAGTTAGGAAACTGAGTCACAGAAAGGCTAATAACTTGATCCATAGTGAAAACTACCCTGAAGGTGGGCTTTCTAAGCTTGTGTGGAAGTCTGTGGTTTTTGGGGGCTGAGTGGGACATCTGGGGTGGCTGGGATACACAGTGTGTGGCGTGTGACTGCAGTTACACCGGAGACATATGTACACGTGGTATTCCGTCCTCTGTTCATCCTCAGGGCCAGAAATGCTTTCCTAAGGTGTGCGTGCTGGCATTTAATCGTTCCACACAGACAGATACATGAGCTTGTATTTTGGGTAATGCCACCTTTGCTTTTCTTCTTTTTTGTGCAGAAGGGTTATACTCGTTCCAGTAAACCAGTTTGAATTCTTATAGTAGGTGGTAAACATCTTGACTTACTAATAGTTTTCAACATATGTGAGGAAATTTCCTGACAGGACTTGAGCTGGCAGAGTGGGGAGTGGGGCTTGGCAGCGTTCCTGCCGAGACAGTTTTGTTCGGTGGACCTTGAAGTTGCTATAATAACAGTTAATGAATAGCCAAATTTGAAATAAATGGTATCTATGAACTAGTGATTGTATCGAGGTTTTATAGAAAGCCTAAAAATAATTCCTAAATGAAAAAAATAAAGACTGTGTCATGTCTGCATACAAGTGCTGGGTGGCTGGAGGACATTAGAGGAAATATCTTGTTTTGGCAGAACTTGACCACCAACCCGCCAGGTCCCTTTGATCAGCGCTTATTTTCGGGCCTGACCTTTCAGGAAGTTGAGGATGTGTTTGAAGAAGGGCTGGGCTTCCCAGGTTCAGGATCGGAGCTCAGCCAGGACACTGCCGCAGTGGGCTCCTGAGCACTCAGGGCTGTTCACCGTGTGCAGCGTCTCGAGGAGGCGTCTGTGTGTGTTGTCTCGTGTGCAGCCCTGCAGAGTGGTGTTCAGGTATTTTGTGACTGACTGCATATCAGTTATATTCTCTTGTTATATCAGTACCTTTTCTTGGGGATTTTCATGTAAACATATCCAGAGTTACTGTGTTTTCAGAATTGCTTTCATTCCCCTTTCAAGCCACGTTTTGAGTCCATTTGGTACTGTGTACTGGTGCCTAGGGACTTTGTGTCTTCCCACCCACTAAGCTTTTTCTTCAGGGACCTCAGATGCATAGAATGGAGTTGATCATATTCCTGAGCGCATGACACAGGTCTCAGGAATATGATATTGTCTGTGCAGGGCCCTTCTTTTTTTGGGTTTCATTTTATTTTTCCTTCTCATCCTTCACCCCGATTCCAAGTCCCAGCCGTCCTCCAGGGCCCACTCAAGTGTGTCTGATGTGCGTTTGTCCAGCCCATTGGCCGTGTGCTATTGTGTGTGTGTGTGTGTGTGTGTGTGTGTGTGTGTGTGTGTGTGTGTATATATGGTGGTGTTTCGTTTTAGTCTCATTTTCTTTTTTAATTTAACATAATGTTTTTGAGAAATAGTCATGTTTTTGTACGTAAATCTAGCTCATTTATTCTGACTCTGTTACGTAGGATGTTGTCATGTTTTATAGACCACCTGGATTGCTGTCAGCTCTGCATCATCAGTGATGCATCAGTGAACATTCCTGTCGCCCTTAGCTCTCTGTGAGAATTTTTCAGGTGTATACCTCGGAAGAATTGTTAGGCCCCTGGATATAGGCGAATTTCACAAAATTTCAGCTCTCTGAGATGGCTGCTGTCAGATTACACTCTTGTTACAGTGCATGATGCAACAGCCACTTTCATTCGTTACTTAGAAAAAAGGAACAAGTTATAAATATAATTCCTTGATCCAGGCTTTGGTTCCGTGAGAAGGTTCCTGCAAACTAGTTTTTAGTCATCTTGTTAAAAGCCTTCGTTCTTCACTCTCATCCTTTATTTTCTTTCAGTATTGTTAGGTAGTTATAGGGAAGTTATAGATCTGTAAGTTATAGGTAGTTTTTTAAAGAATGTCTCTGTAATGCCTATATAATTGTGACAATGTTATAAAAATACTATAAATACTAAGATTTCTGCGTTTCATTTTATAGGGCGCCAATGCCTCGGCATTAGAGAAAGAGATTGGTCCAGAACAGTTTCCAGTCAATGAGCACTATTTTGGATTAGTCAATGTAAGTATCCATTGATACTTAGCCTTCAGAATTGATGAATGCATTTCATAATTTATTAAAGGAAAATTGTTCATTTGTCTCAGACTTAATGCCAAGAAACTTGATGTGGAATTTTAAATTTATCTGTCACGGAAGGGAAACAAAGTTGGCTGAACAACTGAGAACAGATCTCTTGATTCTTTGAGAATTATTTAAATGTCTAAATATAAGTGGTTCAAATGTACAGATATAAATATAGTTTGTAAATGCCTGCATGTGTCTATAGCGTCTCTGTCAATTTACTCCTGGCATTGTCCCAGTAGTATAGATATAAAAGTGCAAAATATAGGGAAAACATACATCTCAGTCCTTGTGGAGGTAATTCTAGTAATTATACATTATTAAAACTTTGGAAGAACTTTCTTCTCTGAACCAAAACCACCACAAATCTGTGTTATGTAATTGTCGTAGTAGTTTATGCTGTTGTACTGTTAGGTGGGTCCACGGTGAATGTTTTAAAATGTCTGTGTTGGCGGTAGCACAGATAACAAAGTAAGTTATAGTGAACAAATTGGTGTGTCGATAAGTACGAGTATGGAATTATGATGTGTGCTTTCTTGTGTGACTTGAGGGAAGCGCTTCAAGTGACCTGTTTCCCCTTGCTCTGGGAACCTGTCGGTCTCTGTCAGTGTGAAGCTTGTAACAAAGAATCAGCCGTCTCCACCCTCTTCTGTCCTTCCCCACAGGAAGCTACTCATTGAACTGATGGCTATTTTTTCTGGACTTTACCCTTCCATTCTAAATAAAGTGCTTATACTGCTATTTAAAAAAAACAAAACCCTGTTGACTTCCTGTTAAGGTGGATTAGAAGTTTAGTTCTCTTCTCGCACCGCCTCTGCCCAACTTCACTTTTCCTCCTCCTCCCCTACGGGATCAGTCATGGCTTTGTTTTTCCATGTCCTTATTTTTCATTTATTCTTCCCAGATTTGTCAACAAAACTGAAAAAATAAAAAGACCTCCTCTGTATCAGTTTCCACTGAGTCGTACCCGTCAAGTAACCCCTCCTTTTCCCCATGACGTCCCTCTGGAGCCTTCTGTCCTCCTGCTGTGCAGCTTTTGTCCAGCCTTTCTTTTTTCTGTCACCCTGGATATTCCCTTCACTTCTTTCCACTTGCAGATCCTGTCTTCTTTCTGGTGTTCTTGCTTTGTGGAACACGGTCTACACTAGCTTCTTTAGGAAGTGTGCATGGGAGATTAACTTTGAGATCGTGTGTATTTAAAAGTGTTTCGGTTATTGTTACAGCTAGATATAGATCCTAAGTTATAACTTTCCTTCACAATTTTTAAGAGATTACTCTGTTGCTTTCTGGTTCTTTTGATGTTGAGGGTTGATGCCCTTCTGATTCTTTTTTTTCCTTCCCATTTTCTTCTTCTTCTTCTTCTTTTTTTTTTTTGAGGAAGATTGGCCCTGAGCTAGTATCTGTGCCCATCGTCCTCTATTTTATATGTGGGACGCGTGCCACAGCATGGCTTGATAAGCAGTGCATAGGTCTGCACCCTGGATCTGAACCCACTAACCCTGGGGACCCTGGGCCACCAAAGTGGAGCACGTGAACTTTAACTGCTGTGCCACCGGGCAGGCCCCCTTCTGGTTCTTGATCTTTTCTGTATGAGGCTTTTTTGTCCCTTTCAAAGAAATTTTGGGAGGCTTTTAAGATGCTCTCTATGCACGATGTTCTGAAATTTCATGATGTGTCTTACTCTCCCCTGTTATTGCGTTGGGTGTTTATGGACCCATTCAGACTGATGGTTCATTTTCCTCAGTTCTAGAACGTTTCTGATACTATTATTTGGATAATTTTCTTCCTATCACTGTAATTTCTCTGTTCTGTCTTTTTTGATACACTGTTAGTTGCATATTGAAAGACTTAGACTGATTCTTTATTTTTCTTATTTTTCCTCCCATTTTTGATCATCTGCCTTTCTATTCTACATTTTAGACTATTTCTTCTACATTTTAGACTATTTTTCATCCAACTCATTGCATTTTTTTGTTTCTTAGAATGTTACTTTTATTTTTTGATCTTGTTTCATGGAGGCAATATTTTCTTTTATTTTTCTCAGGATATTATTTATAGTTTGTTGCTGAGGTTTTCTTAGGATTACTGGATTGTTTCTGAGTTCACCACCCCCACCCCCCATTTTCAACTCTGTCTTTCCTATTGGAAGCTTTCCTCAAATTTCAATCATACATAAAAATGAAATTCTAGACCGCTGGTTGGAGCTTTGTGTATTATGGGTGGAGCTTGTCTACCTTTGGCTCCACTCTAGGGTGACCCGCTGGCAAACAGGCTTTAAACAGAGCGCTCCCTGCCCACTCCCTCCTGCCCCCAGTGTCAGCATCTGGAGCCTTGCTCTGGGCGGGCTGTCTGCTTCTGGGAGGACTCCTCAGTCTGCCTGGGAGGTGCTTCGTTCCGGGTGTGTCTGGTCCTCTGGTTCCTGTCCAGGCCTCACTGCTGTCCTCGCTGTTCTTATACCCAGAGTTCCCTGTTCAGCCTCTCTGGACACTGACCTGCAGTTGAAAGCAGGCTAAGAGCCTGGGGGTCTAAATGGTCCTTTGAAACACTTGTGACCAGACTTGTGTTTTTAGATGTCACCTTCCCCCGCCACCCCCCATCCCCCATCCTGCTCCTTCAGGATGAGTCACTTTGTTTCTTGTTTGTCCCTTATGGGCTCTTCGGCTTCTGCAGTTTCTCTGTCTGCCTTCTGTCTGTTCCCTGACATCTCTGGTCTGTGGTTTATCTCCTTTGGCCTTTTGAGTTTTTGCCTGATCTGTTCTTCCATGGTCATTTTATTGAGGTTTCATGAGGAGGAGAGTTAAATGAGTATTTCCCTGTTCAACAAGAAGTCTGGCCTCTCCTTATGTGATCTGAAATGTTTGTGCTCTCATACAGAGTTGTCCGGTGGTCAGAGCCTCGTTTGGATCTGGGGGTGGCAAACCTGTTTCTTCAGTCTCGTTACTGCGTCCTGGTGGCTCCCACCCGTACCTGCTTCAGACTCCAGTGCTCACATGTGTCTTGAATTGTAGTGAAGTTGTGCCATTGATAGTGTCCCAGAAGAACCCATGTCTTTAGAATAGCACTTATTTATACTTTGTCACAATATATTTGTATATTGAAGGCTGTCTTACCTTTAACTTTCTCCAGTATAAATATTTCCATCTCCTCATTGTGTCTAGCTGTAAGTTTTCTGCAGATAGCCTCAGAACGAGTGAAACAACATCCTAGATAAAATCATGAGTTCTGAAGTTCTATAGTATTTTTTCTGCTGTTATGTTGTTTTAAGTTTAATATGATATCAGTATCAAAATGCCAGCGTCAATTGTGTAAAAAAAAAGGTTTCTAAGAAAATAGCATTTTTCATTACTCCCTGTGGATCAGTCTAAATTCAGAAGGTGGTATTTGTGTTTCTTCCTGAAGCTGAGTAACTGAGCGTCAGTAAAACCAAGAGAAGCAGGAGGGAGTAAAGCGACTAAGAGGCCATCAGAGGAAGCTCTGTCTTATCCCCTCGAGAGGTTCATTTGAGGAGCAGAAATATAGTTTCTGATCTCTGTGCCTAGTTATTATGGTGAAGAATTGACATCTCTAAGGTGGCCAGGGCTCCAACTGTGAAAGGTTGATGAACACTTTGAATGTCAGAGTCGATGCAGCAGAACTAGAATAGTGATTAACTTTTTCTGGGATTTATACTTTCACGCTACTTTGCAACTGTGTTCTGTACGTTTAACCTTTTTCTGTAAGTCTTATTTTTCAACCTGCAAATTATCATTACTCTTTTCTTTCTCTCTTTGTTTCCTTCCCCCATTTTTTTATTTGTAGACTTATTTATAGGAGTCTCTTAAAAATTAAGATTGTAGTTTTGGAGGTAGGGGCTTGTTAATTCAGAGATCAATATTTTAACTTTTTTCCTGCCCCTATACCTGTCTGCCAAGTAGTTGGTGTTGTAAATAACAGTGAAATGTAGCTGCTTTAAGAAACTTGGTGGTTACCCTTTCCTAACAATTGGATTTTGTTAAAATGGGGCACATGTATATTTTCTTTTCATCAGTCTGTTCTTAGCTAAGTGTGCATTTCCAGGTTCATTTTAATTGCTTTTATAAAAAGCTTATACCGAAAAGAGTTCCTATTAGATCTGCCTGATTGGATCCCTTTTTGCAACCACTGAGTGGTAGGTCACTCAATAGCACTTGCTTTTGGGAAATAATACATGTATTTGGGCAGTTAGAAAATTAGACTTTTTTTGTTTTAATGGAGAAAAGAGTACCACAGTTTGATTAACCTAGCAGAAAATTCAACAGAGTGGTTACTTTCAACATTGTTAATGACAACCTATTTTCCATTATTTTCACTTGTAGATATTTTTGTCTTGGAAGAGTATTTTCAAAAATGATAGCTTTTATGGCAGTTTACTCTTAATGATGATTCTGATGTTGGTCACTATAATTTACGTAACACACAGAGTGGGGCTTTCCTATTGGTTGGACTGCTGCGGATACGTTAACCTTCCTGATGTTATGGGAGCCGAGGAGGAATGTCCTGTGCCGTGGGGGTTCAGGAACCACGTTGAGGAGGCACAGGAGCCCTTGGAAGCTTTCTCTTGCTGTAAAATATCCCACTCACATGTCGGCTGTTTTTACAGTCAGCTAAATTCTTTGAAAACAAGTTGTTTTCATCTGATAAACCAGATTGCCTTTTCCTCTGAGGTCTTGTAG
Source organism: Equus quagga (assembly GCF_021613505.1). NCBI lineage: Eukaryota > Metazoa > Chordata > Mammalia > Perissodactyla > Equidae > Equus > Equus quagga. Next base: position 75,071,525 of record NC_060272.1, read on the forward strand.
CTAATGAGTACTTATTTTAGTAAAGTTTATTATAGACAGTGATTTAAACTAGTGTCTCTTTCCTACTTTTTGTGCAGTCTATGCATTTTTAATAGCCATTCTTCAATGTTTAATTGTATGGTTCTATATTAATTTTATAATACAGTAGGGTCCAACACATAAGTTGATTGGGCTCAATCAATCTATTTGGGAGGCTACTGTGGACCTTTGTTATGAAATTACAATTGTGTTCCTAGACCATCTTATGAAAGGCTTTTTAACCTGAATTGCTAGTACTTATTAGTTGGAATTCTAGATCCAGGGAACAAGGACCATTATGGAGGAGAGAGAGAAATAAAAATGAAACTTTCTTTCCATTTGTGGGTTATACTGTTGATTAGGCAAATGTCTCTTGGTTCTGTTTTCTTTTGCATTGATTTCATTCTCATTTAGTTTCTCTTCCCCTATGGCCACAGACTCCTTGAGGCTTACATTATCAGAGATCCCAGAGAACGTCCATGTCAAACCTGACAAAAGAACTGTAGCCCAGGTACTCTGTCTAGAGTGGATCAAGAGCCCAGCCCTGTTACAGGGCCTGAGAAAGGGCTTGTGATTGACAACCCTACGGAATTTGCGTAGAAGTCAGTTCCTAGAAGGAAGCACAGGGCCATGGAGTAAGGGCGTGGGGTGAGGAGTGGATGTCCGCTAGAATGAGGAAGGCCGCTTTGGGATTGGGTCCACTTGGCCGCAGTGAGGGTGGTGGGTAGGGGAAAGTGGGGCATAGTGTTATAAAACAGGCCACCTAAACGAGACACTGTGGTCGGAGGAAGAGGGTCTTCCCTTAGAAGGGGATGTTCACAGGACAGGCACTGTCACCAGCCTCCAGCATGGGGGACAGGGGAGCAGTCAAACATTTTAAAACATTTTTTAAAGGTAACACTGTTGACATAATGGTGGTTAAAACCAGTAATCTCCAAATGAAATACTTGAGATGGTCCGCTGGGGTATGAGAAGAAAATAGTAGAATTTCTGATGTTTATTTTCATCTAAAAATGAAAGGTAGATTCAGCTTTACTATTCTTGATAAATGGATGATACTGGCACCCACACTATCCATGTGTGAAATGGTCCTGTGTTACTTCAAGTGCCACAGTGCCGAGCAGTCAACAGCATCACTCTCTCTTACTCATTTATGCTGTTTTATCTGTTATAATTTAAATGTGGATTTAGAGATTACATGATTTAATTTCAATTAATCTAATTCCTCAAAATGGACAAATGGCTTGAAAAAGGTTGTTTCAAAATTAACTGTGTAATTCTGTTAGGAATTGTTCTAAGGACTTCCCACAGATTATTCATTTAATTCTTTACAAGGTTTTAAGATGTAGGTGCTGTTAACCCCATTTACAGATGAGGAGACTGATGCACAGAGTGGTTTAGTAATTTCCCAAGGTCTCATAGCAGAACCAGGTCTCAACCTAGACTGTTTGGTTTCAGATCCTCTGCGCTCAGTGCCCATGCTGTGCTGCTCTCAAGGCCGGTGATCACTCACATGTATTCGAACATTTAGTAAATAGGATTGCAAATTTAATACCATAATTTAGAAAATAAAGGCCATAAAGGAGACTCTTTTTCACTTGGACTAATGTATGTATCTTTGTGAAGATACCTTTTTCAACTTTGATAGCTGTTAAAACCATATAACTGAACGTAAACCCAGACTATCAAATCACTGTCTTACAGTCTGTATCCCACAGTTTACACAAAAGCACACTCAGTCTCATTGCCCTCAGTTAAATATTAATAATTTTTAGTGAAAATGAAAAAATTAATAAGACAAATTTAAAATGTTTGCTTCATCTTGTCTTATTAAAAATATAACAAAATATAATCACTTATTTGTGTCTTTTTTTTTAAAGATTTTATTTTTCCTTTTCTCCCCAAAGCCCCCTGGTACATAGTTGTTTATTTTTAGTTGTGGGTGCTTCTAGTTGTGGCATGTGGGACGCTGCCTCAGCATGGCCTGATGAGTGGTGCCATGTCCGCGCCCAGGATCCGAACCAGCGACATCCTGGGCCGCTGAAGTGGAGTGTGCGAACCTAACCACTTAGCTACGCAGCCGGCCCCCTGTTATATTTTTAATGTATGTAATATATGTATATAATTTATAAATAAATATACATGCATTAGAGATGTGTACTCAGAATCATCTTATTGATGGGGCAATGATTCATATTTGTGGAGGGGCATTTTTTTAAGACTTAGAGAAAAAGGCATCAGAGAAAGCAAGGATAGGTCATTGTGTTCAACAGGCGATTGAAAAATCAGTGATCAGACCTCGAGGAGGGTGGCTCCTTTTAAAATTTGTTTCCCCTGATTTTAAAGAGGGTCATACCTTTGATCTTCAGAAGCAGCTGAAAAAATACAGGATAGGTTTCAACCATAGAGCAATGTCTTTTTGGAAATTGAGCTTTCAGAAATAAGAATTTGGAGGAAAACATCCCAGACAGTCTTTTGCAGGAAAACTATACACTTGAAGGATATATTTTTAGATTTTAGGAACTAGAATGAAAGTTACTGTTAAAAGTCAAGGAAATTAAAAGTTTCAGAGTTATGAATAAGATTGAAAGTTAGCTTATTCTGGAGGCGTAGTAGTAGTTTCAATCTTTAATTTTTCTTTATTGGGATTGATGAAGGTAAGTGAAAGACCATAATAGAAGACCTCAAAGAATTGATTACAGTGTTACCTATTGCTTTAAATTGGGGAGATAAGCAAGAGGCTGGCTGCGAGCATTCTGTACAAAGTGTGGACTCCCTCTAGTTCCTTAGCTTATCCCATTTCCTTCTTTTTTATAAGTGAGTCAAACTCATTATGATAACTTTTTCTGATATACTGTGAGATGCTGTCTTTTGTTTTTACCTACCTACTCTGTGGAAATTGGCAGAGTCCCTGTTGCTTATTCTTTAATAAAAATGTCCAGATTATGGAGATTGTATCTTCACTTGACAGAGCCATAGTTTGTTGGTCATTAGAGTCATTAGACTGTGGTACAAATACTGGTATTTTTCAGACTAATTAATGCTGAGTAATTGGTAAGTTAACTTTAGTAATGTTGTAGATTCTACTGCTGATGTACTTAGCACTGGGTAGCCTTTATGAATTAGGATCATTAATATCAATGCATCATTATTGTATACTTCTTTTAGCATGTCTCTGGAAAGCCTTTCAAGCAGCTGTCTTCATGAAATCAGTTCATGGCTCTGACGAGCTATATGAACGTGGAAGTCATGTTTCTTCACTGGGTCTCCTGTCCTATTCCTTTCTTGTAGTAGTGTTTAACTTGTTCCTCTATTCCTTGAGTATCTTATAAAGTGGTAGTTAGATCTAGACACTTGATCAAAGTGTAGTGGTTTTGTTTTATTTTTTAGGACAATGATACTTAATAGGAGTTGCTGTATATTTCTTGGTGCATCACACTGCAAAACATGAAAGTTTTGTTGTTCGTTTTTAATGATACTGGAACCATTGGGGGTTTAGGCCTGAGCCCTCCATTTTAAAGTTCCCCATCAACTTTTAACCTAATGCTTTTCGTATCCATTGGTAATTATTGCCTAGTCCATTATTTACGACCATTTCTTCTGAAGTTATTAGGCAGAATTATTCTATAAACAAGAACTTCCTTTATCAACTATTTAGTGCCCCCTGAAATATGGTTCTTATAAGAAGGACAAGATAAAACTTTGATACTTTCCTTTTATTATTAGTTTATAACTTCCATTGGAGACTAATGAAAGTTTCTTTTTTTAACATCATTATTTATTCATAGGTTTTTATGTAGTTGATGTGCCTTTTATCCATTGCAGTCATTCTTTTTGATGAAAGTTAGCTCTTGGATCCACACAAAAAGGTATTCCAGGCTAATCTTGTACATTGTACATTTCCTGTCTCAGACGTTGAATAGCCATATCTGCAAGGCATCGTAGTTCCATTTTGTGGCAAAGAGGTTTTTAGAGACCACGGTCTGAGTACAGGGGAAACTTAATTGCAGCTGGCCTTTTCAGTGGACAGAACTTGAAAAAACACACGCATGCACGCATACACTCATCTTAAGATTTACAAAAAGGCATGAGTTTATACTGATATTTCTAATTCCAGTTTAAGTTTATAGGGCTTTTACTCTTCTAATTTTTATTCTTGTAACTTTTCTCCTTTACTTTAAAAATTTTGCTTCTTAAGGGTGTTAACATAATTCTTTACTTGGTTTGTCCTGGAGCGTATCTATAGTAGTTTCAAAATAACAGTATCCACAGATTAATTCTAAAAATGTGACTGCTGAGTGCTGTTTAGGATTTCTTTGTTATTTTTATTCTTAGACTGTATTGCGGTAGGCACGTATAGTAAAAGTTCTGTGTTTTAAAGTCGCTTGACATAATTCTTTTATCTGTGTAGTTTTACCACCAGCTTGATATATATTTAGGTTTTATTTATTTCTATCTGTTTTCAATTTTAGGAATTTTTTTTTCTCTTTCTTTTATGACTTAGTTTAAAAAATTGGTACAAAGTAATCTTTTTATAATGTACATGCAGAGGAATCTCACTTTCGTTCCTCTCCACTCTTTCCCCTCTTTCTCTGTAAATAACTATTTTTAATCACGTTTAACTTATCCTTCCTAGTTTCTAAATGTAAGCAAACGTGCATGTTTATGCACAAACATTTAATATAGCCTACTCTTAAACACTCTTCTCTGCCCAGCCTGTTTAAGTTAATATATATGTGACCTCACCCCATAGCAGTACCATGAGAACTGTCCTCATTCCTTTTTTACAGTTTCAAGGCACTCCCCAAATCCTCATGGGTCGACTTCCGGGTGTTTTATCAGCTGACTCTGGGAGCCAGTGTCTATTACTGGGGAGGGAAAAGGAAGGCAATAAATAGTTATCAAACTATGTGTCATGTTCTCTGTAAGGCAGGATTATTTTTCAGCATTATTAAAGAGGAGGACATTGAACTTCAGTGAGCTGTAGTTACATACTCCAGCTCACCTGGCCAGCAAGAGAGAGATCCGTAGTTCAGGGTTTAACCCTGGAGCTGAAGTCCATGTCTTTCTAACATAGTGAGACTGATACAGCCTGGCATTGCAGCATTTCATTGGTTGTTAGCCTGTCACATTGATGATTTTTAATCTCACCTTTCAGAGGATCTTGCTTTTCCTTGTTTTTTGTTTTTGTTTATTTTCTGCATGTTATTTAAGAACTTGATAGAAAACCTCACTTTTGTATCTTTTTTAAGAATTTTTGAGAGTTATATTTTTAAATGTTTAATATGTAAAATACTTTGTATACAACCAATACTATATTAACAATGGGAATTGAAAAAGAAAAGAAAAAAATTATCCAGAATCCTAAACCTAATCTTGATATTTAAACTATATAGTTTCTTTAAATCAGTTTTCATAAAGGCCAAATTTATCGCATATATTTCCCTTCAAATTTAACCTGAAAGTGATGCCTAGAGCATCCATTTAATGTTAAAATGGCTACTTTGCAGTCAGAATAATTTCTACTCTGAGATACCTTTTAATTTATGAGGATCATAAATTCCCTATCTTCTCTTTCTGTTCTCTCAACTGTACACATGGAAATTCTTTCTTTTGAAAATGTGTTGCCCCAAATTTAACAAAATTGTTTTTTTTTCCTATTCTAGTTTGGGAATACCTGCTACTGTAATTCAGTTCTTCAAGCACTTTATTTTTGTCGTCCATTTCGGGAAAAAGTTCTAGCATACAAGAGTCAACCTAGGAAGAAGGAGAACCTTCTTACGTGCTTAGCAGATCTCTTCCATAGCATAGCCACGCAGAAGAAAAAGGTTGGAGTAATACCTCCTAAGAAGTTCATAACAAGATTACGGAAGGAAAATGGTAATTTTCTTCTACTTCTTGATGTATTGCTTACATAACAAGAAGGTTAAATATAGCATCCTACAATTCAGCAAGCATTGACTTTATGCCTGATGATGTATTAGCCATTGAAGAACTAAAGATGATGTTCCTGTCTTTAGAGAAGTCCTAGTTTAGTGAGGAGATAGTCACACAGTGATTAATATAAGGTGTGATCAGTGTTTGAAGTGTGTTATACAAAGATCAAATTCCATATGCCAGGAAATGAGAAATTATCGTGTATTTCTCTTTTTTGTCTGCTTGGTATTTCTATCAAGATTGAAGTTTTTTTCCCCCACATTATTGTTTATTTGTTGTTTTTGTAATGCTTTCATGTATATTGGCTCATTTGATCCTTACAGTAACCTGATGTAGAGAGCATGTTATTTCCTTCATTTTAGCAGTGAAAAAAATAGAGGCTAAAAGACTTGCCAGGGGTCACACCCCAGGGAAAGGAAAGAGCCAGAACAATAAATCCAACTTTCTGGCTTTGGGTAGATAGTTTTAACTCCAGTCCCTCCCACCCTCCTTTTAATAGTTACTGATAAAGCCCCACTTCCGTTTTCTTTCTTAAAATGTTTTTTATTTAATTTTCACAGCAAGCCCATAAGTTAGACATTATTACCTCACTTTACATGAGATAATTGATGCTCAGAGAAGTTAAGATAACTTGTCAGGATCCCACACTTCTCCTTGACATCTAAGCCCAGTGTTCAGTCTAATATGGTATGCTACCTCAAAAAACTCAAATAGGATTTAAATAACATGTAGAATTCTGGGTTTTGTTTGATGTAGGCATTTCAATCATTGGAGAAATAAAGTTGAGTGGTGTTTTCAGTTTGATCTGTTGTCTATCAAATAGAAAGATGCCCACAGAAATATGATTTGAGAAGTCTTTAAACTTGACTGTCAAATACGCCAGTGGGTGATCCTCCCTGTCCTCTTGAGTCTGTGCACGGTGTTCATGATCACAGGGATTGAGATAAGCCTGTGTCATATCTAGTTCCCTAAAACATAAGAAGATGCTGAAATAATATGACTTTAGGCTGTTATTCTTGAATCTGATACACGTTAAAGATTTTGTTCATTTTCTCCATATACAAATATAAGGCAGTTGATTAATTGCTCAAAAAAATATGTCTTTTTTGTGTTTCCTTGATGAAAGCTAAACATATATACCTTTTTAAATTATAGATCTGTATAGTATCTTCTGTTTTTGAGAAAGCCAAATACAACTCTATTAGAATGTGAACTGAGAGGTTCAAGTCTTCTTAGTCTTTTTGTCTGTATTGGTGTGAAACTTTAAAAATTTTGTCCTGGTAGAAAATTCATGTACATGATATTGAACATGCCATCCTTTCTCAGTGATGTCGTTAGTATTTTAGAAACGTTCAACATCAGAAACACGAAACTCACGCAAACACACATTATTTTCCTTTTCATTTAATAGTACATTTTTCTTGACCTTATTGTTTAATATATTCCATGTGCTCCTGTCATAGTTTGTCTTAGTTGTGGCTGCTGTAACAAAAATACCGTAGACTAGGTGGCTTAAACAGTCAACATTTATTTCTCACAGTTGGGGAGGCTGGGAAATCCAAGGTTAAGATGCTGGCAGATTCAGTGTCCAATGAGGGCCCCTCTTCCTGGTTTGCAGACGGCTGCCTTCTTGCTGTATTCTCACCTGGCGAAGAGAGAAAGAGGAAGAAGCTCTCATGTCTTTTCTTTTCTTTTTTGTTTTTTTTTTTTTTAAAGATTGGCACCTGAGCTAACAACTGTCGCCAATCTTCTTTTTTTTTTTTTTCCTGCTTTATCTTCCCATACCCCGCCCCCGTACACAGTTGTATATTTTTAGTTGCAGGTCCTTCTAGCTGTGGGATGTGGGACGCCACCTCAACGTGGCCTTACGAGCAGTGCCATGTCTGCGCCCAGGATCCGAACCCTGGGCCGCTGCAGCGGAGCGCGCGAACCCAAGCACTTGGCCACGGAGCTGGCCCCTCATGTCTTTTCTTATAAGGGCACTAATGTCAGCCCTCAAGACCTAAATGACCTCCAAAGGCGGCATCTCCTAATAGCGTTGCATCAGGGGGTAGGGTTTCAACATAGGAATTTCGTAGGGGATACCTGCAGGCAGTCCATAATGTGATCTTTAGGTATACAATGATTTTTTAAATTTAGATTGATTCTCAAGCTAAACACAGAGTTTAAGTTACTGTGTTTTGAAACTTCTGTGTGGTTGAATACCTATGGTTTTATATGTTCAGTATTTTTTGAATTTTTTCAGTGTGTTTAGGCAGAGTAAATTGATGCATGATAGACTTCTTAAATACTTTGTTGAATGAGACTGATTCCAGGATGCATATTCTAAACCCATCTTCATAAGTTTTGTTTCACTTTTCTGTACTTCAGAAACAATGTTTAATAGAAAAGCATGTTTATTATTTGATGTTGCTGGCTTTTGTAAGTATGTTTTGAAATATATTTTTGGGTTTTGATTTTTTTCCTAATAATTATATAGAGAAGAGCATGCAAAGCAAAGAGAATTTAATAGGTATCCATTGCCTAACTCTCCTTCTGAGATTTTGTTTGCTGGTTTGTTTTAAATCTCTGGAAAGTATGTTGCCCAGTTCAGTGTTCCACTAACTTTCACTTTTGGACTGTTCGTAAATGAATTTCCTTCCACATTATGTTAAAAACTTCATATTCTATATTCTTAAGAGACAGAATACTACTACCATATTGTTTTAACCACCATTGCTTTATATCCTAATCGTTTTGATATCCCTTGGAAAGAATCTGTTTTAATTTCAGTAATGAATTTTTGTTTGTAGAATTTTAATTTATCTTACCTAATCATAGCATGAGAGGACTGTAGCCCAGTGTGCTAACACTTGTTCCATAAATATGTTGTCTTTGATGATGGGAAACTAGCTGAATGTGTGAACTGATTATTATATATTTAGATCCTCTTGTGTGCTAGCCACTGTGTAGAAACTAGGGATGTAGAAATAAGATAGGCCTCTGCCTTCAGGGAGCTGAGATTCTAGTGGAGAAGACAAGCAATTATGTGATATAATGTGTCATTGACGTGGAGAAAAATAAAGCAAGGAAAGGGGATAGAAAATTGAGGGAATTGATGAGTGTTTTTAGAGCAGAGATTTGAATTGAGAAACAAGCCATTTGAGGATGCAAGGCAAAGTTGTTCGAAGCAGATAGAACAGAAATTGCAGTTGCCCTGGGTGCTTGAAGGACAGCACGAAAATTAACTTGGCTGGAGTGGAGTAGGATGAAGATAAAGTTGGAGAGAAAGGCAGGGCCTAGAGCTTGGGTTTTGTTTTGAAAGCCATAGGAAACCATTACAGGGTTCTGAGTGGATGAGTGACACGGTCTGATCTGCATGAGGAAAGATCCCTCTGCTGATGTGTGGCATGGCCATGGGAAGCGGTGGGGGTGGGCAGCAGGAATGGATGCAGGGGGACCAGCCAGGAGGCTGTTGGGGCAATCTAGGTAAGAACTGAAGTTATCTGTTTAGAATTACTAGCTTTCTATAGGCTCTCTGTTATTTTAGAAGAGTTAACACACAGATTGGTGATCTTATTCTGTGTTAGTTGGAGTTGACTCAGCTGGAGAGCTTGGCATCGTTTAAGGTGTGCTTGAAAGTCAGATTAGCTGGCCTCTGCAGCTCTGTGCTTCGACTCACTGAACTTAGCTGTGTCCATAGTTCATATTGTTGTTTGGGGCCACATTTATTCTTCTCATGTCATTTTAGCTGTTTCAGCCCCTATTGTTCATTCATTTATTCAGAAAATGTCAAGCACATCTAATATGTGGCGGGCACTGTTCTAAGTGCTGGGGATACAGTTGTGAATGAGATAGAAAGGGTCTTGTTCTCAAGGGACCTGTATGTACGTGGCAGTGTTTCAGGTGCTGTGGAGAGATGCAGATATAAATATGTAAATGTGTATATTTAAGTATTGGTCTTCCTCAAGTGAAGAAATTTAATTGTTCACAAATAATACGTATTAAATAGATTTGAGTAATTTCCCATATTCATTTCAATCCTTTTTCTCCAAAAGAGCATGAAAGATATTTTGTGTAATGAAAGCTATAGCTATTTCTCAATTATGAAGAAAACATAACTTATTTTTAAGCAGTGATTTAGTTTTAATTTTTTTTGGATTAATGTTGCAGCTATATCAGGACTTTAACAGTTTATCCATTTCATATACGTTTATTTATTATAAAACTGTCCGTCTCTCCCAGTAGACTGTCAGTTCCGTGATGGAGGAGCCCATTTGTTTTCTCACCGTTGTATTCCCAGCTCATAATCCAGTTCCTGGCATCTAGTAGGTGCCTACTAAATATTTGTCGAATGAGTGAGTTTGTTTAACGTGCCAAAGCTAGTGTGAAGTCCACCTTCCCCTTATGCTACTTAGCAGAGAAGAAAGCAAACCATAAGAAAACCAAGATTTTAAAAGTGAAATATAATACGGTTTACAGGGATTGTCCCGAGGCCATTTAGTTGATGTTGTTTCAATGTTTATGTGGTCCTGGTTGATGTTTTAAAAACTGTAACGGCTGCTGTTAGGCACTGCAAGATTCTGGCATACTTCATATACTATGTTTTTAGAAAATGGACTATAAATTATTTTAAATATTTCAATAAAATACTTAAAGAGTATTTTCTGGTTTACTTTGCATTTCATTTCTAGAGCATTCAAGTCAGTTGAAGTATTTCTGTGAATATGAAGTCATTGCTCTGTGTTAAAAGAATATCCAAAAAAAGATATTTCAAGTTTTTAGAAAACAAAAACGTTTGCACATTTTTGCTTTACAAAAAAAGTAATTATTTTGAAAACCATACGTATATGCTAGAATAGCTTTTTTAACAGGGAAAAATGGGACAACTTTAAATTGTGGCATTGAGCCAGCATGTAGATCCATTAGAGTGAATTATTCATCTCTCACCTTAACTAGGCCCTTAGCAGTGTTTATAAAACCTTTTTACTGGTCCTCTCCCATTATCCTTCTTTTTACATTCCTCCATGACTTTTCAAGTTTATTTCCACTTTTTTAAAGCCCCCTAATCAACTCTAGCATAATTTCCTTCCAGTCCTTATCTTGGCGGACCTCCTGAGGTGGGTGGTTCTAGATTTGTGACCTGGAGACGGGTGAGTGAGTGAGAGATGAGAGCTCTTGACTTTTAAGGGGTTCACGTGCACTTAAGGAAGCTCCCTAGACACTGAAAGCGTCAAGGTTAGTGCAGGAGTCAGGGTGGACAAAGAAACCATGAATCAGGCCATTAGAGGGCAAGGGGAGGTTGACAGAATGATTGTAGAAAGAGGAGGATTAAGGGTAGTGTGGCCAGATCTTAAGAGCTTTTTTGATTGAGGGCAACTTTTATATGCAGGTGAAAGTGTAATGGTTTAGATTTTTTAATTTTTTTTCCTTTTTCTCCCCAAAGCCCCCCAGTACATAGTTGTATATTCTTCGTTGTGGGTCCTTCTAGTTGTGGCATGTGGGACGCTGCCTCAGCGTGGTTTGATGAGCAGTGCCATGTCCGCGCCCAGGATTCGAACCAACGAAACACTGGGCTGCCTGCAGCGGAGCGCGCGAACTTAACCACTCGGCCACGGGGCCAGCCCCGAAAGTGTAATGGTTTAGAAGTGGCAGCAGGGAGCTAGAAAATGCCGAAGGTTGAAGAGATGGGGAGTTTAGAACAGAAAGCGGTTCCTAGAAGGAACAGCAGAAAGCGTTGGGGAAGTAGAGAATCCCAAGGATGAGGAAGGAAATAAGATAGAATAAGCGAATGAGAGTACTAGAGGATAGAAGACTGGGGTTGAGGGTGGAGTAGTATTTTCAGGGATGGAAGATTATTGTGTTGAGAGGCAAGGTTAAAGGTAATGGACTTCAGTTGTCTTGGCTTTGGCCTAAACCAGTCCAGTGGTGGAACCATCTGAGGGTTCTGAATGTGACTTGGCTTGTTCTCAGAGAGGTGGAGTGGAAACCAGTGGACACACCGTGTACCAAATTAGAATCAGGCGTTGAGTCCACGTAGGCTAATGCGGTAACTCCTAAGACTCAGGGCTTTTATTGTTCTTAAAGATAACATAAGACGTTTAAGACTAATCAAATCCCTCAAGGCAAACTTTACAGCAGAGAAATGAAGCGTGGCTCCAGCTGTATTGTTAATATTATTGTGTTTGATTTGAGCTCCAACAGAAAGTTGAGTAAATTGCCTATGACATCCATATAATTAGAGGTAGAGCTGTAATAGGAATCCAGACCATCTTGCTCTAGTAGCTGCGCCTTAAATGTGATGCTTTTTAGCGATCTTTTTGACACCAAGATTAAAATCATTATTTTCTTTTAATATACCTCCTCAATGAGTATTTTCATTTGTCCCCAGTTTATTTTTACAATAATCTCGCAAAGGAGGATGGTATTCCATTTTACAGAAAGGAAAATCAAGATCTTTTTGATTACCCCAGGGTTGAACATTTTCCTCATGTTTCTTAACCCTTTGAATTTTCTTTCTATAAATTGTTGATTTCAAGTCCTTTGCCCACTTCGTATTTTCTTTGGTATAAGCTCTTTATATGTTGAAGATGTTAATAATTTTCAGATTTCACTTTCTAACTTTTTAAATGAGTTCTAATGCATAGAACTTAATTTTATGCAGTCATATCTGTAGCTCCTCTAATGTAATTTTTATTCCTTTTATCTTAGAAAGACTTTCCCTAAATTTTTTTCTAAAGTTTTGTTCTTTCATTAAAAAAATGTAAACAATAATCTTTCGGGGATTTATCAAATGGGCGTGGAGGATCTCGGTGCGTTCTGTTGGACCCCAGGCGTCCTTGCGTGGCTCGGTCACGTGGGCGTTGCTGCTTGCAGCTCGGTCTGCAGCTTGGTGGAGTCGGACTGTCTGGTTTGAGTCCTGGCCCTGCCATTTCCTAGCAGCGTGACTTTACCCTCTCTGATCCCATTTCCTCATTTATAAATAACGTTAACAACAGGATCACAGGGTTGTTAAGAAGATCAAATGAGATACTGCCTCTAAAGCCCTTACTCTTCAATCTTAAGGTTGTGTAATGCCAAGCACAGGATAAAGTGCTTGATGTTAGCGACTGTCTGTATTTCCATTATATTTACTCATTTGTGTAACTACAGGGAACATTTCATGGAGTTATAAAATCTCTTGTTTGGAAGGGGCCTTAGAAATTGTGTGGATTAAATAGATAATTCATGATACCATTATTTCCTAAACCTAAGCACGTCGGAGTCACCTGGAGGAGCTTTGGAAAGGTTTCAGGCTTCATCTCTGACTTACTAAATCAGAATCTCTAGGATGGATGGCCCAGTAATTTATGATTTTAGCAAACTTTCTGTGTGGTTCTTAGGCATTTGGTTTGGCAGTGGCAACAGGTTGTCCAGCTTCCACTTTAAAAGTGGCCATGTTGTAATATTTGTGGAATAATAGATTAGATGAACTAATAAAAGCAGTTGTTTCTTATCTCCTCAGTATATTAGGTAAATGCGTAAGGATGGGTTTTGTTTTTTTCTTAAAAAAAAGATTCTCATTCATCTTAACTTTCTTTTCCGTAAATTCAGTCACAATTTTATATAAGAAAGATATCTGTTTCTTGTACATTACTAACAATACCAAACATTTGTATTTAGTTCTGATAGAATACTAGATATTCTTTTTTAAATTTAGTTTTTTAATGAAGTTATTTAATTCTGAAATAATTCTCTAATATATTTTTATTTTTAGAGCTTTTTGACAACTACATGCAGCAAGATGCCCATGAATTCTTAAATTACCTACTAAATACGATTGCTGATATTTTACAAGAAGAGAGAAAGCAGGAAAAACAAAATGGCCGTTTACCTAATGGTAATATTGACAGTGAGAATAACAACAGCACACCAGACCCAACTTGGGTTCATGAGATTTTTCAGGGAACATTAACTAATGAAACCAGATGTCTTACTTGTGAAACTGTAAGTATATCCTAAAATTTTGTGTAGAACAAATTGAATTCATTATATTGAAAGTTCTTTGAGGATGAGTATGAGACATGAACTTGAAAGTTGTAATTCTTAGGTATAGTATAAATGAATGTTAAAGATGTACTTGCCAGTTGAAAGGAATCTACACTTTTTCATAATGCTGCTTATGAAGAGTGAATACCTGAGGTGAGAGGAAAATCCTCATTGCTCAAATACAGGAGGCATAGAGCCATGTTCTGGAAATTACATGTCTTAGTTAAGCTCTTCAGAGGCTTATAGGTCAGGGAGTTATAGTGATTGTTTTTCCTTTTCCTACAGTTACATTTATTGTTTATTGTTGGAATAAAAACTAAAGCATATTGGGGAGTGGCCCCGTGGCCTAGTGGTTAAGTTTGGTGCACTCTGCTTTGACAGCCTGAGTTCCGTTTCCAGGCAAGGACCTGCACCCCTCGTCAGTGGCCATGCTGTGGTGGCGTCCCACGTACAAAATGAAGGAAGATTGGCACAGATTTTAGCTCGGGGTGAATCTTCGTCAGCAAACAAACAAACGAAAAACCCCCAAAGCATACTGTGTACACTCAGAGAGGGGAAAATACCCATTTGCTGGATCCTTCATAAAGATGAACAGTAGGGAAAAAGCTTGAAAACTGATTACACATAGGATCAGATAAGCCAGCACTCCTCTTATGTTCTTACCTTGTTACCTAATTTCTCACTTGAGGAATGAAAGATCAAACTCTTACTTAATGCGGCATCCATTATCCAATTTTGCCAGTTGAACCAATAATGTCCTTTATAGCATTTCCTCCCCTGCAGTACAGAATTCAGTTTAGAGTTTGGTAGTAGTTTGCATTGTATATAGTTAGCATGTTTTCTTTAGCCTCCTTCAGTCTGAAACAATTCCACTGTCTTTGTTTTCTATGACATACACATTTTTAAAGAATATACCTTCCTCCCTCCCCTCCTTTTTTTAAACCTAACATTCCTCATATTGAGTTTGTCTGATGTTTCCTTCTAATTAGATGCAGGTTATGCATTCTTGGCTGGAATAATTTCTAGTTATTGCTGTGTCCTTCTCAGGGTTTCACATCTAGGCTCACAATATCTATCTGCCCCTCATTGGTGAAATTAATTTTGATCTCATTCTAGGTGTCGTTCATTTTCTCCACTTCATAATGACTGGTTTTTATGCCCTTGTAACTAGTAGGCAGTCTGTGGGGAAACACAAAAGTCTTGTTCCTCGTCAAAATCTCTTTCTAAGATTTAGCATCCACTGATGATTTTTGCCTGATCCAGTCTTACTATGATGGTTGTACTACTAGTTTTTAATAGCATAGGAGAGTAGCATGGTCCTTTGGGAAAGAGAATCCACAAGCAAGAAAAGTAAGAGAAATGTTTCATGGATGTTTGCAAGAATCACAGTGTCTTGGTTTACTAAATTTGATAAACTTACACAGGCAGAGACTAATAATGAACTGTCTTTTTTTTAATTAATAAAAAAAATTGTCAATTTAGAAAAACTGAGTGGAAATTACAGAGAGTTCCCAAATACCTTCTCCTCTCCACTTTGCCTTATTATTAACATCTTGCGTTAGTGAGGTACATTTGTTGCAATTGATAGGCCAATATCGATATATTGTCATTAACTAAAATCCATACTTTACATTAGGGTTCACTCTAGGTGTTGTCTATTCCGTGGTTCTATTTGTTTTGACAGATATGAAGCGGCATATGTCTATCGTTACAGTATCAAACGGCATAGTTTCACTTCCCTAAAAACCCTCTGTGCTCCGTGTATTTATCCCTCCCAACTCCCCATACCTGTGGCAACCACTGATCATTTTACTGCCTCCATAGTGTTGCCTTTTACAGAATATTATGTAGTTGGAATCATAGAGTCTACAACCTTTTCAAATTGTCTCCTTTCACTTAGCAACATATATTTAAGTTTCCTCCATGTCTTTTCATAGGTCAGTAGCTTATCTCTTTCGATTGCTGAACTATATTCCCTTGCATGGATGTACCATGGTTATCTCTTCGCTTATTGAAGGCCATCTAGGTTGCTTCCAGGTTTTGATCCTTATGAATAAAGCTGCTCTAAACATTCATGTGGAGATTTTTGTGTGACCGTAAATTTTCAACTCCTCTGGTTAGTACTAAGGAAAACAGTTGCTGGATCATGTGGTATGAGTATGCTTGGTTTTGTAAGAAGCTGCCAAACTGTCCTCCACAGTGGCTGTACCGTTTGCATCCCCACCAGCAATGAATGAGAGCTCCTGTTGCTCCGCATCCTTGTCAGCATTGGTGTTGTCAGTGTTGGATTTTAGCTATTCTGATATGTGTGTAGTGGTATCAGATTGTTTAATTTACAATTCCCTGATGACATACGATGTTGAGCATCTTTTCCTATGCTTATTTGCCATCTGTATATATTCTTGAGTAAGATGTCTTTACTGGTCTTTAGCCCATTTTTAAAATCAGGTTATTTTCCTATTATTGAGTTTTAAGAGTTCTTTGTGTATTTTGGATACCTGTCTCTTATCAGATATGTTTTTGCAAATATTTTCTCTCAGTCTGTGTCTTGTCTTTTGATTCTCTTAATAGTGTCTTTGGCAGATCAGAAGTTTTAATGTTAAGATCTTAATTTCAATAAAGTTCCTTCATGGAAATGCTTTTGGTATTGTATCTAAAAAGTCATCACCAAACCCAAGATCATCTAGATTCTTTCTTATGTTAATCTTCTAGGAGTTTTATAGTTTTGCATTTTATATTTAGGACTGTACTCCATTTTGAGTTAATTTTTATGAAAGGTGTAAGGTCTGTGTCTAGATTCATTTTTTTTGCATGTGAATGTCCAGTTGTTCCAACACCATTTGTTGAAAAGAGTACTCTTTCTTCATTGAATAGCCTTTGCTCCTTTGTCAAAGATCACCTAACTGTATTTATGTGGGTCTATTTCTAGGCTGTCTGTTCTGTTCCATTGATCTGTCTGTCTGTCCTTTCTCCAGTACCACACTGTTTTGATTACTGTAGCTTTATAGTAAGTCTTGGAGTTGGGTAGTGCCAGTCCTTCAGCTTTGTTTTTAATATGGTGTTGTCTCTTCTGGGTCTTTTGCCTCTTCACATGAATTTTAGAATCATAGAGACTGATTTATTATCCACAAGATAATGTAGTGTGATTTTGATTGGGATTGTGTTGAATCTGTAAGACAAGTTGTGAAGAACTGACATCTTGACAATATTGAGTCTTCCTGTTCCTTAACATGGACTGTTAGATTTTTTTGAAGAAATAAACGAGGGTTATAAATGAAGATTGTAATTTGGCATTTTGGGCTAAATTATTTTCTTAAATGATAAAACAATACAGGTATCATGTCCTTTGGCAAGCGTTCTCAGTAAGTCTTTGCCTCTGTTTTTTTAAGAATTAGTATATGTGGTACAGTTTGTTTTGTGCTTTACAGTAACATCAAGATTTTGGAAAGTAATGGAATTTCACATCCTCCTGGCCTTTGCCAGTAATCAGTTCCAGGTGTGCTTTGGTGTTGTCCTTCTACATATGATAAGAGTTATTTATTGTGTCCTTTTGAATAATGTGAATCAAGTAGTTTTCAACTTAGGAAAAAGAATTCTTCATGTACTTACTACTAATAATAGAATTCGTTTAATTCTATTAATTAATGGACTAGTGGGACAGTGATTTACTGATATTTAAAGAAATCAAAGGTAATTTCCTATTTTTACAGATAAGCAGCAAAGATGAAGATTTTTTAGATCTTTCTGTTGACGTGGAACAAAACACATCAATTACTCACTGCTTAAGGTAAGTGTGGAGTTGTTTATTTTGAAATTTAATGAATATCTTTGGTTTAGAATGTTTTTAAATGAATATGTGATTTTCTAGTATAGACAAAATAAATTTATTTTGAATTTTACACAGGGGTTTTAGCAACACAGAAACTCTATGCAGTGAATACAAATATTACTGTGAAGAATGTCGCAGCAAACAGGAAGCACACAAACGGTAATTTCATGTTTTTGAAATTTTTTAGTGATTCTTTGGTAATGGATGGTGTAGATGGCTTTTCCAGCTGAAAGTGATCTATGGACATTTACACTGAGTAGAAATGCTTAATTTTGTCACGGACAGTTAAGACTCATTAGGTAATTACTGGATAAGCAGGCGTCAGCTCTGGCCCCTCAGGTGACTGTCTGCGTTCAGTGACTGTTCAGTACTCGGAAGCCGGCACAGTCAGAGTGTTTGGCTTCGGAGCTCTCCTGACTGTGTAAACTTTTTTCTTGGTGAGGGAGGATGAGGGGAGAAGTGCTTTCCTCACCCCTGCCCTGTTTTCTGCTATCCCTACATGGGATTTTGTACCTTCTCTTAGTAAATTATTATAAAGACTGGATTTTGGTATCAACAAATGGAATCATCATCATCGTCCTTGTTATTATTTTTTATTTTGAAACAATCTCAAACTCAGAGAAAAGTTGCATGAACAGTAGCAAGAATGTTTTTTTATTCTAAACTATTTGAAAGTAGGGTCCTGATGTGATGTCCCCTGATCCTGGACACTTTAGTAGCTATTTCCTGTCAACAAGAGAGTTCTCCCATGTGGCATATCCATCTGGATCAGGAAGGCAGCGCTGGCGTGTTCCCGGATCACAGACCTTATTCCGCTGTCATCAGTCGTCTATAAAGTACCGTACTTTATAGAAGAAAGGGTCCGGCCAGAATCACACATAACCTTTAGTAATCATGTCTCTTTAGTCTTGTTACGTTTTGAACAGTTCCTTAGTCTTTTCTTGACGTCAGTAATCTTGGCACTTTTAAAAATTACAAATTAATTATTTGTAATTTTTGTTCCTCTTTGGGTTTGCTTATGTTTTCTTATGATTAGGTTCAGGGTATATATTTTGGGCAGGAATCTCACAGAAGTGATGCTGTGTTCTTCTCACTGTATCCTCTTAAGTGGCACACGATTTTGATATGTCTCACGTGTTAGGGGTTCCCAAGACCACTCCTGGATTTGCTGATTCACTAGATGGACTTGCAGGACCCAGCATATGGTCATGCTCACAGCTAAGATTTATTAGAGACAAGTGACAGAACACAGTCAGCAAAGGGGAAAGCCAGGCAAGCCTCCATGAGTCCTGTCCCTGTGGAATCACACAGGACTCACTTAATTCCTCCAGCATCGAATGTGACAACATGGGAGAAGTGTTGTCTACCAGGGAAGCTCATTACAGACTCAGTGCCCAAGGTTTTAACTGGGGGCTGCTCACGTAGGCACCCTCTACGTAGCTCGTACCAGAATTCAAGACTCCCAGAAGGAAAGGTGTTCAGCATAAACCATACTATTTGCAGAAACATTTGAGGCACACTGAGACACCCTTATCATTTGGGGAATGGTGGGAACACTCCCCAAATCCAAGTTCCCAGGTGTTAACCAAGGATCGATCATCCTTGCAAGCAGGCCTTTCTAAGGCTAGTCTGAGGCCTGCTGTGTTAACTCTTTCCTGCACATCCCTGCTGGTGCTTTTATCTGTGAACACTTGATTAAGGTGATGTTTCCCGGAGTTCTTCACTCTTAAGCTGTGCTTTTCCCTGTTTGTAATTCATAAGTATTTTGTGTGAAGGTATTTTGAGATCGTAAATATCCCCATTCCTCATCAAACTTGCAATTTTTTTCATTTTTTAAATCTCAGTGTAGACTCAAGGATTTCTGTTTTATTCAGTGGGTTATGATCCATTATCATTCTTATTTATTTTCATGTTCAAATTATCCCTGATTTAGCCAGCAGGAGCCTCTTCAAGTGAGTTCCTGTGTCTTTTTGACATGTCCCATTGTTCTTGAGCACTTCTTTACTTTCTGGTAGAATTAAGATGTTCCAAGCTCATTTTGTACTTTCCTTGCCCCCACCCTGGGACCAGCCATTTCTCCAAGGAGCCCTGGTTCCTCTTAGCTGGAGAATGATGTTTAGAAACTAGGATCTTGGTATAGGTATGCTCAGTGCTATAGGGATGTCCCTGTTCCTGAGCCCCCTTAGTGAACAGAGCTGGAGGGGATGTGTGTGTGTGTGTGTGTGTGTGCATATTTACATGTGTGCTTATTTATCTCTTGTTCTGTCTATATTGAAAAACCATGAACTCAAAATATCTCCAATTTCAGCCAACACCCTAGGGTTCATTCTGATTTCTTCCTTTTTAATATTTGTAATTTCCTTCTCTGACTGTAAAAATTGGCTTCCATTATCTCTGTATATTTGTCTATTCGGTCAGTGCCCCTGTAGGTAACCAATCTTAGCACCTCCTACTCCCCTGCATGTACACGCAGACTTCTCTCATACAGTCATGCTCCTTACTCTGCTTGGGCTTCCCCTCTCCCCTGCCTGCACAGATGTCTGCCTTACGTGGCCTCATCTAATGGTTGAACTGAAATGTTCATGAAGGGAAGTGGAAGAACTTAGATTTTTAAGTGATTGTGTTTTTGTCTTGGACACAGACGTATCTACTAAGAAGGGAGGTGTTTTGGGGAATGGACACAGGTAACGAAAGCAGTGCACAGTGTTCCCTTCTATTAGCGCAGACTACGCTGGAGCACCTCAGCTAAGTTTGGTTAGAGGCATGGGGGCTGATGCATTAGATTAATCCTGAAAATGTCGTAGAAGGTACCCAGGACTGTTGGTTAAGGAAGTTACAGTTAAGGACTAAATGTAGCTAAGAGGAATGCAACTCAAACTTTATTGGCTACAAGGAGGAAGGTCCATCTGTGAGCACACAGAATGACAAGTATCGTAGTGAGTAATTAGGAATTATCTGCAGAGTCAAGCTGTTTGTTTTGAAGACGTCCATGAGATTTTAATATATTATTTAAGATTAGATCTTTTATTAAATTACATGAGGAATATGTTTTTTGTAAAGAAATTAGAAAATATAGATAAGAGTAAATCAATTAAGAATCATTATTCATAAAAGTATTAACGTTTTTGTATATATCCTAGATTTTTTTAAGTGCATATGTATGTGCACACGTAATTCTTGAAAGGGAATAAACTTTGTATCCAGTTTTGTAACTTTTTCCCTTAATAAATTACAAACATGTCAATGAAAATATACTTTTTCATCATTTGTAAGAGGTGCTGCATGGTGTTTTTTGTGTGGACACACTAACTTGCCAATCCTCCAAATGCAACAGTTTAGGTGGTTCTCATTTTTCACTGTTATGGTGCTTTGATGAATGTATTTTGTATGTATGCACACACACTCATACTCCCCACATATTTTCAGACAGTTTTTAGAGTACTTCTGTAGGATAAATTCTGTGTAAGTTCATAAAAAGACAGAAATCAGAAATTATCTGTTTTCTGCTAGGATCTGGTAGCAGTCCTTCTGCTAATTTCCAGTGTGATACTGGGGAAGTCATTTAATCTTTTTTGGGTCTCACTTGGATTAGTCAACTTCTAAGGTCTCTACCAGCTCTAAAAGTCTATAGTTTCTAGTCTTAAGATAACAGAATAAACATGTGTTGGATATAGAGATCATAGTTCTTACTAAAGAAACAAAAATCAATTTGACTTAAAAAGATTTCAATCTAGATGAAGGACAGAAACCACATGATCATCTCAGTGGTTGCAGAAAAAGCATTTGACAAAATTCGACACCCTTTCATGATAAAAACACTCAGCAAACTGGGAATAGAAGGAAATTACCTCAACATATTGAAGGCCATATACAAAAAGCCCACAGCTAACATCATCCTCAATGGTGGAAAAACTGAAAGCTTTTCCTATAAGATCGGGAACTAGACGAGGATGCCTATTCTTGCCACTTTTTTTCAGCATAGTACTGGAAGTCTTAGCCAGAGCACTTAGGCAAGAAAGAAGTAACAAGCATCCAAATCAGAAAGGAAGAAGTCACATTACCTCTGTTCACAGGTGACGTGATCTTATACATAGGAAACCCTACAGGTTAAAGAAGAAAAACCTTGTTAGAACTAATAAACAAATTCAGCAAAGGTGCAGGATACAAAATCAACACGCAAAAATCAGTTGTGTTTCTGTACACTAACAATGAACAATCTGAGAAGAAAATGATCCCGTTTACAATAGCATCAAGAAGAATAAAATACTTAGGAATAAATTTAACCAAGGAGGTGGAAAGATCTGTACACTAAAAACTTATAAAATATTTCTGAAAGAAATTAAAGAAGCTACATACAAAGAAATGGAAAGATTTCTCATGTTGATAGATTGGAACACTTAATGTTGTTAAAATGGCCGTACTACCCAAAGCCGTCTACAGGTTGAGTGCAATCCCTATCAAAATCTCAATGGTGTTTCTTAAAGAAATAGAAAAAGCCATCCAAAATTCATATGGGGACTCTTAAAGGACTCTGAATAGCCAACAGTCTTGAGAAAGAAGAACACAGCTGGAAGCCTCACACTTCCTAACATAGTACAAAGCGACAGTAATCCGAGCAATGTGGTCCTGGCACATGGACAGACACACAGACCAATGGGACAGAACAGAGAGCCCAGAAGTCAGCCCTTGCCTATAGGTCAAATGATCTTTAACAAATGTACCAAGGCTTCAATAGAGAAGGGATAGTCTTCAACAGGTGGTTTTGGGAAAACTGGATATCCACGTGTAAAAGAATGAAGTTGGACCCTTAACTTATACCATATATAAAAATTAGCTCAAAGTGGATTAAAGACCTAAGTATAAAACCTGAAGCTATAAAACTCCTAGAAAAAAACCTAGGGGAAAAGCTTTATGATATTGAATTTGGCAATGATTTCTTGAATATGACACCAAAAGCACAAGCAACAAAAGCAAAAATAGACAAATGGGACTACATTAAACTTAAAATCTTATGTGCAGCAAAGGAAACAGTAAACAGAGTGAAAAGGCATGAATGAAAGAAAATATTTGCAAAATATTTACAGAATGGTAGAAAATAGTTGAAAGTCGGATATCTAATAGATTACTATCCAGAATATTAAAAGAACTCCTAAGCTCAACAAAAACCAAGTCACCTGATTAAAAAATGAGCAAAGGACTTGGATAGACATTTCTCCAAAGAAGACATACAAATGGCCAATAGGCACATGAAATGATGCTCAAAATCACTAATCATCAGGGAAATACAATTCAAAACCACTATAAGATAAAACCTCATACCAGTTATGATGACCACTATCAAAAAAAGAGAAAATAACAAGTGTTGATGAGGATGTGGAGATACTGTGTGCTTGTGTGCTCTTGGTCGTGATGTAAATGGTTCAGCTGCTATGGAAAACAGTATGGAGGTTCCTCCAAATATTAAAAATGGAACTACTGTGTGATCTAGCATTCCCACTTCTAGGTATATATCCAAAAGGATTGAAAACAGGATCTCAAAGAGATACGTGCATTCTCATATTCATTGTTGCACTATTCTCAGTAACCAAGAGGTAGAAGCAACTTAAGTGTCCATTGACGGATGGATAAGGAAAATGTAGTGTATATATACAATGGGATATTATTCAGCCTTTAAAAAAAGGAAACCCAGGGGCCAAAAAGAAGGAAATCCTGGGGCCGGCCTGGTGGCGGCCTGGTGGCGTTGTGGTTAAGTTCACACACTATGCTTCAGTGACCCAGGGTTCACAGATTCGGATCCTGGGCGCAGACCTAGCACCGCTTGTCAAGCCACACTGTGGCAGCATCCCAAATACAAAATAGAGGAAGATTGGCTCAGATGTTAGCTCAGTGACAGTCTTCCTCACCAAAAAAAAAAGGGAAGGAAGTCCTGTCATATGCTACAACATGGATGAACCTTGAGCACATTATGTTAAGTGAAATAAGCCAGTCACGAAAAAACATACTGTATGAATCCAGTTAGAAGAAGAATCTAAAGTAGTCAAGTTGTTAGAAATAGAAAGTGAAATGGTGCTTGCCAGCGTCTTCAGGGAGGGGAAAAAGGGAGTTGTTCAATGGGTATAGGGTTTCAGTTTGCAAGATGAAAAAGTTCCAGAGATTCTGTTGCACAACAGTGCGCTTATAGCTTACACTACTGTACTGTACACTTAAAAAGGGTTAAGATAGTAAAGTTTATGTTCTGTAGTTTTTACCACAATAAAAAAAAATGCGTGTGGTTTGACTTTCATTCATAATATATCTATATTTGTATTAGTATAAAGACAGTATTTTCTTTAAAAAAAGGTTTCTGTCTGGGAACACTGAGGAGTGATTTCTGGAAATGTTACTAATATGCCGTAAAATAAATATTCCATCAAATGAATTTGCTATATAATAAAGTTTCTTAGTTATTTATTTGTGCTTTATATTGTAGACTCTGAGAAGATCCACAGTATAAAGAGGTTTATCTTTTCATCTAGCTTTTTCCAGAATTTGTTGGCACATAGACTCCTTTTCTGTAGCATACCTATTGCGCTATGTTACAGCACAGTCCAGGAAAACTACTAGCTTGGTAAATGTGAATGTAATAATCGTATCCTTCTGTCCAAGGGGAGGATACAGCTTATGGGTAAGAGTGGAGTGGTGTCCCTGGGGAACTGGAATGAGGAGGGACTTGATGGCTTGGTTTCAGGTAGTGTTTCCCTGTCCTCTGGGCAGTGGGGTGGGAGTGGTGCCTGAGATTTTAAAGAGCAATATTTCTGTCGCTCCTCTGTCACTTAGAGTGGGATCTGAGGATGAGTGACAGTGGACTGGGAGCTGAGCCAACCTGCCTGGCTCCTTGCCTATGCATCCTTCCTCTCTCTTTCCTCCCTATATTTTCTCTATACCATATTTGGCTTAGCCCACTTTCAGGACCACTCCTGTCTTTCCCAGGTGTTGAAGAAGACTCCTGCATGCCCAGGTGACTCAGCAGCAAGTTCTCATGGTCACATGTCCATCTCTATCTGCCCTAGATCTAGTAATTGAGATTCTTCCTATTTCTGAAATCAAGTCCTTCCCTTTTGCTCCATTTTCATAACTAGATCCGTATCTTACTCCTCTGTGTCCAGGTCTTGTCATGGTTACCTATGTAGTAAATGTCATGTTAGGATCTTTTCAGCGGTAGGGGTTTGCCATGTGGTCAATATTCCCAACCACTCCTTGCACACACACCCTGTCTTAGTCCGTTCAGGCTGCTGTAACAAAATACTATAGACTGGGTGGATTGCAAACAACAGAAATTGACTTCTCACAGTTCTGGAGGCTGGGAAGTCCAAGATCAAGGCACCAGCGTGTTGCGTTCTGGTGAGGGCCCTCTTCCTGGTTCATAGCCAGTGCCTTTTCACTGTGCCCTCACATGGAGTGGTGCTAGCGAGTGCTCTGGTGCCTTTATTTATTTAATTGATGTCACAGTAATTTATAACATTGTGAAATTTCAGTTGTACATTAATATTTGTCAGTTTACTGGGGCCTTTTTTATATAGACATTGATCCCATTCATGAGGGCTCCACCCTCATGACCTAAGCACCTCCCAAAGCCCACTCACTAATACCATCTCTTTGGGCATTTGGATCTCAGCGTATGAGTTTGGGGGGGCTGTAAACATGCAAACTCTAGCACTTCCCCTTGTAATCCTCCTGAATCTGACCTGTGTTTCTGGTTGTCTGGGTCCTTCTGTCTTTTGGCAGATTGATGGTGCCTGGTTGCATACCTGGCAGCATCTCCAGATAGTGCTCAGTACTCCGTGCCATCTGCTGGTTGGGACTCTCCGTGGACCTCATCCATCCACTGACCTGTCCTTCATTTGTAACACGTGCTGGAGGTCAGGGTCCCTCGTCTTGTCTGACTTTGCTCTCAGTGCTCACATCTCAGTCACCTAGTGTCTTCCTCGTAGCATTGTATCCCCTCTCACCCCTCAGTGAATTTGCTCCAGTCCATCCTTGTTGACATTACAGTTTATGAGTGTGGAATTTTATATCTGTACAGTTATTAAGCTTTTCTGTGTGGTCAAGACTTCTCTGTGTGTTTGTGCTGGGATATTAAATTTCTCTGTGACAGAGTTTGCAAATTAGTGCCCCCTGGGTCAAATTCAATCTGTAGATCTCTTTGCTTGGCTCACACAGTTTATACAAATGGGAAGTTTTACTTAAAAAAATGTTTTCTGGCTCTTCTTGAAAAAAAGAAAGCAGCAGACAACATTGATGTACTGGGCCTGCGCTCTGTGCCTTCGAGTTCAGGAGCCATCGTAGACAGTGTCAGTGCTCCTCCTGCCGCCGATGCCTTTGGAGTCGCTGTCACTTATGTCTCTTGTTTAGAGGACCCCTTGGGCTACTTCAGAAGGAAGTTTCTGGGAATTTCTGCCACCTGTGGCCTCTGACCTCTGACTGACAGGTGGAAAAGAGTGAAAGCCCAGCCACCTTGCTGTGGTCGAGAGAGATCTGCAGTGAAATTCGTAGTCCAGGGTTTGCCCGTGGGACTGGGCTGAAGCTGCACCCTGGGTTTTGCCTGAGGTGGAACCCTTCCCTGGCATCCTCCCCTCCCCTCCCTGCTTCCCTCACTCCGTCGGGGCGCACCACCTTGATAAATCTGGGGCGTGACTTCTAGTCTCAGGGGCTGCTTCTGGGGAATAGGACCCGAAATAGGGAGGATGGCTCTCCCCTCAGCACACCCCACGTCTCCTGTTGTAGGAGACTCGTGCCGCAGTCAGAGTCTCTAACGTGGGTACAATGTGGACAGTAAACTGTTGCTGAGAGGATAGCATCTGTAGTCTCCTCATTCCTGGTCTCACGCAGAATACTTTGATTAGGTTGGAAGAGGACATGCTTGGTTTTAAAAATCACATTGTTAAGCAGCGTAAGTTTTCTGCAGAGATGTAAAATTTCTAGAAAATCTAATTTGAGGTGAAGATGCTTCTCTTTAGAAGGAGAAATATGCTGTATTAATTTTTGTAAGTGCCCTTTACATATTTATTACTTTATTAATTCATTTCTATAGTTACTGATTTTTAGAAAGAACTTGAGAAAAAAATCATCAGTTCATTTAATATAACTATTATATCGTCACCAAGTGGGGTTTATATATTGCTGGATTAAGTTTGGTAATGTTTTGTTGATGATTTTCACATCTGAAATGTGAGGAATATTGGCCCGTAATTTTACTTGTAATAGCTTGGTCAGGTTTTGGTACTGGGTTTATGCTGGCCTCAAAAATGAGTTGGGGATCATTTCCTCTTTTATGAAAGAGTTTGTATAAGATAGGCATTCTTTCTTAAATGCTTGATAGGATTAATCAGTGATGTGATTTGGTCCTCTTTGTTTCCTTTGAAAGGGAGATTTTTGATTACAAATTGATACAAGACTATTTGGATTTTCTATTATTTCTTGCCTCTGTTTTGGTAAATTGTGTTTTTTAAAAGAATTTGTCCATTTTATCTAAATTATCTAATGTAATATTATTCACAATATTCCGTTAATTAATTTTTTAACTTCTTGTTTTGAAATGATTATAGATTCACAGAAAGTTTGTAAAAATGGTAGAGAGATAGTAAAGAGAGGTCTTGTGTACCACCTTCCCTCAGCATCTCCCACGGTTAACATCTCATATCACTAGGCTACAATAGCAAATCCAGGAAATCAGCATTCGTACAATCCATAGACCTTATTTAGATTTCACCACTTTTAAATGTACTCATGTGTGTGTGTGTGTGTGTGTGTGTGTGTGTGTGTGTAGTTCTGTGCAACTATATCGTGTGTAGATTCATGTAACCACCACAACAGTAAAGATACGGAACTGTCCCATCTCCCTTGTGCCTGATCTCCCCTGTGCTACCCCTTGACACGTAGTCACACACAACACCCCCGCTGGTCCCATCCTAACACTAGCGACTCCTCCATCTCTATGATTTTGTCAGTTTGGGAATGTTCTCTAAATGAAATCATGTAGTGTGTGACCTTTTGCGATTGGCTTTCTTCACTCATCGCAGTCCCCTGAGACTTGTTCAAGTCACTGCACATGTGAGTGGTTCATTCCTTTCTATTGCTGGGTAGTACCCTTAACTCCCCTTTCGGTGTCTGTAGAATCTATAGTAATAGCCCATCTTTGATTTCTGATATTGGCTATTTATGTTTTCTCTCTTTTTCCTTGATTACCCTTGCTAGAATTTTATAGCTTTAAATGCTATGAACCTCTCTTGTTTTTGTTTCCTATTTCATTGATTTCTATTCTTTTCTATTTTATTATTTCTGCTTGCTTTGGGTTTCATTAGCCATTTTTTTCTAGCTTCTTAAGTTGGAAACTTAGGTTATCGATTTTAAACCCTTTTGCTTTCCTAATATGAACATTTAAAGCTATAAATTTACCTCTTACTGCTGCTTTGGCTGGATTCCCACCCATTCTGACATGTGATATTTGCATTATGATCCATTTCAAAATCTATTCTAATTTCCCTTGTGATTTTCTCTTTGTCCTATGGATTATTGGAAGTATGTTGTTTAGTTTCTATATTTTGGTGGTTTTTCTGGATATTTTTTGGTTTTTATTTTTGTCAGAGAACATATTCTGTGGTTTCAACTTTTGGAATTTGTTGAGAGTTCTTTCGTTGTCCAGTACACTGGTGAATGTCCTCATTGTACTTGAGAAGAATGCACATTCTGCTGTTTGTGATGGAGTGTTCTGTAAATGTCAACTAGATCTGTAATTAGATTGTTCATATCTTCCCTATTGTTACTAATTTTTTGTTAGAGAAGTCTGTTAAAGACTTCAACTCTAATTGTGTATCTGTTTATTTCCTTAATTCTATCAAATTTTGAAGCTTTGATATTTGGAGCATAGAATTTTAAGATTATGTCCTCTTGATTCATTGCCCCACTTTATATGGGATGTCTCTCTTTATCTCTAGTAATATTCCTTGTCTTGAAGTCTACTTTGTGTGATACTGGTATCAGCCAAAGCCAGCTGCCTTTCTTAATGTTTATGTCTTTTTCCATCCTTCTACTTTTTTAAATACTTTTAATCTATAATTAGACATTATCAAGAAAGCTAAACACCTCAAGTTAGAGTGCAAAATGAATGTACCTCATTGTTTTAAAGATGTAAAAGCAAGAAAATGTGTAACAATTCATCCAAACTTTAATCATTGTTTCTGTAGTGAATAAATGCCATTAAAAAATTTAAATAGAAAATTGATTTATGTCAGTTTACAGAAGATAAAAATCAATGTTTAATTCAAACTTTATAACTGAAAAGGAAAAATGTGTTCTCTATCCTCCTATTTTTTTCTTCAACACGTTTGTCTTTTGTAGAAAACATTAACATTCTAAGACAACTTTTTAAAAAACAATGACAGAGATCCAGGGCTCCCTAATGTATCCTCTTTCCACACAAGTTTGAATGGAAGGAAAACCAGAACCCAATAAATTCTTTGGTGTGTTGGTACAATTGGTGTTTTGAGCAGGAAATCAACATCTTTCTTTCTTCTGCTGCAAAATCTACATAATATTTCAGACTCCTTGCATGTGTGTGCGAGCAGTTTTCTTCTTTTCTTCCTGAACTATTTCAGTACAAGGAAAATTTTGCAAGATAGTCTCTCCTCATCTTTGAGATACAGGTCCACAAATATTTTGTTTGACTTTATCATGTTTATCCCTGCAAGTGTTTGGTTTCTTTGTAGTACCTGACAGTTCCTCCCCTGGGAGGAAACTGCCAGTAGGATTCATATCCTTCATGTATTGTCTGATCGAACATATTTTATGAACTAGCATTTAGATATTTTGTCTTTTCTCCATTTGGACTTATTTTTCCCCTCTGCTCTTGTTTAGTTTCTAAAAGCACATTTTTCCTAACCACAGGGCATGCCTGCCTCCTCTTGCTAATCTTAACTAACTGCCATCTATTACATTAATGTTTGTTTCATGCTGAGGAAGTTCTTCTGGATCTACACTCCCCAGGAAACTTTCAAAGGATGCTTTGATTTTGTTGTCTTGAAAGAGTTTGTTTTAGCAACTCTGTATAGGTTTAATCGAATATCTGATGTTTAATAGTTGGGTTATTTTGTATATAATTTTATGCCTTGTTTAATTTCCATAAGTATTTTCCTGTGCCATTTAGAAACTTTCATCATCAACGTTGCTTGAAATTGTATAATATTCTGTTATGGTGTATTTGAATTTACTTCACCGTTTCCTATTATTGAATAGTTAGGGTTTTCCCAATTTTCATGATATAAAATAACTCCAGAAGTAAATTCTTCTCAGAAACCTTATATTTGAGATGACATATTTAATTTAATTTCTTGAGATGGGATTTCTGAGGCAAAGGCCATAAAGGGTCTTAATTCATATTGCTAGATTGCTTTCCAGGAATGATTAAGTGTTTCCATTTATTTTCACTAATGTTTTTCAAAGGCCAGGTTAGTAGAATAGTAAATATTTCCAGAATAATAAACTGCCTACCACGTTTAAGTTCTGTATAATGCAGCTTTAGTATAATACTATCAAAATGGGTTTTTTTCCCTCCTTCATTAGAGGCAATGGCTTAGTAAATTTCATTTTTTAATTATGAAAAGTGTTTTGCTCCACTGAACACATACAGGATTTAGATCTGCACCATTTGTCAAATATCCTTCATGTGCCAGGCATGTTGCTAGATAGTGGAGAAATAAAATGAAAGAAAGGATTTCCACCTGCCAAGGGTTCAGACCCTAAAAAAGGGAAAGACCCCATAATTATCTAAGTATTTTATAGTGTAATAAACTGCGTATAAAGTGACTCTGAAGTGCTGATGGAGGATTGAAGAGGGGAGGTGTTTGTGCCAGATGGTAGAAGAAGTGAGCTGAGCCTTTGAAAGAATAAGCTGCTGTCAGGTGAAGTGGGGTGCAAAGCGTTCTCAGGGAGGGGGGCATTTAGGGGCATGATGAAGAT
The DNA here is from genome assembly GCF_021613505.1 of Equus quagga. NCBI lineage: Eukaryota > Metazoa > Chordata > Mammalia > Perissodactyla > Equidae > Equus > Equus quagga. The sequence continues at coordinate 75,102,309 of NC_060272.1, forward strand.
TATTTAGAATGTGAAGGATAGCCTGGGTTTCACAGTTAAAAACGTAGCTCCTACATTTCCAGATTATTTTACTCCCTTTCTAGGATACGTGTATTCATTATTCCTAATGTGGAGTTATTTCTTATCTCTGTTAAACTCCTTTAGTGGAATGGTCTTCAATGCGTTTTTCATTGTCTCCTATTCTCAATCTGTTATTGAATTATATAGGTTGATAGAAAAAATGAATTTCAGTCTCCACCCACATCCAAAGGAATTAGCAGCTTTAAGGAACTGGTTTTTCCTCCAGTGGTTGTAGGCATCATGTGTATTTAGCCTTATTGTAAAGGACCTATATTTCAGAAATACAGATTTCTTACCAAAGGACTGATGCCATCCCATCTGTTTTGGAGCCATATCAAGTGCTGAGTCAAATTGTGTGGTTTGGTGCTGATGGTTGGGTGGGGTCATCTTAGGACATTCCAGATATTGCTTTGCTGGTATAAAAATAATTGGTAGAGGGGCCAGCCCCGTGGTGCAGCAGTTAAGCTCGCGTGTTCTGCTTCGGCGGCCTGGGGTTTGCCGGTTCGGATCCCGAGCATGGACCTACGCACCACTTGTCAAGCCATGCTGTGGCAGGTGTCCCACATGTAAAGTAGAGGAAGATGGGCATGGATGTTAGCTCAGGGCTGGTCTTCCTCAAAAAAAAAAAGAAAAATAATTGGTAGAAATATGCAAAAGTGGGCAGTTCTGGGCTATTGAAACTGACCATTAACTTTGTTAATTGAATCATAAAGTTTGATAATTCTTTTAAGGTCATGGTGATTGTCTTTCATGAAGTTTTGTTTTCATGTTTATTTTAATAGGATGAAAGTTAAAAAACTGCCCATGATTCTAGCTCTACACCTGAAAAGATTTAAGTATATGGATCAACTTCATCGATATACAAAACTTTCTTACCGGGTAGTTTTTCCTTTAGAACTTCGTCTATTTAACACTTCAGGCGATGCAACCAATCCTGACAGAATGTACGACCTTGTCGCCGTTGTGGTTCACTGTGGAAGGTAATTGCACCCATGGGACCTGGTGGTGAGGGTCTGCGTCAGCGGCACAGCGCCTGCAGGTGCTGGGGAGAGAGTCCAACAGAGGCCTTTTAGAGGTCTTTACCCTTCACCGCTTTAGTATCAAGATAAGTGTAGTTCAAAATGGATATTCCAGGTACAATACATTTTATCGTTTCCTCCTTAAAACTTCTATATATTAAAATACTATGTTATTGTCTGGGTTTAATTTTCATTCCTGTTATTTAAATATTACTCTAAGAGAACTTTAAGGCCTGTTTTTCTCTTAGTATTATTATTATTATTTTTGGGTTGTTGGTAAAAATGATGCTGCCTAAATAGATTTTGCAGAATAAATTATTTTTGAGATAAACTGATTATGTTCATGTTAATCGTTGTGAAAAACATTTAAAGTGGCTTTGAAAATAATCTTCAAAGATAAGTTTTCTGATTTTACCAAATGATTTATTTCCTATTAACCAGTTTTGTGTGATCTTTCTCTATATATCTTAATTTATAAAATAGCTCAAAAGATTCTCAAACTACGACAGCAGAGCGTCACATAATAAAAATTTATATTTGGAACGTCAGAACAGCCTGGGTTTCCGTTCTGTTTCTGCCATTTATGGCCAGTGTGACTTCATACAGAATTCCCTGAATGTCAGTTTTCTCTTCTATGAAATGTAAATGTTAGTAACTACCTCGCTGCATCCTTAGGACTAAAAGGGAAATGTAAACTGCTTAGCTGCTGCTGCTATTTTAAGAGCAATAATGATCATGCTGCCTTCCCACACTGTCACTGTGCTGTTCTTCAGCCTCTTTGCATTCAGCGGCGGTTAATTTTGCTCGACTTGGATTATGCTGGGTCTTTTGGAATTGCTCTGCTTGCAGGATCTTGAACTCTGAGCTTCCTGCTCGCAACCAGGTCCTGCGCCTCCTGCCTCCTCTTCTCTCGCTGTGACTACCTCATGCTTTCCTCTTGTCCCCTCCTGTGCCTTTTAAACTTTGCAGGAAGCCTGTCTCGGTGCTGTTCTGTCCAGCCTGTCTCCACTTGGGGCTGTGCCTCTGAATTCACACGACTGCTAGATGCGTTTAGCTAGCTGTAACGGGCCTTCGTGTATTTATTTATCAGTTTATATGTCTGTTTCCCTTATGAGAATGGGCACTTCTTAAATCAGGAAATAATTTGTTCATTAACAAAAGACTAATATTTTAAAACCTCTCTTCACTTTTCCTTTTATTTACAAGGTTTATTTGTAGGTACGCCTCACCTGAGAGTGTGAGGGCTTAAACTTGCCCGTGTCCTTCGACTGTCGAGGAGCCTCATGTTCACGTCTGTGCCGTCCAGCATGCTCGTTCTCTATCCCTGCTGTCTGGCATAGAGTAGATTTCCAACAAGTGTTTGCTGAGTTATGAAGTATTTTCCTTTAAGCCCCTCTCAGACCCCAACCCCACTGTGTAACCAACCTGTCTTGACTCCTCAGCCCTCGCTGGCTGAGTCTCTCCCTTTGACTCCCCCTGGGGCTCTGCTTTCGGATCCTGCTTTGCCCTGTCTCGTGTTTTTGGAGTAGTCAGTCACTGCACTGATGGTGTCTTTCCAGTCCCCACAGCAGCCAGCACGGTCGTTTGCACACATTAGGCATCGTGTGTACTGAACTGAGCTGGTCTTAGGTTCAGGATGCAAATCCCTAGGTAACGAGTTCCTTGCATCTAAGTTTCTTAGCCTCAGCCCTTCGTGTTAGTACTAGTTTCTGTAATTAACTTTTTTCCACCGTTCTTCAAAGTAGCTCTTTGCCAAAGGAATGCGCTGCCTCACCTTTTCAATCTTATACCTCCTGGTCCTCAACCTACCTGCCTCCTTCCCTCTCAGGCTGTTCCTCAGCCTGTCTGTGAGTTTTCTTTATTCTCAACCCCTTAAAAATTTTTTCTTTCATTTCTTACCCTCTCTTTATAAAACATAAGACTCCTTAGATGAATCCTATAGAAATGGAGAAAGTAGACTTATTTTAGTAGTAGATGATTTTTTTTAAGAAGTTTTGAGGTGTTTTCTTCTGTATAAAAAGTACTTTTGTGGGCTGGCCCTGTGGCATAGTAGTTAAGTTCAGCACACTCCACTTCACTGGCCTGCGTTCATGGGTTTGGATCCTAGGAATGGACCTACACCACTCAGCAGCCATGCTGTGATGGCAACCCACATATAAAATAGAGGAAGATTGGCACAGATGTTAGCTTAGGGCTAATCTTCCTCAGGCAAAAAAAGAAAAAAGAGGAAGATTGGCAACAGATGTTAGCTCAGGGCAAATCTTCCTCAGGAAAAAAAGTACTCTTGTTTGTGTCATTTTCGTTACCTAACAGACTCATCTCAACCACAGGATCAGAGGATCTGAGTCATTGGAAACATGAGAGGTGGCTTATTCTAATATCTGAGGTTGCTATTTTTAAAATAGTCTTCACCATAAAGAATAATTTGTGTTGAAAATTATTTCAAATTCTATAATATAAGAATTGTAATAGAATTATACTTTAAACAATTATATATAAGCTTTTATAATGAATCATACTTAAACTGGGAGAGGTTAAAATCTTTGCCATGGCTTTTAAAAAGCAAAGAATTTCTTTTAAAAGAAATAGTCCCATCTTTGTTTTTACACATTTCTAGATTTCTGTATTTCAGATTTGTTTAAAATGAGATGTAGAGGCAATTATAAGAATTATAATGGTGCTCAGAATTAGGTACTTAGAGATAGCACTTCTTACACTAACAAAATGTCGTTTGTTTTTAAAGAAGTTTTTGAAGTTTGAGTTTGGTTTCAGAACCATGGGTTTGATCCCTTTGCTTTTTCAAGCCTCCCATAGGGTCTTTCCTCAAGAGAAAAGCTATTGCCAAGGGAGTAAGACTTAGAAATAGTTCTACATGCATCGTTTTGTAGTATAACTCAGCATGTTCTGGCTATGACCCCCCCCCTTCCCAAAAAATGTTAGAAAATTTATTTAAATCTTTCATAGAAGCAAATTTGAAAATTATTTCAAAAAATAATTAATTTAAAAATTATTATGAAGACAGTAAAGAATTGTAATAGTATAGCTTTATACAAATGGAATACTGATTACATCTCTCAAAGTAGGGTACTAATTATTTGATTTTACAATTGAATGCCAGTTCAAATCAATGTAGCTTTACCTTTTTTGGAAAAAACTAGTTAAGGAGTATTTTTATCTGTTTCACTTTTTCTTCTTTATCTAAGATGAAACTTAGGGCATAGAAGAAGAATATTAGTAATAAATATTGTATGAAAATAACTCGTCTTTCTCTTTGTTTCAGTGGTCCCAATCGAGGCCATTATATTGCAATAGTTAAGAGTCACGATTTTTGGTTGTTGTTTGATGACGACATTGTAGAAGTAAGTAGTTTCTTAATTTCTCATTTTTCTTCAAAGTTGTGTGTATGTTACTCTTTATTTTTTCTCCCAGCCTCTCATTCATATGTGACAGGTGATGAGTATCAGACAGATGTCTGGGTCCTGGGATTGTCGTCTAATTCCTACTTCTTGCTCCTTAGTAGCCAATCCCAATGCTTCAGTGGTCAGCTAGCTTTTCAAATGTTTAGAATAAAACAAGGGAAAGCTTTAAACAACAGAGCTAGTTTTTAAAAAAATCTTCTATGACTAAAAAATAAATGTACTGAGCTATAACATACATACAGTAAAGTACACAAATCTTAAGCAGTAACTTGAATTTGTGCTTGTGAGTGCACACACACTCACACACACACACACTTGTAACCACCATCCAAATCAAGATATACTGCTTTCTCAATACCCCAGCAAGCGCCCTTATTCCTCTTCCTGGTCAGTACCCCCCGCTTTCCTCCCCTCCGCCCACCGTACCCTTGAACCCACTGTTTTGACTTTTATCAATATGGTTACTTTTGCTTACGTTCGAATATCGGTGGGCTCGTCCAGTATGACTTCTCTTGTGGTGGGCTTTGTTCCTCGGCATTGTGTCTGTGCAGTTCAGTCTCGTTGCCTGTAGTAGTAGTTCTTTTTTATTTCTGCGTGGTTTTCTGTTGTATGAATATACCAAGTTAGAAATTTGGCTTTTGCCCATAATTGACTATTAGGAATAAAACTGCTTTGAGCATTCTTGTAGACGTTTTTGCTGGACATATGCGTTCATTTTTCTTGGGTATGTGTTAGGTTGGACTGTATGAAATTGCCGTTTTCGTAAGTCCCACATGGTTGACAGCTGGTAGTTTCATATATTTCGTGTAGTATTTAGTTCAGCCTATCTCTAGGAATTGAATTGCTGGGTCAAAGTGTAATTGTATGTTCCACTTTAGAAGATAATGCCAAATCTTTTCTGCAGAGAGTCTGTACAATTTTACATTCCCACTAGCTATGTATGAGAGTTTCACTTGCCCCATAGTCTCACCAGTACTTGGTATTATTAGTCTTTTAAATTTAAGCCATTCTGGTTGTGCAGAGCTGTTTTATAAATGAGAACATGAAAGGCATGATTCTAAGAAATGTTGAAGCTTTTACTGGATTTAAGCAGTTCAGAGAGCTCATTTGTGTCCTAATGTTTACGTTCTTGCCTTACAGAAAATAGATGCACAAGCTATTGAAGAATTCTACGGGTTAACATCAGATATCTCAAAGAACTCTGAGTCTGGTTACATCCTTTTCTATCAGTCTCGGGACTGAGGGGGAACCGTGACGAAGAGAGACTTTCTGCCTCATTTCTTCTCTGGTTATTTTGGAAAGGATCAAGCACTGATTTTTCAAGAAAAGAGAAATGCGGGAAGCTCAGGGGGCAGTAGCACACTTTGCACACAATAAAGCAAAGACTATGGATTAACAGGCTCTTCCTATCATGGTAGTTGATTTATTTGCTCAGGTATCATGCTGTCTGCGCAGTTCCACACAACAAGGAAGTGAAATCAGAGATACCAGCTCCTCTTGTCAAACAGCCTTCCAGTCATTGACGTGCATTTTCTCTTTTTTAATTGCACCAGTAATGATGTGAACTCCTTGGGGGTGCAGTAGAAAGAATAGGAATCTGTGCTAGGTTGTATTGGTAATTTAAGGAGATAATATTGAACACAATGCATGAATTTGCCTGTGTTGAATATGTATAGAAAGAGTGACTATTTGGTGGTCTTTTCAAGCGTAAACCAGAAGTACTTTTGGGCCCAACACTTGCAGTTGCCTTCCTGATGTAAAAAAACTAACAGATGCTCGAATCCAGTGTCGGGAAGACAAATATGTTTTGCTTCTCTGAAGAAGCTTATAATAATATACAGTATATGTATATGTAGGGAGCAATTGGTCAAAAGTGGCTTTTTGTTTCCCCAAGGGGAAAGACTGGCTTTGTAATTATAATTTTTTTCCTTATTTATTTTACTGAAAACTGGTAGAGTGTAAGTATTGTATGAAGTGCCCATGATTCTGTCAGTAAATTGGAGCATATTTTTATTAGCTTTTGTCAGTTTAACTAGTCCTTTTGTTTGTTTCTATTTTTAAGGTGAACTGTAAGATACCTTAGGAAGAGCCGCAGCGAGGGGAGGTCAGTGGTCTTTTTCGGGAGGAACTGCTATCTCTGGCTCGGTGTCTGTCCTTTTGTTAGAGTTTCTAAATCGGTCCTTTTATCCAGCTTTAATTTCAGTAAAATAAAGAAACTGTCAGAAATTCCCTGTAGTTGTTGGAATGATAAGAGAAACTCTGGTGCAGTGGTGGCATACCATTTAGAATTCTTAAATACTCTAATGTTTCAGGTTGAGGCCATGTTTAGAAAATTCATATCATAGCAGTTACGTTATTTTCAAATGTCGTTCTTTACCCTGTAAAGAAGTCATCCATCATCACCCCAGCAGCAGCTAACTGAAAACCCTTTTAAGATTAAATTTTAATGAACTAAACCGGAAATATACCAAAAAAAGGTGTTTTTTTCCTTCCACCTTTACGAACGTTCAGAAGTTAAACTTTGTGTTTGTTAAAGACTTCATTCTGTTGGGAATTTTGAGAAGTAATATATGTAATGTATTAATGTCTGTAAACCATTGCATTTGACACTTTTCCATGCATCAGTAAGTTGTCTGACAGTGGCCGAATGTAACTCGCAGAAAATAATTGAATACACATTCAAAATAAGAGCAATCAGGCCTTGGGTGTTCTTTATCAAAGTCTTTTCAGGCAGTAATCTTTTTTTTAATTGCTGTAATTTTCTAAACTTATTTTACTAATACTGTTGATTATGAAAAACAACAAAAAAGAATGTTTTTGTCTGCTGCTATTATTAACATTTATTATCTGTATCTTTTAGCTCAGGAAATGACTTCACCTATTCGTTCCATGAACAGATCTGTGACAGGGTCGCTCAGCTAATTGGGCTATTTGAACAGATGTGCTGGGAGAAAATTATGATGTATTTGACAAATTGCTCTTTAACACATAGTTTCTAAAGCCTTACCCTGGCTGGAATGGTTTGTACCAATTGCGCAGCCTGCCTGATCTACCAACATTGCACAGAGAGTCACAGCCAAGATGGTGGGAAGGTCATAGCATGGGAGTAGGTACATTCTTCATTTTGAGGGCATAAGCCAAATTGTCTCAGAATTTAAAGCTGTATTCCTGCAGCTTTCAGTACAGAGAGGAGGACAGTGGGGCAGAGTCAGCTTTTCCTTGGGGGCCACAGCATGTATGAGAAAGGTAGATGAAGTCATTTGCATAAAGGTACAGCGTTAGAATATTATGTTGTGTTTGTTTTTACATGTTGCATTTAAAACATACAGTAAAAGCCAAGGTTACACTTCATATTAAAGCATTTTTATTGAGTTCCATGGTAGTCACACACTGTCCACATCTACACCGTATTTAATAGTTTGATTTGTCAGGCGAGGGACTATGGGGTGATGGTTCTCAATTTACTTTTTACTCTTAGTGCAGCTGCATCTACGTACAATGTTTCGAAGCTTATCAGAAAGTCAGTATACTTTAAAACATATAGGGTTAGGGTTGGGTTAAAAACATGCAGATATAGTAAGTGAGAAAAGTGACCCATGATGGAGAGCATTGTGAGCTTGTCTGTTGGTTGACTGTGATGGAGATGCGGGGCGGGTTTAAGTTGTAAATGGTGGCTGACTGCTATCTAACTATGTACATGTCTGTTGGGATGGCTGTCCCATAGTGTGTATATTGGAATAAAAATTTCTATAAATTATCGTAACTGAAAGTAAATATTCTAAATTAAGTCTCACTTCTAAGTCATATGGCTTCTGCCTTAGAAACTTTACCTTGAGAAGATTGCTTAAGACAGGAGCCATGAGACTTTAGAAAAGGGAAAAGAGAAAATGTATAATATATGGGTCTTGTTGCCTCTAACCATCAGTAAAGGGTTTTTTTCTTTCCTTGATGGCAGTAGAAAGACCTCACTTTCATAACATACTACTCTTGATACTTTCTTTAAAGACACTTTTCATTAAAGATTCTCTCATGAGGTATTTAACTGGGAGCTGGGAGGCTAAGGCGCTCAGGTCCTGGCTCTTCAGTGAATTTAACTGTGTGACCTTGGGCAAGTCACTTAACCTCTCTGTGCTTCAGTCTCCCTATCTTGTAAAATGGGAGTAATACCTACCTCACAGGGTTGTTGTGGGGATTAATGAGATATAATGTCTGTAAAGCATTTAAGGTTCTTGAAGAAGGCGCTATATAAATACAAAATAATATCTATTAAAGTTGGTTTATTTGTGCTTGTGGGTTTTTAGTGTGTTTTTTTCCTTTTTGCCTAAAACGTATTTCAAATTAGAAGTTTACACTTTGGGAATTGTCTTACTGCTTTTGCTCAAAAGTTACTACTTTTTTTATGCAAAGAGATTTTCCTAGACAGCCTTCCACGTTTGTAGGACAGTGTTCCCTGTGAGCCTCCTCTGATCAGCACGAATCTTGCATTTGCCTTCTGTGGTAGCATTGTCTTGCCCCAAGTCCCAAGTTTAAAAGTTTAAATTCAGTATCATACAATCTTAGATGGGAAAATACCTTAAAAGTCACTATTTCCAGCGCTCCTCCTCCCTTCCAGTTCAGTAATCGCCCCTGTAAGACCTGTCACGTGTAATTGTTCACCCTGTGCTTGAAGCCTGGTCCATTGTTGAGTAACTGAGGCAGTTGCTTACACCGCTGTGATGTGTCATCTGTCTGCCATCGCTCCTGGGAACCCGGTCTTGGAAGCACTCTGCTCATTCATCTCTCTAAAAGAGCGTTCTTAGAAGAAACACAGTAACAGGAGAATTGGACTGTCCTCGGGGACCTCAGATTGCGTTCTCTTTTCTAAACGTCTGTATCACACACTCCATATTGAACGTTTAGTAAATGAACTTCTCCGTATTCAAGAGAGTTTTTCATGAACTGTTGAGAATCCGAGACTGCCCCTCCTTTTCTTCAGGTTCCCTTGTTACCCGGTCCCTGTGCATGTTATTTTCTACCTCTCTCCTCTCATGTGTTGTCTGTGATGACCCACGATCTTTTTTATCTCCAGTGCTGCTGAAATCACGACCCATCATTTTTGAGTTGATAGCATGATAGGCCCTATCCTCAGCATTTTCCTTTTTTTTTAAGTGTTAATCTTGATGACAAGCTTTATGAAATAGTGACATCCTCATGTTACAAAACAGGAAACTAAGGCTCCTCGGAGGGTAAGTAATTTTCCCAGTCACTCAGCTGGGAAGCGGCACATCCGGGCTTCAAATAGGTATAACTTTATTGCCAAGCTCTCAACCATGGCTGTCATTATCAAAATTTTTTTTTGTGGAAAATACACATAACATAAAATTTACCATTTTAACCATTTTTAAGTGTACAATTAAGTGACACTAAGTACATTCACAGTGTTGTGCAACTATCACCACTATCCATTTCCAGAATTTTTCATCTTCCCAAACAGAAACTCTGTACCCATTAAATAGTAACTTCCCATTTCTACTCCTTGCCAGCCTCTAGGACCTTCGTTTTTACTTTATATCTCTCAATTTGACTGCTCTACATATCTCATATAAGTGGAATCAGGATATTTGTCCCTTTGCGTCTGGCTTATTTCACTTAGCATAATGTTTTCAAGGTTCGTCCATGTGGTAGCATGCATCAGAATTTCCTTCCTTGTTAAGACTGAATGATATGCTGTTGTGTGTATAGGTTTTCTTTATCCATTCGTCTCTTGATGGCCATTTGGGTTGTTTGCACCTTTTGGCTATTGTGAGTACTGCTGCTGTGAACACGGGGGTACAAGTATCCATTTGAGTTCCTGATTTCAGTTCTTTTAGGTATATACTAGGAGTTGCTGGATCGCATGGTTCTGTGTTTCACTTTTTGAGGAACTGCCATACTATTTCCGCAAAGGCTGCACCACTTTCCATTCCCACCAACAGTGCACCAAGGTTCCAGTTTCTGTATATCCTTGCCAACACTTAATGTATTCTGGATTTTGTGGGGTTTTTTGGGAGTGGTCATCCCAACTGGTGTGAGGTGATGTCTCGTCGTGGTTTTTTTTTGCATTTCCCTGATAAGTGATGTCGAGTATCATTTCATGTGCTTATTGGCCATTGGTTTATCTTCTTTGGAGAAATGTCTATTCAAGTCCTTTATCCGTTTCTTTAAATTGAGTTGTTCGTTTTTAAAATTGGGTGGTTTATTTGTAGGAATCCTTTGTAAGTTCTGGATGTTAATCCCTTTTCAGATGCACGATTCACGAATATTTTCTCTCATTCTGTGAGTTGTCTTTTCACTCTTAGGCATGATATCCTTTGCACAAAAGTTTAATTTTCATGCAGTCTAAGTTATTTTTTCTTTGATTGCCTATGCCTTTGGTGTCATATTCAAGAAATCATCACCAAATCCAATGTCATGAAACTTTTCCTCTATGTTTTCCTCTAAAACTTTTATAGTTTTAGCTCTTAGATTTAGGTCTTTGATCCATTTTGAGTTAATTTTTGTATATGGTGTAGGTGAGAGTCTAACTTCATCCTTTTGCATGTGGATATCCAGTTTTCCTGGTACCACTTGTTGAAAAGACTGTTCTTTCTCCATTGAATGATCTTGCCACCTTGTCAAAAATCAGTTGGCCATACCAATAGGCACATGAAAAGATGCCCCACATCGCTAATCATCAGGGAAATGCAAATCAAAACTACCCTAAGACCACCTTACACCCGTTAGAATGGCTATAGTCACCAAGACGCAAAGTAACAAGTGTTGGAGAGGTTGTGGGGAAGAGGGAACCCTCATACACTGCTGGTGGAATGCAGACAGGTGCAGCCATTATGGAAAACAGTATGGAGTTTTCTCAAAAAACTAAAAATAGAAATACCATATGACCCAGCTATCCCACTACTGGGTATCTGTGCAAAGAACTTGAAATCAACAATTCAAAGTAACTTACTCACCCCTGTGTTCATTGCAGCATTATTCACAATAGCCAAGACATGGAAGCAACCCAAGTGCTTATTGACCGATGATTCGATAAAGAAGATGTGGTGTATATATATATATATATATATATACACACACACACACACACACCACACAATGGAATACTACTCAGCCATAAAAAAGACAAAATTGTCCCATTTGCAACAAGGCAGATGGACCTGGAGGGTATTATGTTAAGTGAAATAAGCCAGACAGAGAAAGACAAACACTGTATGATTTCACTCATAGGCGGAAGATAAACACATGGAAAAAGAGAACAGTTTAGTGGTTACCAGGAGAAGGGGAGCACCTATATGGTGACAGACAAGTATTGATGTACAAACTGAAATTTCACAATGTCGTAAACCATCAGGAACTCAATAAAAAAATCAATTAGCCATATAGGTGAAGGTTTATTTCTGGGCTCTTTTCTATTCCGTTGGTCAATATGTCAGTCCCTATGCCAGTACCACACTTTGTATTACTGTATCTTTGTAGTAAGTTTTGAAATCAGGAAGTGTGAGGCTTCCAACTTTGTTGTTCTTTTTCAAGATTGTTTTGGCTCTTCAGCCTCCCTTGAAATTCCTTAAGAATTTTAGAATGGGTTTTTAAATTATGCAAAACTTGCTCTTTGGATTTTGATAGGGCTTGAATTCGATCTGTAGCTCACTTTGGGTAGTATCATCATCTTAACAATATTAAGTCTTCCAATCCATGAACATGGGATGTCTTCCCATTTATTTGTGTCGTCTTTAATTTCTTTGAGCAATCCATGAACATGGGATGTCTTCCCATTTATTTGTGTCGTCTTTAATTTCTCTGAGCAATCCATGAACATGGGATGTCTTCCCATTTATTTGTGTCGTCTTTAATTTCTCTGAGCAATCCATGAACATGGGATGTCTTCCCATTTATTTGTGTCATCTTTAATTTCTTTGAGCAATCCATGAACATGGGATGTCTTCCCATTTATTTGTGTCGTCTTTAATTTCTTTGAGCAATCCATGAACATGGGATGTCTTCCCATTTATTTGTGTCGTCTTTAATTTCTCTGAGCAATCCATGAACATGGGATGTCTTCCCATTTATTTGTGTCATCTTTAATTTCTCTGAGCAATGTTTTATCATTTTCAGTATGCAAGTCTCTTACCTCCTTGGTTAAGTTTATTGCTAAATATTTTATTCTTTTTGATGCTGTTGGAAATGGGATTGTTTTCTTAATTTTCCTTTTTGGATTATTCATTGTTAATGTATAGAAACAACTGATTTTTGTGTATTGATTTTATATCCCACAACTTTGTTGAGTTTGTTTACTCTAACAGTTTGGGGGGAAATCTTTAGGGTTTTCTACATGTAAGATCATGTCATTTGTAAACAGAGGTAATTTTACTTCATCTTTTCCAAATTTGGATGGCTTTTATTTCGTTTTCTTGCCTCATTCCTCTGGCTAGAACTTCCAATACAGCATTGAATAAAAGTGGTGAAATCAGGCATCTTTTCCTTGTTCCTGACCTTAGAGGAAAAGTTTTCAGTCTTTACCATTGAGTATGATATTAGCTGTGGGTTTTTCATATTTGGCCTTTATCATGTTGAGAAAGTTTCTTTCTATTTTGAGTTTGAGTGTTCTTATCAGGAAAGGGTAGAGAATTTGTCACATGGTTTTTCTGTATCATTGAGATGATCATGTTGGTCTTTCTGCTTCATTTTGTTAAACTGATGTATTATGGTGACTGATTTTCATATGTTGAACCGTTTTTGCATTCTGGGAATAAATCTCATTTGGTCATGGTGTATAATCCTTTTAATGTGATGCTCAGTTTGGTTTGTTAATATTTTGTTGACAATTTTTGCATGGATATTTATAGGGGATACTGGTCTGTAGTTTTCTTGTAGTGTCTTTGTTTGGTTTTGGTGTCAAGATAATTCTGGCCTTATAGAATGAGTTAGGAAGTGTTCCCTCCTCTTGAACTTTTTGGAAGAGTTTGAGAATATCAAAAGGCTTTTGCAAATAACCAATGCTTATATACGCACTGTAGGTCACTATTAAGAAAGTTGAAGGCATCGTCTTGCCCTTGAGGGATTTGTCATCTAAGAGGGAGTCAGAGGAAACATTGCTATGGAAGTCACCTGTGTACTTAAACATATACACAACCACACAGAATAGGTGGAGAAAGGCGGGGTAGAAAGGTACGGTTGACATCCACAGAGGTGCAGGCAGATTGTTAGGCCCAAAGAGGGAATCTGGAAATCCAAAATAGTCAAAGGCACTGGGAATACTAAGTGTAATAGGAATTTAGGAATATTAACTCATGGTCCTGGTTAGTAATAGAATTTTTAAGCCTGCTTCAAATGCTTTTTTTTGCCCCTTGTTTTCTTAAGGAAAGGCTCTAAACTACTCTCAGAAATTCCACTCAAGCGGCCACTATGGACCCCTGATTCCGGAGGAAGCAAGCTTACATTATTCTGCATCATATGCCACTTACTATAATTCATCCCAATAATTGGCTCCTTTCTTAAATTTCCTCACCTTCAGTCAATGATTTGCCCTATAAACTCTGATGTAAGACTTAATTAAAACTTCATACCTCGTAATTATTTTCAAGTAAGCAAAACTCCCTTTTAAGATAAAAAAGAAATAGTCCCACTGTACTGATTTGGCGAGTCATTCCCAAATCTGGATGATTTAGCAGAGTCACTGAGGGAATTTTATAAGTGTTCAGATTCCTGAGATCTGTCCCCAAAGCTTTTGATTCATTGGAGATGAGAAATCTACTTTTCAAAAGCTCCCAGGTGGTTCTAATGCCGGTTTGGGACTCCCTGGGTTGAACTCATCTGAAGTTCTATATCATGTTTCTCTAAGGTCACTGCCGATCTGGAGTTGACCTGACGGAAGTGTTGTCAAAATAAATTATCTAAGGAATGGTCACATGAAACTCAAGGAGGGATGGAACGCTTGTCTTCACATAAGGTATTTGAAGGGATGCCATCTAGAGGATGTTTTGCTTCTAGGGTTGAATTGGGATGGAGATGTGGAAAGGGCAGAGAGGCCATAATAAGTACAAGGAAAAGCTTTCAGGTCAGCAGTGAGGAGCTGACATGCTAAGAAATAAAAAAGATACACACACACACACACACACACACACACAGTGGAATACTACTCAGCTATAAAAAAGAAGATCGTCCCATTTGTGACAACATGGAGGGACCTTGAGGGTATCATGCTAAGCTAAATAAGCCAGACAGAAAAACAAATACCATATGATTTCACTCATACGTGGAACATAAACACATGGATAAAGAGAACAGATTAGTGGCTACCAGAGAAGAAGGGGGTGGAGGGAGGGCGAAAAGGGGTGAAGGGGCACAGATGTATGATGACGGAAAAACTAGGAAAAAGAAAAAAAGATGTTTTAAGCTGATGCCATTTGACTGTAGGTGAGGTTCTTAGATGGTGAGGAGGTTGTGCTTAGATAGCCTCAGGCTCTTTCCTCCATGAGCCGGTGAGGACCGAGGGTAAAGGGCTAGCCATGGTTTTGATTCTAGGGCTCAGACTTAGTTCTATATGGCACTGCCCTTTCTCTTTTAAAATAGTTGGACACAGAGTGCTATCATTTGCAATAGGAAGAATTTAGGTTGCCACTGGTCCTTAGGATGGGAAGCATCCCGTCACCATCCCGTGACTTGAAAAGAGGGAGGTGGGTTGAAGAAAACACATCAGTCTCAAGATTTCAACAGTGGCAGAAGCTGAGCTAGTATTGCCTTCAGTTTGAGCGGGCAGGATGGCCTGGGGTGAATCTACGCTGCATAGATAAAGCACTTGCCACTCTCTTCAAAATGCTTTCCTTTGAACAACATGCAGGTTCTTTAGATTTAGGAACCTCTGAATCGTGGCCAACTTAACAGAAGACATGTTCAAAGTACCTGGGGGACGACCTGCCCACCTCATGTGTGTATAACACTCGCCTAACGGATCCTGGAGAGTGTGTGTTGGGTCCTTTATAAGTAAGATTGCAGAAGAATAAAATAGAATTTTGATTTTATCACACTCGGCCATGTCATCACAGTCTTTCTCCATTCAGCGCAAGGCCCAGAAACAAGATAGTAATACACTGTGCACATTTTGGGAGGATAAATGCAATGATTGGTTGTGTTATTTTTAGCTTTTTATTGAAACTTTTGCTTGCTGGCAGTTTTTCCCTTCAGATAGAATCCATTTTGCAAGTGGTGTTTATTTTAGGCTGCAAAAATGAATATTTTCTTGGCTGGACTTTTACTGGCTAGTGTTTTATAACCTGCCAGAGTTTTGTACTTAGTTTAACGAGGGAAAAAAAGATGATAGAATGATGAGGAAGGTAGACTTACAAAACTGCATGTCAGGGAATGAGATTATTACATGGAATAATGAAAGCTTCAGGAGATATAACTACAAGTAAGCATCTTACCTGTATTCCCAGTATTACATGTATTTGTCACTCTAAAATTTGTATCAATTGTTGCACTCTGTTCAACAGATCTATTTTTTAAATTCCTATCGTGAACACAAAGGATGGGTAATGTAGTGTCTGGATTTCTATACATCATATTTACTGTATATTTTACTATATATTAAGCTATTGATTAGAACTGGTTTGAAATTACATGAACTTACCTTACTGAGTGTAAAGTTACAAACTGAGGTAAGGTTTATGATCCTGTGCCAAAGCAGGCAGGGGTGGGGAGGTTTATATTTTCAGAAGATAATCCTGGGCTGTGGTGTGGTGGGGGGCAGAGTGTGTGTGATGAGGCCTCAGGGTGACAGGACGTAGCAGTGGGCTGGCCAGCGGGGGACGAGGGAGAGAGGCATGGCAAGGAAGATTCCTAGATTTCTCCAGCTTGTACAACCAGGGAGATAAAGAAGCCTTTCGTTGAGAACCCAGGAAGAGCACCAGGCGTGGAGGCTAGATCATAGTATTCCACGTGGGGATCTACACAGTCTGTTTACAAGCATTTGCTTTTGATAAACTGACATTGCCTTGCAGTTTGGGGAGGTCTCGCCATGACGGCATGTGAATCATCGGAATTCACACGCTCAGGATATCCCTGTTAGCTTCTCTTCCATGTGCCCCAGTGCAAAGTTTTGACATTAGAAGTTGAGATTAGGTAGAAAGTCGAAATGGCTATTATACTTCTGAGATCATAACTATTTGGATGAACTCAGAGACCGTGTCACAAAGTCTGCAGTGACTTTGAGGCATTTCATAACTGAGGACAGATTGATAAAACAAAACTAGCAGCCTCATGTTGAAGAAGGTTAGATGTCTTGAAAGTTTTTACTGGAAGCTAATTGTATCTGTATCCTTTGCTCTGGCATAAAAAATTTCCTTTTCTCTATAGAAAGATGATAAATTTTAAGGACCCTGGAGAGGCTTTAGGACAAGAAAAAAAATGCAGTTGATGAATAACTTGAAATTTTGGGGAGAGTTTTGTGAAGTGAATTTACTGCTAGGTAGACTGAAGTCCCATCTAGCGAAAAGTGATGGACCTGTCCCGGAACCTGGATGCTGCTCTCTGTTAGATGCCGAAGTTGCAGTCACGTAGGAGGGAGGCTGATTCCAGTGCAGTCTTTCAGCCCCACCTGGTGTGTGATGGCTCCCTGCTATCAGATTTGCTACCGGCCTCTCCCGGGGAATTCTCTTGTTGGAGGTATCTTTGACAACGTGTCCAGTTTCTCTGACACAGGTCTCTTGGCATCTTTCCCAGCCCAATCTAGATATGAACTGATGATACTTGTGACCCTGATGTTTAGCACCTTTTCCTTTGTATGTCGACTAATCATACACACTGAGGTAGACAGTGAGCCAGCCCTTCACAGCCTCGGGACCTTGGGCAAGTGGCATAACCCGCTTGAGCCCATTTTCCTCATTTATAAAATGGCGAAAGTAATACTATCTTATAGGAATGTTGTAAAACTGAATTGAGATGCATGTAAGATAATCCTGGTGCAGTTCGTGGCAACAGTTCCTCAAATAGTCTTGTCTAGAAACTTAGGCTGAAACCCAACACTAATTTCTTAGATATTGTTGAATAGATATTATTTAGTACGTGTTGACTAGCATCATTTGTTGTTAGTGCTGTTGAGTTGATTCCAACCCCTCGAGGCCCTTCCTGGTCTTTTTGCTCCATCCTGTCACCTTCTGGTGCTCTATCAGACAATATTCTGCTGCTGTTCACAGGGTTTTAATGGCCAGTTTTTCTGAAAGGGGTGGCCTTGTCCTTCTTCTTAGTCTGGAAGCTCTGCTAAAACCTGTCCACTGTGAGTGCGCCTGTTGGTATTTGAAATTCCAGTGTCATAGCTTTCAACATCACAGCAACACACAGTTGCCACAGTGTGACAACCAATAGACAGGCGGTGTGGTTCCCTGATGGGGAAACAAACCCTAGGCCACAGCAGTGAGAGCACCAAGTCTTAACCACTAGACCACCAGGGCTGTGAGTAGCATCGTATCACAGTGACAAACATCGTATCAGTTGAGGCAAGGGATATAAAGATAACTAAGATGCAAGTTCTGTTCTCATTGAGCTTACAATGGAGAAAAGTTCATTTTTTAAAAAACAAGACAAAATGTAAGTAAAATGTTCTTTGGGTTCAGAAGGAGGAGTTCTTAGAAGTGGCCTCATGCGGTTCGGAGCACAGGTACTGGAGACAGACCCCCTTCTCGTCCCAGCGCCCCAGTCCCTGGGTTCACTTGAGCAAATGCGTGTGCTTCAGGTCCTCATCTGCAAAATAAAGACCACTGTGGACATCTGCTTACCTCAGAGTGTTGTGAGAATTATGTTGAAAGTGCTTGATAAATGTTAGCAGTTACATATTTATTCAGTTCATATTTATTGAGTGCCTACTGTGTGCCAGTTTCCAAGAACGCAAAGTTGAGTAAGACTTTGTATGTGCAGTTCAGTGAAGGAAACAGACAAATCAATAGTTAATTGCAATGATCCAGAGTGTTGAGTGCCATAATGGGACCATAAATAAGATAATGGGGGAACACAGGAAAGGCATCTAAATCACTGTGGGGCAGGAAGGGCCTCCCAAGGGAAATGCCACTTGAGCTGAGCTTTCAGGGAGAAGTAAGGGTTATTGACATCAAAGCAAGGGTAGAGGGGGAGGCATCCCAGGAATAATGAAGACAGTACATGAGAAGGCACAGTGGCACAGAAAAGATTACCCATTTGGGAAGTATAGGTACTATGGCTAGGGCGAAGAGTACATTTGGCAACAGGAGGCAAGAAAGATGGAGTTCTAATTCCAAGAGGCCTAATTTATCAAGCTAAACAGTTTGGATTTTCCTAAAATGGACATAGGGAATTTTTAGGAGATTTTAAGTAGATGACTGATTTCTCAGAATGACGTTTTTGGGAAGATCATTTTAGTAGCAGTGTGGAAGTAGATTCCTCCTGACAAGAAGAAGACCAAGAGGAAAAGATTGTAGTAAACCGGGTGAGAAGGCGTGAGAGCATGGACAAGGTGATGGCATTGGGAGTGGAGGGGGGAGATTGGGACACAAGGTCCTGAGGTAGAATCTATTGGATGTGATTAAAGGCAGCAGGGAGGATTCTGCTCTGCTCCCAAATGTTGGTGTTCTTCAGGGCTCTCTTCTAGGCCATTAGCTGCCTTCTCGTCACGCTCTTCCGGGGCAACCTCATCCACTCCCATGGCTTCAATCATCTGATGCCAAATCTTTACCTCTAGCCCAGATGCCTTAAGTTCTAGGCCCAAATATCCAGTTGTGTCTCCTGGGCAGTTCCACACAGTTGTTAAACAGACACCTCAAACTCAACTTGGTTAGCCCCCCTCCAGCCCCAACACTGACCCATCCTTCCTGCAACCTTCTCTGACTCAGTCATGGCACCATCTTTCACTCATGTGCGCAAGTCAGAAGCTGGAAATCGTCCTCCCTTCCTTTGTCTTCATCCTATACATACGTTCAGGCACCAAGTCCTATCAGAACTGCCCTCTATAACTCTCCTGAACCTACCTGCTTTCTGATATCTTTAGTCCATGGCCCTGGTCCAGGCTACCATCACCTGTGCCTCCAAATCAGCCTTTTGGCCTCTAGTCTTGCCTATGTAAGTTCATTTTCCAGAGTAAAATTCGAGGGCTCTTTTTAGAGTGCACTCATTTATTGAATAAATGCTGAAGGAACTCATCTGCTTAAACACTTCAACGATTCCGTGTTCCTCAGGGTAGAATCAAACTTCTTTGACAAGGTCTCTGATAATTTGGCTCCTGACCACCCCTTTAGCTCATTTGTACCATTGCCACCCCATAGACACACACACACACACACGCACGCACGCACATCCTCTCCACAATCTAGGCTTCTGCCATACTGGTTTACTTTTAAGCCCTGGAATATAATGTGCATATTCTCTCTCCCCTCTAAGCATTTGCACATGTTTCTCCAGCCTGTAAGACTCCTTCCCCATCCTCTGATTTCTTTACCTTGAAAACTCAGTCATCCTTCAGGTTTCAGCTTCTGTCACCACCTCAAGCAAGTCTTTCCTGATCTTCCAAAGTCAAGGTTTGAATGCCCTCCTAAGTGTCTCCACAGTCCCCAGCACTTGCTCCCTTGCAGCACTTCCATGCTATAAGGTAACTGCTTCTGTACCTGTCTACTAGCTTACAGCCCCCCCACATCACTACTGGCAAGCCACCCTTCCCACCTCCCTAGATTTTAAATTGTGAGCACAAGGCTGTGAGGGATGTGTCCATCTTGTCCACAGGTGCCTAGTGAATAGTGAATGAATAAATGAATGAGTGGATGAATGGACTTCCTAATTTCTGGTTGGTTGACTAGTTAGATGGGTAACGGCACCTACACTTAGAGCACATGGGAGGAATTAATTTGGGGGAATGATAATGTTTGATTTTGAGCTTGGTGAGCTTGAGGTGCCTGTGATATGACAAAATGGAGTTATCCAGTAGGCAGTTTGATATCTGGAGCAAGACCTCGGGAGAGGGTTGAGCTAGAGATAGACTTGGGAGTTATTAGTGTATAGTCGCTATTTGAAACCATTAGTTTAGATGAGATCACATAGGAAGCAGCTAGAGGTTAAGGTGTAGAGTGGAACCCCAATGATGTCCTGGAGAACACTGAAGAGGTGAGAGAAGGAAACCCGAGAAGCAGACAGAAGAGGCAGCAGAGAGAAAACTGGAGGAGGATGGTAGCCTAGAAACCAGGGAAGAGAGAGTAGCTAACTGTGCCAAATGCTGGAGAATCAAGTAAGATGAGGATAAAAATATGCCCCATGGATTGACAATAAGGAGGTCACTGTTGACCCTGGGGTGGGGTGGGGGAGTGGAAGCCAGGTGCAGAGATGTGGGTGAATGGGCAAGAGGAAGTGCAGAGGGCTGGGGTTGACTGGCCTGGGAAGGAGAGGGGAGAGCGAGGGAAGTGAAATAAGTGAAAGGCAAGCGGTTGCCCCCTTTGCACATTGACTGTTTGTAGGATATGATGTTTAAAATTTTTGTTTAAGATTGCTGTCGTTGCTTTTTCTTCCCTGGTTGTGGCAGGGATATTTTCTCATTAGGGAGAATTTAGAACACAAAACATGATATAATGAAGAAAAAATTCACACAACCAAGAGACAGCCAGTCTTACCATTTTGGTGTATTTCCTTCATGTGTGTGTTTGTCCCCATCCATATGTCGGCCACCTGGGTGTCCCCATGTCCTTCAGCCTGATGAAGGCATCAGGACCTGTGGTATGTAAGTAGAAACAGCTCAAACCTATCTCACCTTGATGGGAACCTGGCAAGAGGCCAGCACCCCCTTCCTCCTCCACACACTGTGTCCAGGGATACTTGGTGGGGGGAGCGGCGTGAAGAGGAGGGTTCTCCTGATCGCATCTCGTTCAGAATTCCTACATTTGCTGATTTTTCACTTGCTTTCCCTCTCTCTGTCCTGAGTGTGTCAGCCATGCTGACCTGCCTGCTCGTCACCTGCAGGCAGCCTTCCCAACTCGCAGAGCTGCGGCTGCGGCTGCCATGCTGGAGTCCCTCTTCCTGGGCAGACCTCTCGCGTTTACTTCCCGCACTCTAACTGCCTACTCACTTCCCTGTCCTTCCCCCTTCAACGGTAGGACCCTTCGGGCAGGGAATATTTCCTGCCAGCTGCTTTTTGCCTGATACGTGGTGGGTTGCTCAAGGCAAATATGTTAAATAACTACACCAACATATCCCCATGACACTAAAATTCATCTCAATGGGCATATAATTTTCCATACACTGATGTTTATTTAGTGGGCTTGGTTGTTTTAAATGTTTCAAATTCTAAATTCAAATTCTAAATGTTTCACAGGACGTCTAGACGGCATCTTAAAATTATGAACTGTGATTGTGAGCTTAAATCAGTTTTCCACATAATATAGCTGCCTAACAAACTACCTGAAATTGAAGGGTGTACCATAACCATTTTGCTATGCTCAGAAATTGTCTGAGTCAGGACACAGCAGAAACAGCCTGTCTCTGCTTCCTGAAATTGGGGGCCCAGCTGGGAGTGACTTGGCAGCTAGAGTTTGGAGTCATCTGAAGATTGACGTGGGCTGTCACCTGGAACCTCAGCCGAGCTGTCACCTAAACATCTACACTTTGCCTCTCCATACAGTTTCTCCACATGGGCTGGCTTGGGCTTCCTCACAGTATGGTGGCTGGGATCTAAGAAGAAGCACCCCAAGAGAGCAAGGTGCAAGTTCATGACATTTTTATGATTTCCCCTCACAAGTCACATAGCATCACTTCTGCCATATTAGGTTGGTTGAGGCGACCCCAAAGCTCTGCCCAGATTCAAGGGAAGTGGACATGTATCCCATCACATGGTGGGAGGGATGTCAGGGTCACACTGCAAGAAGAGCAGGTGGGATGGGAGACACTGTGCAGCCATCTTTGGAAAATACCATATGCCACAGTCAATATCACATTCTTTTCTGTTTGACATTGTTGAAGACAGCTGTCATTACAGAGCATATCAGGATATTTATTTAATAAAAGTATTTTGGTTATGCCCCTCACTAAAAGTTCAAGGCCAATATAGAAGGCACAGAGGAAAGAGGTAAAGATGAAGGAAGGAATTCTGGCCCTTGGGAGATATCAATAGTCAAAACTGTTGGAAGCGAGTATAGGTGTTTGCCTCGGTCACATCATGTAAGGAAGTTTCATAGTCACTTGTCATTAGACTTGGCCATGGATAAGCCTCTCCGGGTCTGATGCTGCTATGAGCACAGAAAATAGAAGCAGGAGAGGGCATGTTGCCTTGCATAGCATATAGTAAGCAACACACACACATACACACACAAACATTTTGTAATCTTTGTAGACAGAACACTGGCTGATAGAGCGCTTCTGCCCTTTGGCAGTCCACCCTGCACTGAATGTGGGTCCAGCAGGCTCAGGATGCGTCCGAAAGTCAATAAAGAAACTGGCTTGGAAGCAATGTCTGTCATCTTTTGGTGTCAAAGTATTAAATACAATCAACCAACATATTAGTTGCCGAAGTTACAAATCATTGCCTTTTCAAGGCAATATAAATATAGTGCTCCAGTAAGTAAAATTTCTTTAACTCAAAATACACAAGAAGTAAACCAAGCTCAGGTGGGTAGACATTTAAAAGTAAAACAGAAGACTGGAAGCAGGTTTGCTAGTGAGGGTTCCATTGTGGTAAAAAGTAGAAAAAACGTGTCCATCTCCTTGAAAAAAAGGTGTCATTCAGCACATATTTAAACTGAAGGGGTCGTTCACTCCTTGGTTCATTCAAGGATATTTGTAGGGCATTTGTGCTCAGCACCATTCCAGGCAAGAAAGAAGTGAATGAGACTGGCTGCCT
Organism: Equus quagga; assembly: GCF_021613505.1. Classification (NCBI taxonomy): domain Eukaryota; kingdom Metazoa; phylum Chordata; class Mammalia; order Perissodactyla; family Equidae; genus Equus; species Equus quagga. The sequence goes on from NC_060272.1 coordinate 75,125,657, forward strand.
TCTCCTGACTTACGTTCTAATAGGGGCAAACGAGGCCGAATTATTAGATACCATGACGTACAGGAAGGGAGTGCACGGGGCTGTGTGCTAGAAGGACTGAACTGGGGGAGGCCTGCTGTAGACTGGGTGGACAGGGAAGTCCTCTCTGAGCAGAGACATCTGAGCTGAACTGGGAGGATGAGAAAGGGTCAGCAAAGAGTAAGGCGGAGAACATTCTGGGCACAGCAGGGGACAAGGAATGCATGAGCCTTGAAATGGGAATGAGTTTTCGGTGCAGTGAGGTCGTGGGGCTGATTCAATGGGAATCCTAAACAGGGGGGGCTTTCCTGCTGTGTCTTAAACATAGCAAGTTTTTTTTTGTTGAGTGTGAAAGTAAGAATATTCTTTAGGTGGGGACTTAAAAAATGAAAAGAATTATTACATCTGTTTTCTGTGCACATCATAGAATATTTGATGTAAGGAGTGAAAAAGGAAATCAAACAGCTAGCCTGTTGTTCCAGTGTTGTTCGTTGAATAAAACCTCTTTTCCCCACTGATTAGAGGAAATGCCATCTCTATCATGTACCGAAATCCCATGTGAACCTGTAGCTATTTGGAGTCCTCTCTTCAGTTTCATTGATCTGCTTGTCTAGTCCTGTTCCCAGGACAATATTGGTTCTTTTGTGGGTGAAGAAGATTGGCCCTGAGCTAACATCTGTGCCAACCTTCCTCTATTTTATGTGGGATGCCACCACAGCGTGGCTTGATGAGTGGTGCCAGGGTCCACGCCTGTGATCCGAAACTGGAAACTCTGAGCCACTGAAGCAGAGCATGCGGATCCAACCACTATGCCATCGGGCCGGACCCCAGGACCATAATGTTTTAATCACTGTGGTTCTCCATGTCTCAGCTGCACCTTAGTGAAAAATAATATGGACAACCATATAGGAACGTTTTGCATTTTACTTGTATGACTATTGTAATTTCAGAAAGGAGTACAGGCATTGATTTTTTTCATAGAACACTGTTAGAATCCCGTGGAACATACATGTTTCCTAATTTCAGTTTGAGAAATACTAAACTTGTACCATCTTGCTTCAGAAAGGACTACAAGGCCTGGAGTTGACCCTAGAGGAACTCAGATTCACATAGCATTTCCTAAGTACCTACCATGTGCCAGGCACTGAGCTGAATGCTTTCAGTATATCATCTCATTTAATCCTTACCTCCACCCTTTGGAGCAGGTCTTATGACCTCTGTTCTACTGGGAAGGGTTAGAGAGGAGGTTAAGGGACCATGTGTCCAATACATCCCAAGCAACGTGCTAAATGCTGGGGATGGAAAGATACTTCTACTCATATTCTGTCCTCCAGTCAAATCAGGCTGCTTGATGTACCCCCAAATAATAACAGCTAACGTTTACGGAGCACCTCTGTGTGCAGGAATGAGTCTTAGCACTTAACATGCATGGTCTCATTCCACCCTCACACCATGGGACGGTTCTCTCCTGCAGGCACGCTAACTCTAGCTTCTTCATAAGTGATGTCGAGGGACGGGTAGGATCCTTGAAGTTAGACAGAATTGCTTCTCATTTTACAGGTGAGGAAATGGAGATGTGGAGGGGTTAGCTTACTTGCTGGCAAGGTCACACTGCTAACAAAGTGGTGAACCTGGACCGGGAGCACACGCCTGCACGGCAGACCTCCCTCCACGTCTGGGGCTTTTCTGCTCTCAGGCCTTCAAGCATGCAGTTTCCTCTGCCCTTGTTTCTGATGCCTCCTTCAAGGTCTCTCTGAAATGCCAGCCGCTTCACCAAACCTCATGGATTCTTCAGCGGGATGTAATCATTGCTTTCTTCCACCTCTCCTGACCTGCTGTGCTCGGCAGCTGTGCACCTGGGCTAGCTGGAACACCAGAATTCAACCTCCCTGAGGGCTGGGGCCATATCTGGTGCATCCCTGGCTGCACAGGGCCCTGTACCCTGCAGACAGATGGATATTTACTGAGTATATTGAGCTGACTCTTGAGGAGCCAAGCCCAAGACCCTATACAAAAGAAATTGGGCCAAGGTTGGAACCCACCATTCTGGACAGACAAGAGGTCCTCTCTTGGGATACTCTTAGTAAGTGGTACAGAGAAAAGAGCATGAGGCTTGAAGGCAGACAGAACTGATTCGAAAATTGGATCCACCAATTATTAGCCACGTGTTCTCCGGAGCTCAATTTCCACACTTGGGAATTGTTGTGAAATTTATATAGTGTGAAAATGCAATAAATGTATAAAAAGTCCCCACCAAAGTCCTGGGGACATGCCACCCCCGTCCTCACCTCCCTCATTTACTCAACAAATATTTATGAACCTCCCATGAAACTGGAGGCACTGTGCTAAACATCGTATTTATCAGTTGTTTCTATGGAACAGTATTTCAGGGTTCAGGCTGGGAGTACCCCAAGAGCAGCCAAGCAGAGAATCATCACAAACTTGTCAAGCTGAGTAAGATGTCCGAAGGGGCACGAGTCTGTGTTGTTGTGAGGATTCTTCCTGTGCCTACACTGTGGACAGCATCCCCAGCACTGTGCTCGTTGTTGACCTGACTGCTGGAGCCCAGTCTCCAGTTTACAGAAGGATGTTACTTTCATAAGCAATGGGTGCCTTCAGCAGAGTTCCACGTGAGGCAGTGTTTGGATAACTCAGCCCAGCTCTTTTGTTTCCCAGCAGCTGTTACGGAACCAAGAGCTGGTGCAGCCTGTCCTCTGATGACTCAGTGACAGGGCCATCCATCTGGGGGTGTGCAGAGAGAGGGGCGGCCTCTCCCTACAAGGCTTTTAAGGTGATGCCGTGGACTCTTTGTACCTCAGGAGTTACTTCTGGAATTACAGGACTCTCCCTTTCGATATTTTATGCACTAATTAGCCACTGTTCCACGCGTGAGTCTTGTCAGATTCAGGCACTGCAGTAAGTCTGCAAAATCAGGGTCAGAGTGAGTTTGATGGGGGAAGTTATTATTTTCTCAAGGATTAAAATAAACAGAGAAGATGGGTTATGACGTAATCAATAACATTGGCCCCTTGATTAAAAACACAAATGTAATTTAGCTCAAAATTATCCTCTAGTTTGCTGTTCTACAAAATAGATTATGATAATAAATGAGTTGGGCCTCTTGCGCACAGGCAGTTGTCTTCGCATCACTAGCCTCTGGAGGGACAGTCTTCTCAGCCTGGATTTTCTATGGATGGAATTTTGGGAAAAAGCATTACTAATGCGAACATTCGAATCACAGTTCCTACAATCATTAAGGGTTGAGACAGCATGGCATGCTGGGGAGAGCCTGGCCTCTGGAATCAGATAAACCTGGATTGACATACTGGCTTCTTTACTTAATCAGCTGTGTGAGGTGTGGTCAAGTTACCCAACCTTTTGGGTCTCTTTTCTTAGCTAAAAAATAAAATAAAACATTTAGAAATGAGGATAACGATATCTTCCTTACAGGGCTGTTTTTAGGTTTCAGATGCTGTACAAAAAAGTGCATAACATGATGCTCGGCACGTATCAGGCCCTCAATAGACGGCGACTAATAACATTACAAGAGCTCAGTAGAATCCAGATCAGAAGACCTTTCAAACTGGTTCCAGGATCCAAGGGCTCTGTCTTCGTCTTAGAATAAGAGATACACTAAGCCAGTGGTTCTCAGCTCTGGCAGTCCATGAGGATCTCCTGGGAGCTTTTAAGAAAAGCCACTGTCCCAGCCTCACCTCCAAAGATTCTGCCTTTAACCGATCTCGGCTGAGGCTGGGTGTCCACATCCTTTTAAACGCTGGTGTGATCGATGCATGGCCAGGGCTGGGGACCGCTGCCCTGCGTCTTCATCAGCTAGGACCGGCTGACCAGGCGTCGGGAAGCCTTGCAGAGGTGTTCACTCTGGGGTCTGGCCCTCAGCTTCACAGGTTCAGAAACTGTCTTGTCAGAACCCTGGAGGTGGTCTCAGAGAGATGGACACGTGCCAAGAGTGAAATGGAGAAAATATACCTGCCAAACGGACCACGTATGTGCGCTGGCCTGTACGGCATATCTCCCTTTAAGCAAACTCCAGAGGAAGCCAAGTGATGAGAAATGACTCAGAGCAGAGGAAGTGGTTACATGGTTGAAATGTGGCCTGGCATCTGGAAAGGGTCTGTGCCCTTCAGGCAGCCAGGAAGCGCCTACCTTCCTACCCGGCCCCTTGTCACTCATGAACGAGTCTATGTGGCACGACCAGGGTCTGCCACTGGGATGGCCCTTTCTATGAGTTTCAGGGTCTCCCTTGTGAGTCACCATTATCAGGTCATTCAGAAATGGACCCCATAATGTGAGTCAAAACAGTAGAACCAGCCCACAACTGAATCTAACAAAATGACTTGCCGACACACCAGAGAAGGGGAGGAGCTGCACCTTAGCTAAGGGTTGATGGAAGCGAGTGTCATAACCACACGCCTGAGTGCCCAGAAGGAAAGCATCTTGGCCTTGACCTTCATCTTTCTCATTCCAAAGGAGGAATTGAAGCTGCCTTGAAAGCTGTAGCCAAAATGCCTGCAAGATCTTGAGCATTTAACGTTGCTTTTAGAGCCAGTTACTGATTCCACAGTTGCCTAGCCTGGCCCGACCGAGGCGCACATAGTGTACCAGGGTGCGGGAAAGAGAAGGTGCTGGGCTTCTGAAGCCCACACATCCGAGGACGAGGGGGCAGGATAACATGTCGTGACCAGTGTGTGCAGGCGAGTTACCCACAGGGTCAGGATCCCAGCAGCGGGGCCATTAGAAGGGGGACTGGCTGAGTGACAGGATGGGGTGTGTTGTTGGACAAGATCCACAGCTGAGGCCAAAATTCTCCATCAGCGTGTGGGTGACAAATGAACAGAAGAACAGCGTGGCTGAACGTCTGGGGTGTATAAAATGTTACCAGCGGGGAAAGCGAGAGTTAAAAGTTAGGCTCACTCTGGGTTCAGAAATCTGTCTTTAAAAATACCCGAAGGGATTAATTTATTCAGGATTTAAAGGACCACAAAGGAATTGAGAATGACTGGTCAGTCATTCTGACTAGAGAATGAGAACTAAGTTCAGTTTACTGACCAACGATACAGGATAACCGTATTTATCCGAACCCGACTTTCATCATGGCTCTCATGCCAACTTCAGTTCCTTCTCAGGAGGGACATTTCCTTGGCCAGGAGGGCAGAAGGAAATTTCTTGCCTAGGCTGTTTGCATCCTTGTGGCAGTTAGCCGACCTGATTTTGCTTTTCCTATTCTCTTCTGTGGGGTCCATACCAGTTTCCATCAGAATGGCCCCGTGCTTGTGTCAGGAACTTTTATATTACAGAAGAAGTTCTATTTTCTGACTTCCTCTAAGCCGGCTCGCTGGAGCAAAGTGGCTGGCAGGTGCCCACAGCCCAGTGAACATGAGCGGTTCTCCAGTTTACCCCTGCACCTCTGAGTCGAGCAGTGTTGGTTCTAAACCAGTTTACACCCATAGTACATGTAATCGTACTTAAGTAACCTAATTACACGCTATGTTGACCACCTATATTATGCAAACCAATATAACCAATGTAAACAGGGCTGTTTCTTTGAAAACTAAGTTGAATGATTTGGAAAGACACAATGAAGGCAAGTTGACAACGATTTGCTTTAAATTAAGTATAGGGGAGATTAGGGGGAAATAATAATAACATGGAAGAGCTCTGTACTGAAAATGCTTTTCAAGAGTCTTTAACATCTCATGCCACTTTAAAGAAATTGAAATTTGAAATTGTGGATAACATATAAATTGAAAGGAGACAGCGAGGATCCCAATGAGGGCACCATGCTCAAAGAAAAGGCTTTAGCCCTGGGTCAGAATATTGGCAAATAAATTACCATGTATGTGTTTTAAATGAAAATAAAATGTCTAAAGTATTTATATAATTGTTTTATCCTTGATTCATCCATTTAACACATATTTATTGAGTGCCCACCATGTGTCAGTCTGGAAAGGCAGAGATGAGCATGGCCAACAAAGTCCCTGCCTTCATACTGTGTAGTCTAGAAGGAGCATGCAGGGAGCCAGGGTGCGATGGGCCGGGTGTAGCACCCACCGGCATGCACATGTAGGCACAGACCCGTCAGCAGGAGTGACTCAGGGAGGGGCTAGCCGAGGACAGGCCTCGCTCTTGAGGAAACCGAGCCGAGACGGAATCGTGTGGGGAGCGGGAACCGTGTAGAGACCTATGGGAACAGTCTCTGGGGCAGGGGTGCCCTGGGGCAGGGGTGCCCTGCGGCAGAGCCCGAGCAGGCCTGAGCTGGGCGAATTCAAGGAACCGCGAGAAGGCCAGTCCGCCCAGAAGGGCAGGTGGGAGGGCAGGCGGGAAGGCGAGAGCTAAGGGGTAGGGTGAGACATGGGCTGGGCCAGGTCACCCAGGGCGTCGGCCCCTGGGAAGGACTTTAGATCTCATCCTGACAGCAGGGGAAGCCACTCGGCGGCGGTTGAGAAGGAGACTGGCCAGGTCTGGTTTCTTTTTTAAAGATTGGCCTTGAGCTAATATCTGTTGCCAATCTTCTTTTTTTCTTCTTCTTCTTCTTCTCCCCAAAGTCCCCCACCCCCACCCCATTACATAGTTGTAGATTCCAGTTGTGAGTGCCTCTGGCTGTGCCATGTGGAATGCCGCCTCAGCGTGGCCTGACAGCGGTGCCATGTCCTCGCCCAGGATCCGAACCAGCGAAACCCTGGGCCGCTGGAGCGCACGAACTTAACCACCCGCCGGGCCGGCCCCTGATTTCTATGTTTAAAAGGTCACCACCCTGCTAGGTATGGAGAACTGACGACAGGCGGGCAACATTGGAAGCAGAAAGTCACAAATGGGACAGACAAGGAACAGGCAGCGATGTCCGAGGAGGACCCGGGGAGAGGAGCTCCCGGAAAGCAAAAGCGCGGGCAGCGGCCGGCGTCGCGGAGGGACCGAAGGTGCCCTGGCAGCCCGGCGGAGCGGCGCGGCGCGGCGCGGCGCGGGGAGGCCGGAGAGCCGGGTGGGGAACGCGCAGGAGGCGAGCAGGGAGGGGGCCTATGACCCTCTTCCAAGCAGCCTAATGGAAGGGTGGGAGGGACAGGCGTGCATGGGGAGCCCTGCAGATGGCAGGGTGCAGGCGGGAGCGAGGCTGGCGGGAAGGACGGGGGACCCGCACCCCCGAGCGAGCGAGCGGCGCGGGGCCCTGCCGCCCGCGCTGTGTCTGCCCCGCAGACTGGAGCCTCCGTGAACGAGGGGGGACCGCTGTGTTTACAGCCACCAGAGAGCAAGGCGGGGCTGGATTCCCGGCTCGGGAGCCATCTCCTTGTTGACTTCTGCTCTTCCGGTTTCCTTTTCCTTCCCGGGAGGAGGGGCGAGGGAGGAGGGGGAGGCCTGGGGACCGAGGTGGGCCTGCGGAGTGTCGGCAGAGGTGGCCTCCTGCCCGCAGGGGCTGTTCTTGCCCATGTTTGGCGCTTGCTCTTGGGGAATGCTACTCGGCAGGGTTCCCATGTCGGAGGAAAAACAAGCTCAAGGCTTACATTTCCCAGGCTTTAGGTAGAGAATCTGTGGTTTAAAAGCTTTTGAAAAATGTCTGTTTATGGGAATCTATTTTATATATAGGTGTCAGCAATTTAACTGGAGACAAAGCGATTCCTGGAAGCCTAGGGCCTTGGCTGGGACCCCAGCGTGGACTGGAAATGTCCTGGCGTCAGGTCACATTTGGGGACCAGATATTTCTGGCTGAGGAATGGAAGGAGCGTGGTTCAGAGATTTCACCCCAAAGGCCGGGCTTTAATTTTCTGCCATTTTTGCCTCCACCCTTCAGTACCGGCCTTTGGGAACAGACGATGACAAAGGGTTGAAGATCCTAAATCTTTGGATTTTGCCCCAACAGTGCCCTCCCTCCCCTTGATGTGCCCAAGAGAGGGAAGTGAAGGCCAATGCATGCTCTGTATGACAGCGAAGCCCAGTGTGTGTCCTTACAGACTAGTGTGGACCCCGTGGAGAATGCCTCTTTACCGGGCTGGAGGCAGGACGGGGCCTTGAATGAAAACAGGCTGAGCGGGCATTTCCTCTTAGCCCACACCTGCAGCTTTCCGTGGTACGAAGTCGGCGTTCCTGCCTGGGAAGGAATGGGGAGAAGCTGGAGCTGGGAACCTCCACCCCAGGACCTGTGGCAAGCAGCCCGCTGGGCCCCTAGGCCACCTGGGGGTCGGGGGAGGGCTCCCGCGGGGGAGGAGGCTGAGGGCTGCATGAAGAGCAGGCAGGGAAGGGAGCAGAGAAAGGGCTGGACAGAGCCTCTCTGGCCACACAGCCCCCAAGGGCGCTCTGCCCAGCGTTTCTTAAGTCTTTGAAAACGTTGTTTTTATTGGTAAATACAACCAACGTAACATAAACTTGCATTAAAATATATTACAGTTTAATAAAGAATTATAAAGGGAACACCTGGGTAATCACTGCTTAGTCAAGAAGTAGAATAGACTCTGCACCCTAGGACCCCCGTGTGTGTCTCCCTGGTCACCCCCCGACCCTCAAGAGTGACCATCAGCCTAACTTCTTCTGATAACCATCTCTTTCCTTTATGGTGTCATCACTTAGGTCTGTATCTTAAACACTCAACTTCGGCTTTGATTGTCTTTAAACTGCATAGGAGTGGAATCATACTGCATGTGTTTTTTTTTCATCTTACTTCTTTCTCTCAACATTGTTCTTTGCGATTCATCCATGTGGTTATGTGCAGTCGTAGTTCACTGATTTTCATTGTGGTATAAGATTCCCTCATGTGAGTATACCACAATTACTTATTCCTTTGACTGTCGAGGGGAGATCGGCTGTGGTACCGTGCTGCTGGTAGTGGACAAGGCTGTTAGGAATATTTTTGGATGTGGGTCACGGTGCACATGTGCACAAGTTTCTCTGCGGTCTGTACCTAGGATTGGAAGTTCTGGGTTTGCATATCTGCAGTTTTAAAGATAATGCCAAACTGTTTTCCAAAGAGATGAATTGGGTTGTCGAAATCTATATCCTTGCTGATTTTTATGTCTGTTAATTACTGACAGAAGCATGTCAAAATATCCTGCTATGTTTGTGGATTTGTCTATCATTTTAGTTCTGTCATTTTTTTTGGCTTTATATATTTGAAGTTACGTTATTAGATGCATAAAATTATTATGTCTTCTTGGTGAATTGATCACACTCAAAACAATTTTGACTTCTATTCACAAACCTTCATAAGAGCATGTGCTCTGCCAATAACATTGAACAGCTCCAAATGGGAAACTATCTAAACGTTATCATTTTGTCACTATGAAGTGACCTTTAGTTATCTCTGCCAATGCTTTTTGCTTTAAAGTCTGTTTTGTACTTCTAGCTTTGTTGCCTCCAGGATCTTGGGAGAAAGAGCCCAAGAGAGAATGAAGTTGCTAAGAGTGAGCCAGAGAGGCTGGGAAAAATAGAAGTGAGGCTGCTCCCCAGGGAGCCAGCCGGCCCCTCTGGGCTCAGGGAAGTTGAGAGATCCTGAGCTGCTCCCTCTGGCGGTCTGGAATGAGGCTGGGGAGGTGGAGCAGAGCCTTGAAGACAGCCACTCCGCATCAGGACACCTGCTGGATCTGGGATAAGAGCAAGGAGACGCAGCTGTGTGCACACATGCTCGCCCATTGGCTCCAGGGCCTTATGGTCAGTCCCTCCCTCTCCTGGATTGTTGCCTGGAGGGTTGGTTTTCCTTGGGCTCAGGGTGGGAGGGGGCGGGGCTAATGCTCAGGTGCTGTGTAGGGATGTGGCTCTTCCTCCCAGCTCAGGCTAGAGCTCCAGGTATTTGTTAATTTGTCATTCTCTTCTTTCTGTATGCATTTAGTCAGTCAACAATACTTATCGAGTGTCTACTGTGTGCAGGCACTGGGCCCATTCAGGCTCATCCCTTTGAGCTTCTGGTCACTGTTTCAGGGGCACTGAACAGACGAAGGCCTGAGCTGCTCTCTGGGCCCTGTGGTGGCCGGGAAGGCTTTGGCCAGGAGCAGGGGAGATCAGGAGAGCCTCCTCTCCTCCGAGTAGGAAACCTCTGATGTGACACTTCCTGCTCCCGGGCAGTTCCCTACTCCTGAGAACGAGCAGCCTACTGGCCAGGAGTGCCCTCCGAAGCTGCCCGGAGATCTGCAGTTTGAGGGTGACACAAGGTCACAAGTGTGCTGCCAAATGTCCCCACTTCTTTCTCCCCAAACGGACAAGATATTTGTTAGGCTTCACCCCAGCAGACAATTCAAGTCTAAACCTCCTGCCTGTTGCCCGGCAGGCTCTAGAAGCCTGGAGGTGTAGCAGCCAGCTCCTGGAGGTGTACCCCCCGGCCAAAGTGGGGCACTAGGCGCGTGAAAGGAGGTGCTGTCCATATGCACACTGAAAAACGGCTGTCCGCCAGGACCATCTCCGGCAAACCGAGGCACATGGTCACCCTCACGAGCGGTTCTCAGAAACGATCTGCAATGAAAGGAGTTAGTCCGCTCTCTGCCTTCTCAGAACGTGACCTGGACCTTGTGCTGACTAACAGGAATCTTTCTGAGACAAATCTGCCCCCTTTTTCCAGAACATACAGCAGGTGAACATCCTCAAATGCTGCTGGGTTAGGGCCACTTTATAAAGCCACTCTGGACCTCGAGGGCAGAGAAGGCCACTGAACAGATTCGAGCAACGCTCCCGTAAGGAAATTGCCTCAAGACTGGAGTCGTCGGGATTCTTTGAAGAATTACAAGCAGGAGGGAGGAAGTCGTTTCAGCTGGCGGGGTCAGAACACAGGCCTCTGCTCCACGCTGACATTTTCCTAGAAGGTCAAGAATGTGTTGGGACTTTGTAGCTATTTGGCTGAGATATGCCCTTAAGGGAAGTGCCAAGCTCTGAGATTCGGTTTCCAAGGCTCTTGTTTCCATGCCATGATGTGGTTATTGACAGTATTTTTAGAAGATGATATTAGGAAATGACAGGCATTGATGACAGTGCAGTGACTCAGCCGTCGTTGGCTGTGCCTCTGCTCTGGATGACTTGGGGGCTGGGCAGGGGGCGGCATTCTGGGACGCGTTTGGGACTTGCAGGAGCATGGCCTGTTACCGTGACCAGGAACCTAGAGCCCTTCAACTGGGAGGCAGGCTCCTGGGAGCCCAGAGAGGCGGGGCTGGACCCTGGAATTTGGACTCAATTGGAGGGCGGGAGTGGAGCTGGCAGCGTGTGGTGAGTCACAGCTTCCATCTGTGTGCCAGTGTCACAGTGAGCACAAAGCCGAAGCAGGATTACACTCCCCCGCTGCTGATCTCTGCCTTGTGTTGCCTTCAAGCTGTACAGTAGAAACCACATGTGTACGTGCACTTCACAAATGAAAACCTTCCAGATCTTCTCGGCTTTCCACCTAACCAAGAAACGTCCGATCTTGTTGCAGCACTCTAGCCGCAAAATTCAGCATTCTCTTCCCAGCAGAAGAGAGCTCCTTGCAGTAAAGCATGTGGCTGCGGAGAAGGATGGGCCCCGCCTGACCCTCTAGGCTGAAGGCATGACAAGGGGAAAAGGTTTTATGTGCCTTTTTTATTTCTAAAAAATAAAAAGGAAAACCCAGGAAGACCGAAAGAACAGACTTTATAACTGATTCTTACAAATAAGATAGACATGCTAATAATAGTGTTAGTAGTAATAATTACTAGATATGGTCGCAAACACTGAACATGTGTAAATGCAGTGTTTCAGTGAATCCTTGCCGTAACCTTTCGAGGTTGGTGGTGTCATTATCCCACATTTTAGTTGGGGAAACAGGCACGGACGGGCTGAGTCGTTTGCCTGATACCCCACTGCGGGAAGTGGCCCCAGCTGGACCACAGCCTCCATGGCTTGCAGCACACAAGGAGAGTGACAGCTGGTCCCCCGGGAATGTCCTTGGGCTCCCACCACCAAACCCCGCAACTTGCCTTCTGTTTCTCCCCATCCTTTCCCCTTTCTGCGTAGTGCAGAAGGAGGAGGCGGCAGCTCTGCCTGTGGGGGCTGGCCCGGCGGAGGGGCCCTTCTGCTGGCCCTGTCTTCGGTCTCTCCCTCCCTGTTTGGTCCTGCCCATCAGAATGCAATGTGCTCAAGTCTCCCATGGAAGAGAAGCAGAAACAAAGCCCTCTTCTTGCACACACTCCCCTCCACCTTCTCTTTGCTTCCTCCTCCCACCACTAACCTTCTAGAAAGAATTAGCCTGGGCTCACTGTGTCCATTTCCTTTCCTGTCACTCCACAATCTGCCATCACCTGCATTCTGGCCCATCCTCACTCCGAGCTCACCAATAACCTTATAACTAGCCCAGTAATGGTAATATGGTAAAATGGTGTCCATCTCTGTCCTTCCCCTTTCGCCTTCTGGCAGATGGGTCCCTGCTGACCGCCCCTGCCTTGTTGGAATGCTCGCTCCCTTTGGCTTCCCAGACCACCTTCTCTTGATTTCCTTTGGGTCCTCTAGCTGCTCCTCCCAGTTTGCTTGCAGGCTCTACTCTTTCCGCCCATCTGTGATGCTTAATTTTACGTGTCAACTTGACTGGGCCGTGGGGTGCCCAGATGTTTGGTTACATGTTATTCTGGGTGTTTCTGTGAGGGAGTTTCTGGATGAGATTAACGCTTGAGTCAGTATACGTGTATAGCAGATGCCTTCCCCAACCTCGTGGGCCTCATCCAGTCCACTGGAAGCCTAAATAGACAGGAAGCTTGAGTAGGGGAGAGTTTGCTCTCTCTGCCTGACTGTCTTCAAGCTGGGACGTCGGTCTTCTGCCTTCACACTTGGACTCGGGCCGGAACTTACACCATCGGCTCTCCTGGGTCTCCAGCTGCCGACTGCAGATCTTGGGCCTTCTCAGCATCTATAATCATGTGAGCCAATTCCCTACAAATCTCCTCTCTCTCTCGCACTCTCTCTATATATCTCTGATTAGCTCTGTTTCTCTGGAGAACTCTGATCAAAGGGCTGGTGGCCTTGAGCACTCTTCACTCTTCCTCGATCCCCCAACATAGGCCTGTGATAATAGAATTTGTTTCACCTTGTCATAAGCCTAATGAGCTCTTTAAGGACATGGATTGTGTCTTATTCATCTACCAAACCCATAATAAGTGCTTAGAAAATGTTTGTTGAATGAATGAACTAACTATGAACTTGGATACACGTAGAATTAAGTACAATATTTATATCCACAGGTGATTCTCATCTAATGTCCAGTGCTCCCCATGTTGGTGACAGGGACTGCCTTTAGGCCCAGGAGGCTAAAGACCCCACCGCTGCTTGTCTGCACTGCTGTGACCCTTGCCCACACCCTCAGGGCTGGCCATCACAGTGGGCATGTGCCTGGGCACCTCAGGAGCCCTCTGACCCTAAAATTAAGGCTTTTTGCCTTAACTGCTTGGGGTTACTTTTTAAAAAATCTTTCATCCATTTTTGTCTCTGCATTGTATTGCATGGCCTAAATGGAGTCTCTTCTCCGTGTCCAGAAGGACAAGCACCCAATTTTTCTTACCTGTTACACGCTGCAGGAGTCCAGGTCCGCGGTGGGCTTGGTCCCCCATTGGCTCGGTCCCACATGCTACAGCACCTCCAGGCTGAGGGAATTGGCATTTCTTTTCTTTTCTCCTTTTTTTTTGCACTTGCTTTCCTTTTTGCCAACTGGCCCCAGGCTCCCAAAGATTCTCCTCTGGCCTTGAGCCGCAGGGCCAGGACTTCCCCATCACAACCTCAGGGTGCAAGTGCCCTGCTACCTGCTTTAGCGGCCTCCCCTTGCCGCGTTCTGTGGAGCAGCCCCGCCCTGACTCCCACCTCAGTGCCTCGGCCCCTCTCCGCCTCACCACCTGTCAGTTTTCCTTCTCAACTTACATGCCTTCATATCTATCTGTCTCTCTCTGGGCTGCCCCACCAGTCTCCTTCCAGCCTGTAAACTCCTTCACATGGGTGCTTTGTCCTGCTCGTTATTATGTCCACAGCACCCAGGACACAGCTTGGCCCACAGTAGGTACTCAGTACGTATTTATTGAATAAATGTTGTTGAGTGAATATTTGCTTTTGTTGTTGTTATTGTTTTAAATATTCTGACCTGGACAGGACCGAGCCATCTTGTTTCTTCAGGCTGTGTGACTCTGAGGCCTTGGTGATCCCTCTGGTCTCAGAGCCCCTCTGTATTCTCTTCTCAGCGGTCTAGGCACCAGTGCCTTGTGGCAGGGCGTCTGTAGGAAAACTGTCCTCTCAGGCATAGTGTATTCTCCTCTATCCCGTCTCTCCTTCCTTTAAACACTTGTCTTCTCTTACAAGGCTAGGCAAAATGTCCCTGTGAACGCTTTGAATGCAAAACCTCTTTCAGGCAGTTAAAGATTTTCATTTCTTCCTGCCCCAATTCATGTGGCCCTCACATACACAGAATAAATATATTTTTATTTATATGACTGCCATTTTTTGACAGTTGAATCCTAGGACATATATAATTTTAAATTAAAGAAATCCAGATAAGATATTTTATTTTATTGGTAAGCAATAATGGTCCCTCATGGAATGACCCTCCATTGAATGGTCCCCATGGAAAGGTTCCCTGTAGAATGATCCCCATGGAATTGTGTCCTATAGAATGATCTCCATGGAATGGTCCCCATAGAATGGTCTTTTATAGAATGATCTCCATGGAATGGTCCCCACAGAATGGTCCCCCATGGAATGGTCACCATGGGATCTTCCTCCTAGAATGATCCCCATGGAATGGTCCCCTATAGAATGATCACTATCGAATGGTCCTGTCCGTAGAATCATTCCCATAGAATGGTCTCCTATAGAATGATTCCCATGAAATGGTGCCCATAATGGGCTCTATGGAATGGTCCCCTATAGAAATGTCCTCATGGAGTGGTCCCCCATGGAATGGTCCTCATGGAATAGTCCCCATAGAATGGTCCTTATGGAATGGTTCTGATGGAATGGTCTTCATTGAATGGTCCCCCAGAGAATGGTCCCTCCCCCTTTTTTTTAAGTTAATTTTTGTGTAAGGTGTGAGGTTCAGGTCAAGTTTCATTTATTTTGCATATGAATGTCCAATTTTTCCAGCATCATTTGCTGAAAAGACTTCCCTTTCTCCACTGAATTGCTTTTGGGCATTTGTAAAAAGTCAATTGGCCATATGTGTGGGGGTCTCTATCTAAACTCTCTATTCTGTTCAGTTGATCCATGTGTCTGTCCCTCCAGCAAGATCACATTGTCGTGTCTGCTGTAGCTTTACAGTCAGTCTTCATATCAGGCAGTGTGATTCCCCTGACTTAATTCTTTTTCTAAGTCTTAAAAACTATTTTAGTCCCTTTGCTTTTCTATTTAAATTTTAAAATTAGCTTGTCTATATCTGCAAAAAATCCTGCTGAAATTTTTATTGGAATTGTGTAAAATCTATAAATCAGTTTTGGGAGAACTGACAAGCTCAGTATGTTGTGTCTTCCGGTTTGTGAGCACATCATGTCTTTCAGATCTCTAGGTCCTCTTTGGTTTCTTTCATTAGCATAGTATAGTTTTTAGCATATAAGTTTTGTACGTGTTTTGTTAGATTTATTCCTAAATTAGGGTTGCCAGATAAAATTCAAGTTGTCCAGTTAAATTTGAATTTCAGATAAAGAATGAATGATTTTTTAGTGTAAGTATGTCCCGTGCAATACGTGGAGCATGCTTATACTAAAAATTTATTCTATAACTAATAAAATTCTAGATTTTTATTTACTAAATCTGATAACCCTAACTTAATTATTTCATTTTGTGGTGAAATAATGACAACTTTTTAAGTTGGTATTTAAAAAAATGTTTTGATTTTTCAATCAGTCGTTCCTAGTATATGGAAGTATGCTTGATTTTTGTGTGTTGACCATGTATCCTGTGACCTTGCTAAACACAGCCATCTCTAGGAGGGTTTTCTTTTTTTCTTTTAACTTGGGATTTTCATGTTGTCTGTGAATAGGCACAGTTTTTATTTCTTCCTTTCTGAAATTTTGTTGTGTGTTATTGCACTGGCTAGCACTTCTAGTGTGGTGTTGAATAGGAGTGTTGAGAGTGACATCCTTGCCTTGTTTACCATCTTGGGGGGCAAGCATATGGATTTTCACCATCATATGATGTTAGCTGTAGGTTTTTTGTAGATGCTCTTTATCAGGTTGAGGCAGTTCTCTTCTATTCCTAGTTTGTTGAGAGTTAACATGAATGGTTGTTGAATATTGTCAAGTGTTTATCCCTGCATTTATGATCATGTGGTTTTCTTATTTTGATGTTAATATGGTAGATTACGTTAATTTATTTTTGGATATTATGTGAGCCCTGCATTCCCAAGATAAACCTATCTGGTTGTGGTTTATTATTCCTTTTATGTAAGGCTAGATTTGATTTGCTAATATTTTGGTGAGGATCGTTATGTTGATGTTCATGTGGGATATTGGTCTACAGTTTTCTGTTTTTTTGTACTGTTTTAATCTATTTTTGGCATTAGGATAATGCTGGATTCATAGAATGAATTGGGAATTATTCTTTCTCTTCTATTTTCTGGAGGAAATTGTGTAGAATTGGTTTCATTTCTTCTTTAAATGTTAGATAGAATTCACCAGTGAGAACATCTGGGCCTGGAAATGTCTTTTTTGGAAAGTTTTTAACTATCAGTTCAATTTCTTTAATAGTAGTAGAACTGTTCAGATTATTTATTTCATCCTGAGTGACATTTAATTTGTGATTTTTGAGGAATTGGTCCCTTTTATCTGAAATTTTGTATTTATTTGTGTAGAGGTATATGTGGTACTCCCTTATTATCTTTTTAATGCCTTTGGGGCCTGTAGTGATATTCCCCCCTTAATTCCTGAAATTGATCATTTGTGTCTTCTTACTTTTTTCTTTGTTAGGCTTGATAGAAGTGTATCAATTTTATTGATCTTTTCAAATAACTAGATTTTTATTTTCTCTTTTCAATTTTATTGATTTCTCTTCCTACATTTATTTTTTCCTTCCTTATGCTTCCTTTGATTTTATTTTGCTCTTCCTCTTCTAGTTTCTTAATGGTTAGGCTTATTTAGTTGAAAATTTTCTGCCTTTCTAATGTAAGCATTTAATGCTATAAATTTCCCTCTTTGCACTGCTTTAGGTGCATCACACAAATTTTGATATGCTATATTTTCATGTTTGTTCAATTCAAAATATTTTTCTAATTTCCCTTGAGACTTCTCTTTGACTCATTATTTGGAAATGTGTTGCTTAATTTCCAGTGTTTGGAGATTATCCTGTTATCTTTGTGTTTATTTATAGTTTAATTGCATTATATTCCATATTTTGTATGATTTCAATTCTTTTACTTTTGTTTAGATTGTCTTATGATCTAGTATGGAGTATATTTTGGTGAATATTTCATGTGCACTTAAAATGTATGTATAATCTGCTGTTGTTTTGTGTACTACTCTATAAATGTTAATTGGATATGGCTGGTTGATGGTATTGTTTAGTTCATCTATATCTTTGCTGATTTTCTACTCGTTCTATTTATTAGTAAGAGAGGAACTGAATACTCCAACTATATTTGTAAATTTGTTTGTTTCTCCCTTTAGTTCTGTCAGTTTTTGCTCCATGTACTTTGAAGCTCTGTTTTTAGGTATATACACATTTAGAATTGTTTTATCTTCTTGGTTAATTGACCCTTTTATCTTTACATAATATCTTTCTTTATCTCTGGTAATTTTCTTTACTCTGAAGTCTCCGTTGTCTGATATTAATGTAGACACTCTAGCTTTGTTTGACTCATGCTTGTGTGGCATATCTCTTTCCATCCTTTTGCGTTTATCTATATCATCATATTTTAAATGACAGCATATAGTTGGGTCATATCTTTTTTAATTCATTTAGCCAATCTCTGTCTTCTAATTAATGTATTTAGACCATTTACATGTAAAGTAATTAGTAGTATTTTTAGATTTAGGCCTACCATTTTATTATTTGTTTTCTGTTTGTTTCCTCTGTTTTTCATTCTTATGTTTCACCTTTCCAGCCTTCTTTTCGTTTGACTGTTTTTTTTAGTATTTTCTTTTAATTATTTATTATTTGAGTATCTCTCTTGGTCTAGTTTTCACTTATTGCTCTAGGGATTATAATATAAATACTTTTAACAGTCTACTTAAAATCAATATTTTACCACTCAACTGGACTGTCAAATCCTTACCACCATATTGATGCGTTTACCCTCCCCCTTATTATTCCTGTTATAGACTACCTTTACATAAATGAAAAATTCCATCAGACAGTGTTATAATTTTGGCTTTCAACTGCAAACATAATTTAAGTAACTCAACAGGAAAAGAATAACCTGTTCTATTTACCCAGATATTTATCATTTCTATTGCTCTTTGTTCATTTGTGTTGTCCCAACTTTCCTCCTGGTGTCATTTCCCTCCTGTCTGATGAACTTCCTTTAACAATTATTTTAGAGCGTGTCTGCTGGTAATGAATTCTTTTACTTTTTCTTATTCTGAGAGTGTCTATTTCACCTTCTTACAGAAGGATATTTTCACTGAATGCAGAATTCTACCTTGCCAGTTCTTTTGTTTGAGCACTTTGAAGATGTACGCTTCCCTTATTTTCCCATTTTTTTTTTTGTGAGACATGCACAATCATTTGAATTGTTCTTCTATAGGTAATAATTTCAATTAGAATGGGATCAGCCAACACTGTCTTAGTCTTACTGGGTAATTCCAGTGTTTTTAATCTTCAAATATCTTAAATCTAATATGGAGCCTAAAACCCCCAAATACACTACTTCAGTCGGGCCCTCTGTGCTTTGGTATCAGTGGTCAGGCATTCTCGTCTATTTAGAAAACTATCTTTGGGAAAGAAAAGAGTAAACCTAGATTCTCTTCCTGAGCTGACGGACGCAATTTCCAAACCACATCTCCACCCCTAGATTCCCTTGTGACATCCTCTCTCTCTCTCTCTTTCTCCCTCTCCCCACCACTCTCCTACCTGTCACTGAGTGATGTTTAAAGGGCAGAGCTGTTGGAGACGAGAATAAGCCTACCTGCTTCTTTTCTGTACTTAGAAATTATTTGGCAGGTTAACAGTTAGCCCTGGGCCTTATTGTCTCTCTGTCTTGAGTTTATAGATGAAGTATGTAAATTCCTCTAAGCTGGTGTAAAACAACAACAACCTGTTTTAGCTTTTTTGGATGAGTTGAGACCAGTCTGCAGGGACCTGTACAAATGGGGCGAGGTAAATGTTAGAAGGCACGTCCAGGCCTGAGGGCTGCTGATGGTGACAGCAGGAGAAAGTTTTGACAGATGCTCATAAAATAGAAAATAGCAGAAAAACAAGTTGTGAGAGTTCATAGGCCAATTAAGTAGAACGTTTCGTCTCATTCCTTGTGTGTTTTTCCCAGGGATACAGAACTAGTTTTTCCTCTGTGGATCATGTGCTTCCCTAGGAACACGAGAGGAGGTGCCCGTGCTTGCCTCCAGGATGCTCACCCTGTGCCGTAACTTTGTAGTGGGCTACAGCAGTTCCTTCTTTTTAAGGGGTGAGCACCAGTTCCAACATCCGTTTCCAATGTATAGTGTGTGGAGGATACGTTCCCTTCTCCCAAAACATTTGTTAAGTGCAGGGCACTGCCCACAGCTAAGTCTTCATATTGAAAATGGCTGGTGACTATTGGTATTAATCAGAGTGACGTAACTCCATGGAGCTTGATAAAGCTGAAATTCTTCCTCAATTTTGAAAGCAATTCTAGGGATAGAAGTGAAAATGCCCACAGTCCAGTGGTACAAGAGGACGCCACCATGGTCAGCTGGGATTTCTCCTGAGTTCTTACCTACGTGGTTGGGCGTGTTCAGCACATCTCTGTTGGGGATAACTCCAAGGCGCCCTTAAAATCAGTTACTTTTAAGTTCGAAGCTGATGAATGTTTGGAGTGTTCATCGTCCATATCCAACAGGACAGAGGCAGATGCCGAGGACTCTCCATAGAAGTAACAGCTAGCAGCTACCTCTCAGTGAGCGTCTCTTTGGGGTCAGGCCCTTTGCGTGTTAGGCTTATTCCGAATCAAGCCAGATCTTTTTATGGCTCAGGAAATCCGGGCCTGAAGAATTCTTCCCCAACCCCCTAGCTAGTGACCAGCAGAGGTGAGAGTTAAGCCCTGTTGTTTCTGACCCTGAGGCTCGTGATCTCTCTGTTACCACATCCAGCATATTTTCCATGTCTCCTTTGTCCTTTTCATTCTGCTACTCTTTTTCCTACTCTCCGTAGAATCTATCCAGAGGAGACTCCTGCTTCCTTGGTGCTGGCAGTCCTGGAAAGCCCAGGCACCTCCCGAGTGCCCTCACATGTTAAGATCTCCATCAGGCGCCTCCGATTCCTCCTGCGTCTCCCTTCCCTGCACAGGCGCCACGCCCCGGCCGTGGACTGCTGGTCGGCAGAGTCTGTGTCTTATTCACCTTTGCCTTCCAAGGCCGAGCCCCACTCGAATACGGAAAGTGCTCAGTGTGGACGGAGCCTCCCTCCTTCCTCACCCCACACCAGGCAGGCTAGCCCTTCTTCCCACGGCCCAGTGTGCTAACCATCCCATAGCCGCCTTCCTGGCTTTCTGCAACACGCCGCACTCTCTCAGGCCGCCAGGTCTTTGAAGGCAGCTCTCCTTCACAGGGGGACAGGACATCACAGAGGAGAGACTGAAGCCTGGAGAGGCGATAGTTGAGGGGATGAAATTGCTGTATTAGTTTCCTGTGGCTGCTCTAACAGATCTCCACAAACCTGGTGCCTTAATACAACAGAAATGTATTCTCTTGAAGTTCTGGAGGCCAGAAGTCTGTTGGCAGGGCCGGGCTCCCTCTGAAGGGTCTAGAGGGGAGTCTGTTCTCTGCCGCTTCCAGCTCCTGGTAACACCAGGTGTTCCTTGGCTGTGGCCACATCTCTCTAACTCGGCCTCCCTGGTCACATCGCCTCCTCCTCTTCTCTTGGTGAAATCTCCCTCTGCCTTCCTCTTACAGGGACACATTTAGGGTCTGCTGGATAATCCAGGGAACTCTCATCACAAGATCCTTAATTTAATCACATCTGCAAAGACCTTTTTCCAATGAGGTCACATTTCCGGGTTCCAGGGATTGGGACTTGCTATCTTTGGGGGCCGTTATTCTGTCTACCACTGTCCTTGAAGAATGGGAAGGGAGGGAGGGGACCCAAAGTGCGGTGGGACCCCGAGTTGGGCAGCAGCAGGGACACTCTGCCACTGTCAGAGGAGGAAGAGGCAAGGCTGGGTGTGGATGCAGGTCTGTTCAGAAAGGGGTTAGAGGAGGAGTGGCAGGTGGCGGGGGAGTGGTAGGAAGGGCTCGCAGGAACGTCAAAGACAGCGTGAGATGACTTCTGGGAGAAGCAGAGAGGTGACGGGAGACGTGGAGAAGAACTGCCGGGCAGTGCAGAGACCACTTGTGGCTGGAGGCCACAGATTTGTAGTGGCACTGACCGAGCTCACGCTGGGGAGACAGCCTGGGGGTGTGTGTGTGTATGGGAGAAAGAACATAAGGGAGAGAGCTGACTTCATCCAGAGTAGGAGTTCTGCGGGGTGGGTGTGCAAGGAGGACAAAGGGCCTGGGACATGAGAGTACTGGTGAGAGAGCGGTTTAAGTCCCGGCTGCCCGGGAAGGAAGGAACATGAGGAAGGGCACAGACTGGTGAAAGGACTGGCCACCTCGATGTCGTCAAAGAGCAAGTGTGGTGGCTGTCACTGGCATGATAGAGTTTAAAGTTTCAGAAGTGCCAATTAACCAGATCGAGTTTAAAGTCTGGGCTGACGATACAAGCCTGGATGTGAACCTGCTGGGATCACAGCGGGATTTATGGTCGGAAGAAGAGTGGGCTTGGGGCCATGCCCTTCCGTGAACGTGAGAGGGACCGGCGTGCAGGCGTGGTAGGCGTGAGCCTTGTGGTGGCAGGGTTTCATTTTTCTAAGTAAGGGTGGAGGAAAGGAATTTAGAAGTGCTTTTAAAAAGCAAAGGTGCAGAGGACATTGGAAGCTTGGAGAATACAACAGAAGGAGGATGTCAGAGGCACAGTGGGCGGCCCGAGGGGAGGGAGAGCCGTGGGAGTTTGGCTCAGTGAATGGAAGCCCAGAGAGTACAGGGAAGGTCTCAGGGGAGATGTGAGGCGTGGTGGAACTGATCTGTCCCAAGGCTTCAAACATAACTGGTTTCTTTAGTGCAGGTCTATGCGGAGGCTGCAGATGGTGTGGGAAGTTGGCATTCGTGTTAGCTTCTGTTACATATCGGTTGGCAGTTGGTTCTGTGTTTGAGAGGTAGCTAAAGTTGGCATGAGCCCATGAGAGCCAGTTTCGAGACAAAGGAAGAAGAAATGGCCTATTCATCACTTAGGGCCTGATGTATGGTTTTGTTGCATAGGGTAGCCATTTATTTGTGTAAGCGAAGGCCTTTGCTCAGGAAGCCTGTACAGCTTAGCCTGGCAGCTGACGGGAGCCCCTGCAAGCAAGGTGGGAAGAAACATAATCTAAGGGCGGAGGTGCATGCCTGGGGAACCACCACACTGAGCCCTTGGAGAAGCACCCTCAGGACTGGATGGGCCAGGGCTGCTCTGCCGGGGTGAACCCTCCAGGTGGGAGACTCAGAGCTGCACACCAGGCAAGACTTCAAACCCTGTAGTCTGGGCGGCCACTATTCGGGGAGAGGTGACCTTTGACTCGCATGATCCAAGACCTATTTTGCCACAGAAATGAATACAAAGTAGCAAGACAAAAACTTCCTAAAGCATGTTAAGTCTTTATTACTGTTTGCTTTTTCCTTAGAGTTGCTTTCGGTTTCTCGGTTTCTCGGCTGTGGCTCTCCTCTTCTGCAAAGTCCTGTCTCCTAAATTCACAGGGTGGGGGAGCAGGGTGCAGTGTGGGCTTCTTTACAGCATGTTTTGTCACATTTTACTTCTGCTCCAAAGTTAATGAATTTCAGGCAAATTTTCCACCACATGCACATGGTGAATACTTGGATGACATTTTTATAGGCACCAAAAATACTTTAAATTATAATGTTAGCAAATGATAAAGTAATAGCTCACCAGTCATCAGAATCACTCACAGGATTTCCAATGTTCGAGAACAGCTTGGCTCTGGGCGTACTGAGCCCGGTTTCCAGCGAAAATGGTGCCCCCGTTGTGGTAGTGTACACAGTAACAAATATATATTTGGTTTTTCTCCCCAGTTGGGTTCCTGGCACAGAGCTTCTAGGTCCCTTGGAATTTTCTGAATGATAGAGGTGATTGGAGCATCTTTTGTAATTTATAGCAAGCCCTTTGCAACCTTACCTGAGTTTATGTTAAAGGGGTGACTCTTGGAGGATGAGGGCTGGTTGCCAGGGGAACCAACCACGTGATTAAAGGGTGGGAACTTTCAGCCTCACCCCTTGACCCCTGAGGAGGGGAGGGGGGTGGAGATTGAGTTCAGTCATCAATGACCAATGATTTAATCAATTGTGCCTGTGTAATGAAGCCTCTACAAACAGCCTAAGCAAAGGCGTTTGGAGCGTCTCCAGGTAGGTGAACACGTGGAGGAGCTGGGAGGCCGCCGTGCCTGGCATGGAGCTTCCATGCCCTAAGCATCTTGTCCACGTGGCTGCTCCTGAGGCGAAGCTTTTATAAGAAATGGGTAATAATAAGTTAGACTGTTTCCCTGGGTTTTGTGAGCCATTCTAGCAAATTGTTGAACCTGAGGAGAGGGTTGTGGGACCCTCCAATTTGTAGCCACGTTGGACGGAAGTCGTGGATAACCTGGGGACCCACTACTTGCAATTGGTGTCTGAGACTGGGGGCCAGTCTTATGGGACTGAGCCCTTAACCTGTAAGGTCTGGGCTAATTCTGAGCAGTTAGTGTCAGAATTGAGTTAAATTGTAGGACATCCAGTCAGTGTCCCCTGAGAACTGGAGAACTGCTTGGTGTGGAAAAACCCACACATTTGGTGTCAGAAGTGTTAGGACTACAGAAAGAGCAGTTTTTCTTTTAACCATGGCTAGCAGCATAAACACAGCTTATAATTTCCCTGTCCTGCCAGCTTTGGAGTCTTGTGACTCTTGATGAATTCTTACAATTTGGAAACATCTGAATCACTTCAAATTTTGCAAACAATGTGAGGCTTTATTAATATTTTACATGGCACCATTTTAACTTTGCGTAATTGGAATTTGCATGAAATATATTCATTCATTCAATGACTCTTTTTGGAGTATCTTCTGTGGACCACATTGTCTTCTAGGTGCTGGAGATTCAGCAGTGAACAGAACTGAGTCCCTGCCCCCGAGGACTTTATAGTCTAATGGGGAAACTGGCAATAAACAAGTAGTAGGTACATGATATGATGTCAAGTAAGGGTAAGCTCTGTGAACAAAAATAAAGCAAGAGGAAGGGATAAGGAAAGATGGAGGACGAGGTGCCATTTCAGGTAGGGTACCAGAGGGAGTCATGCAGACATGGGAGGGCATAGCAGCAAGCAATAGGAGGCTCCTTGGTGACTAACTCAAAAAGGACTTGGTCTGGCATTGACATAGAAGGTAGGTTAAACGCACCAGTTAGGGAATCAGACCTGAGTTCAAAACCCAGCTCTACCACCTATTAACTGTGTGCCTTTGGGCACGTGATGTAATGAATCTTTCTGAGTCTGTTTGCTCATCAGTGGAGTTGGGATAAGAGTAATACTTGGCTCCTAAGGTTGTGGTTAGTAAAGCGATAATGTACATAAAACCTCTATCTCTGACCCTAACACATAGGATGTGCTCCCATCTAGATGGCTGTCACTATTATTATTATAATTACCAGGAACAGCAAGCAACATTTGTGTGGTTACTACTGTCAACGCATGGGACTCAGGCAGAGGACAGAGGCCGTCTCTGCTGGGAAGTGTCTAAAATGTAAACATGCCTGTGGATATTCAAACACACTAACTCTCCTCCTGACACACATGGGTGAGGGCTGAGGGCAAGAGAGCTCAGTTCAGAACAACCTAAGAGACTGGAGACTGAGCGTGTAAACAGGATGCAGTGTTAGAGGACACGCTCATAGTTTGGACGTGCAGGGCCCTCACCAGCTGGGTCTCTAGCTGCTAGAGCAGACCCTGTGTAAGTCCTGCTGCCTTTGGAAGGCAGAGCACATGGCTCTGTGTGCACGGCCAGGCTGTCCTACGCAGCTGCTCTGCGGAGATGACGGCTGGATCACCACTGCTGATGCTCGGGGCTTCCTCTCAGCTCCTAGATGCCCAAATGTTCCAGAACCTTTGGCCCAGCCTCAGGTGACCAGAGTCAGACATCAGCATTGGGTGGAGCCCCTACAAGTGGAAAGTAGAGAACTGAGTTTGGCAAAAGGAAGCGCTTATGTTTTCATAAATCTAAAATTTAAGAACTCATCCTTCTTTTATTCCTGTCAGTGGCATATCAGCTGTATTATAATTGCCTGTCTCTGCCGTAAGAATGTGAGCTTCTTAAGGGCAGAAACTGTTTTCTGTGTCCCCAGCACCTGATACGTAACACATGCTAAATGATGAATGAACGACTCAAATGTCAAGGAAAGGAAATAATAATTAGTCTTAATATAACCATGTATTTATCTTGCATTTTATAGTTTTCATAACACTTTTGCTTAAATTATGACATTTGACCTTCACCCCAGACCTGTGATGTTGGTGTTGCTCTCCTTGCAGATGGAGAACCTGAGGCGTATAGACCATAGTAAGATTAGTCAGATAACAAGAGGTAGAAGGCCAGGAGGCCCTTCACTGGACCACACAGCCTTGTGACGATGAGCAAAGAGCAGCTTTACAAAGATCTATGCTTCATCCACCCACCCACCCATCGTTCATTTATTTATTAACCAACATTTACTAAACACTTTCTCTAAACAAATGGATGGACTGAGCTCAAGTTCTGGAACACAACAGACCTGGATTCAAATCCAGGGCCCACTAGTTCCCAGCTGGATGATCTTGGGGACGTAAGTCACTCTCTCTGAACCTCGCCTTCTTCACCGGGCAAGCACCTATCACAGTCTTACCTGGCAGGGCTGTGACAGGTAGGATGTGGGACGCAGTCATGGCGTCCTAGCCAAGCAGCTGCTGGTCTACGAAGGGAGGAAAACACAGAAGCTGATCATTGTAGCAAGTGTGGTGGGTGCTGGGGTGGAGTCTGGGAAATGCCACTTGGAAGGAGGGTCAGGGAAGTTTCCAGAGGAATCTTAAGCATCATCAGGCAGACCCAGGAAAGGAAATGAGCGTTCCTAAGAGAAGAAATGCATGTTCTGGATTCACTTTAAATCACATTAAACATTTTTATTAAAGCTTTTCTAAAACTAATTTCCAATTTCCTTGCGTTATCCAATAGAATACAGAAAGCCCCTTTACCCTGAGTGCCGTGTCCTCTCTGCGATTCCTCGCAGCCTCCAGGCGGGCTGTCTGCCCTGTGCAAAGCGCCGACTGCCTCCTTCCACCGGCCTGGCTTCATGTTCTCTCGGCGCTGGCTCGTCTCAGCAGTGCCGGTGCCCTGCTGTCTGCCACCCCGTTCTGTTCTCGTCACATTGCTCTTCTGGGCCACATCTGCAGGCAGCTCTCTCTCTGACATATTTTGATTATTGCTCTATTCTTTTCTTTTCTCTCCACCTTTCTTTCCTACCACTACTGTGCTTGTTGACTTTTGTGCCAGAAACGCCTGGCCTGGGCAGCCAGCAGCCCTTCAGGTTTCCCGCGCGGCGATGGCCTCGCACCTCCTCTGCTGTCAGGTCTGGCAGGTGTACACAGGTGTACCATGGCCGTTCACCTGGGAGGTCTTTTCTGTTTGCTCAGGCTTGTGGGTGTCTGTGAGATTCTGGGCGTGTGTGTCAGAAAATTGGATGGAAGTGGTCCCCAGAGAATTTGGGGGAGTAGGGAGGATGGAAGGCTGTGTGATTTGGAAATCTTGGGAAGAAAGAGAATCTTGAGCTGGAGTCTGGAAAGGAGGCCCCTGGTGCACCCCAGGCAGCCGGAAGGGCCTTGTGGAGGGATTTTCCTGGATGCAGGCAAACAGGTCCCTCTTTGGAACAGTCTGGGGAGTGCTAACCCCCCTGGTCTCCTTTGTGTCCCGGATGAAGCCTGTTCTGTCTGCTCTCTATGGCAGAGCTGGCAAATTTTTTCTGTAAAGGGCCAGGAAGGAAATATTTGAGGCGTTGTGGCCATACAGCCTGTCGCACCGACTCCACTCTGCTGCTGCAGTGTGACTGCAGCCATGGCCAATACCGTCATGAAGGGGTGCGGCTGTGTTTCAGTAAAACTGTGCGGAGAGACAACCCGCAGAGAGATCTGACCGGGAATCTGCTGACTCCTACCTTGGGACCCTGGCTCGGTGGACCATCTGTCGCGGTGAATGCTCCACACTCCCCAAACCCCCCCACGGTGGCAGCTGTTGTAGCAGAAGTAACAGCAACAACAACAATGACATCTATGACACCGACAGCGGCCGTTTCCTGACTGTTCAGTGTGGAACAGGCACTGGGAGGAAAGTTTCATTTATCTCATTTACTCTTCTCCATAAACTGAGGTCAATATTATTGTTGGAATTTGCAACAGAAGATATTTTTTTGCAATACATACAACACATTTCAGAGAAGTTAAGTGACTTGCCCAAGGCCGCCCCTCTAGTGTGTGGTGGAGCACAGAGCCCGGCCGGCGCAGACTTGACATCCACAGGCGCTCACCACGACCCGCCCCTCAACCTGGCATCTTGTTTTAAAGAGGTTTGTTTTTTTCAATCAAAAGAATACATTTAGCCACTTATTCCTCTGCAAAGTTGGGCAAGTTACTTCTTACAGGGAGACTGTGAGGTTAAAATGAACTATTTCGTTTCAAGAGATTAGAATGGCGCTTGGCTCATAATAAGTGCTCAATAGGAAGTTGCTATTATTGTAGTTATTATCTTAGAGCATTTGAAAAACACAGGTATAAAGAAGAAAGTGAAAAATATCTTTAATTCTACCATCCAGAGGCAGCCACTGTTTACATTTTGATATATTTCTTTCTAGTATATATTTTAATATGGTTGATATGTATATCTATAGATTAAAATTTTTATTATTTATTTAGCATGCAGATATGTTAATTGTAGAACACACAAATTTTTAAAAGTCACAAAGAAAACTATTTTTCCTGTATTTATATTGATTTATTTATGTGTAAATGTGAGCGAATGTAATACAGTTTTATTTCTTGACCTTTGATTTAGTATTATATTGTCATAAAATTTTCCCCTGCTAGAAAGCTGGACAGCCACATTTAAAAGAATGAAAATTGACCATTCTTTTTCACCATTCACAAAAATAAACTCAAAATGGATCAAAGACTTAAAGGTAAGACCTGAAACCATAAGGCTTCTAGAAGAAAATATAGGCAGTACACTCTTTGACATCAGTATTAAAAGGATCTTTTCGGACATCATGTCTTCTCAGACAAGGGAAACAATAAAAAGAATAAGCAAATGGGACTTCATCAGACTAAAGAGTTTCTTCAAGGTAAGGGAAAACAGGATTGAAACAAAAAAATAACCCACCAATTGGGAAAAAATATTTGCAAGTCATATATCTGCCAAAGGGTTAATCTCCATAATATGTAAAGAACTCACACAACTCAACAACAAAAAATCAAACAACCTGATCAAAAAATGGGCAGGGGACATGAACAGACATTTCTCCAAAGAAGATATACAGATGGCCAATAGGCACATGAAAAGATGCTCATCATCGCTGATCATCAGGGAAATGCAAATCAAAACTACACTAAGATATTGCCTTACACCCATTAGAATGGCAAAAATAACCAAAACAAAAAGTAACAAATGTTGGAGAGGTTGTGGAGAGAGTGGAACCCTCATACACTGCTGGTGGGAATGCAAACTGGTGCAGTCACTATGGAAAACAGTATGGAGATTTCTCAAAAAGTTAAAAATAGAAATATCTTATGACCCAGCCATCCCACTACTGGGTATCTATCCAAAGAACTTGAAATCAGCAATTCCAAAAGTCCCATGCACCCCTATGTTCATTGCAGCATTATTTACAATAGCCAAGACATGGAAGCAACATAAGTGCCCATCAACTGATGATTGGATAAAAAAGATATGATGTATATATATACAATGGAATACTACTCAGCCATAAAAAAGGATAAAATAGTCCCATTTACAACAACATGGATGGACCTTGAGAGTATTGTTAAGTGAAATAAGCCAGATAGAGAAAGACAATCTCTGTATGACTCCACTCATATGTGGAAGTTAAGCATGTAGACAAAGAGAACAGATTAGTGGCTACCAGAGGAAAAGAGGGGTGGGGGTATGTGTTAGAAAATTATATGGAAGTGGGTGGGGGCACAAAGGGTGAAGTGGTGCATCTACAACACGACTGACAAATGATAATGTACAACTGAAATTGCACAAGGTTGTAAACTATCACAATCTCAATAAAAAGTTAAAAAAAAATTCCCCTGCTATAAAAACTCTCAAAGTATCTTTTTTTAAACCATTGCATGGTTAATTATATTTAAATGTATTTAAATTTAGTAGTAAATGTTTACATGTATGGCTGGCCATGTTGGACTATTACCCACCCTTTGTTGCTGAGCAGCTCCCGTCTCCCTGGCTGAGCCTCTGTGCTGGTCAGGCTCTTCCTGGTTCTTCCCAGGCTGTTGTGGAGCTCTCAGGCTGTCACACATCCAGGGATTTTGTGGTGACTGACAAAATGACCCCCTGTGACTTGGCAAGGAGCAGGCAGATCTGGGAATTCTGGGAATTGAAAGACGGAGTTGCAGATAAGGCCAGGAAAGGCCTGCCCT
The DNA here is from genome assembly GCF_021613505.1 of Equus quagga. Taxonomy (NCBI): domain Eukaryota; kingdom Metazoa; phylum Chordata; class Mammalia; order Perissodactyla; family Equidae; genus Equus; species Equus quagga. The sequence goes on from NC_060272.1 coordinate 75,155,503, forward strand.
CATGTTCCCAGCTCAGGTCGTCTCAGGAAGTCTCCCTGTGCAGGTGGCCTCAGGCCGGAAGGGGATTCTCACTGAATTCTTGCTTAGCCCACTTTGACCTGAGGTACAGGACTCATTTCCTCCCCACCAGGATCCTTCTCACCTATGTTTTCCTGCTGCCTGGCGAGGCCAGGGTGCTGGGCCCCGTGAGGGAGATTGGGTCTAGCTGGCTCTCTGTGGGATTCCCAGGGCTCAACATGATGCCTGGCATGCAGCAGGCACTCAATAGATGTCTGTTCTTCCCCTCTGAGTCTCTCTCCTGCATCTCTACCTCACACACTGTCCTTGACACTCTCACTACGTCGGTGCTACTCTTTCTCCCTCATGCCCTGTCCCCTCTCTTCCGTCCCTCCAGCCCCTTGCTGTCATGACCATGGTGGGGGTTCTGGAGACCAATCCACCGGAGCTGCCTTTTTTTCTCAGTCCTCCAATAGGCAGAGTGTAGACTGACCTAATTCAATTAATTCAATTGACAACTTGGAAGCAGCATGTGAATGGGGCTAGTTATGGAAACGGAGCCAGAGGAGGAAAGCTCCTAATGGAAAAAGAGGTCCACAGCCTGGTCTGTCCTCTCTGACTGCAACTAGTGCCATCCTCTGAGCTAGAAAGCAGCCCAGAGAGGAGGGTCGCTGAGTGTCTGCCTGCCCATCAGCCTGAGTGCTGGGCGTGCAGGTGGAGCATGTGGTTCTGGGCCACAAGCTCCTGGGTGTGCCCTCCGCAGGAATGAGCCAGCATTTCCTAAATGCTGTATTCTGTCCTGGGCGAGTGGTTTCTATCTGGAGCCACTTAGATTTTGTCTTGACTTCCTAGCATTATTGAGTTGGTTACTTTAGGACTGAAACTGAATATGACTCTAGAAGAATTCTTAGCCTGATGTAAATGAATGTAATCCAGACACCACTAGTGCCATCTTTAATTTCTTTTGTCTGTGCTCTATTGATATGGGGGAGCATTTTTCAAGCTCCTATTGACTCCCCGGAATTACGTTTAGGTATATGAAGGAAGGTATATAAGTGCACGCACGCACGCTCCTTGAACACGCACCAACTACCAGAAAAAGATGCAGCCCCTCCTCGCTTTTCTCCTCCTCCTTCTCATCCTGTTCTTTCATATTCTTTTAAAGTTTTAAAAAATGTTTTATTCTTTATAGTTGATGAAACCTATATTCAGGAGTGTTACAAGCATTTATGAAATAAAATGCATCAAAATCAGTAGATCATCTACTGCAGAGAAAGGGCATGGTGCCGGGCAGAAAGAACATCTCTGGGAGAGTGGCAGTTTTCACTTGCAGTCAGTTCATCTCTAACGCTTGTTTTAAAAACCTGAGTTTGTTCCAAAGCAATTGATACATTAAGGAACAGTTTGCGCATGATGTGACTTCCGCGTTGGCCTATGGACATCAGACTGCGCCCCACTGAGCTGGGCTGGAGAGGACGCGTGAAGCGCACACACGCACTCCTCACACAGCTGCCAGCCACCTCGCGCACCCGGGTGTTCCAATTAAAGGTTGCGCTTTGCTCTGCTTTGCACTTGTGAGCTTTTCTATATTAAAAAAAAAAAACCATTCAACACCTCAAACACATCTGAGCCTGCTGGTTCAAAACTCCAGAGAGTACGTGTGACAGGAAAGCGTTGTTTACATACAGAGACCCTAACGGAAATCCCAGATCCTGCATGAGTGACTCCTTTAGTGCTGTAATGGCTGGTGTAGTGGTTTCAAGCATTTGCTACAATTTTCAAAGCGTTGAGTGCAGATGAGGAAAACAAGAGAGTCTGAAACAAGTTTCCAGCAGTGATACAGAAGTTAACTGTAAGAAAGTCTATACTATTGGATATGATTTTCATTTTTGATGAGATGGGTATTTATCACGCACACGTGCCCCACAGGACCTGTGTCTCTAGGCAGAAAAACGTGCGTCAGGATTTCAGGTTCCTTCTGATAGTTGGTGCGAAGGAAAATCAAGGACAATAAGCCCCGCCATCCACAGGGCTGTCACATCTCTCTGTGCCCAGGTTTCAGTTCAGAGAACGCTCCGTCTGCCAGTCACAACAACAGGCAAGCCTCAACCTGTCGCAGCCCCTCCATGAGCAAACTTCAGGTCATTTTCAGGGTGAAGTGCCCTCTCCATTGTAATATTTTTGTATTTATTAATCATGTATCATGTTAAAACTGTGCGGCTGCTTTCATTAGGGCCCTACGTTGTCTGGCATATGTCACTGATGACATTTAGAGTCGCTCCTCATCTCCATTTACTCCCATAAGCCCTGTGCTGTTTATTGAGTGATTGTGTGCGCTGTGGCGATTTTTAGGAACACGTACGTCACGTTAAAACACAACAGACTGTATCTGAAACGGGTTTGTCAGCTGCATTACTTAATTATGCTTAGTAATCTTGCCACATGGCCCTGAGTGACTCATGGAGTGTGGGGGAGGGTTGGGATGGGGGCCTGGAACCAGGGTTAATATTCTGAGGGGCCTCACATTTCTTTCTTTATTTACTTTTTATTGCATAGTTTTCCAAACATACACAAATGTTTCTTTTGTTTTCAATGTTGAAAATTATCTACCTGGAGATTTTAATATAAGAGGCCCTGGAACTGGCAGAGTTAGGAAAGGACACCAGGGCAAGCACTGAAGACTCAGCTAAGGGAGTGAGACCTACTGACAAAACCAACGGAAGGCAAATCGAGAAAACGCCCCTGGAGTGGTCTGTGACCTGGGGCTGGCTCTCGACCAAGTGCCGCAGGGTCAGAGATGTGAGCTAGGAGTGTGAGCTGGCACGGTCAGAGAAGGTGTCCTGGGGAGAGGGGCGGGGGCTGGGGGGTTTCAGGGAGAGGTGGGAGTTACAAGTAAGAGAAAGAACATGTTCAAAAGCCTGGGCGTGAGAAGGAGGTAACCAAACATCATGTCCATACAAGACCAGGAACTCACTTGGGGCTCCTGACATCCAGGGTTTGGCTTTGACGATTCGACTGTCTCAGACAGTCAATTAGCAGTTTCGAGCCACACAGCTGCTGTCCTTGGTCTTCGAAGCCAGAGTGAATTCATTAACATTTGTGAGAAATGCCCCAATAAAAGCCGCCAAATCCATAAGTGGAGGGAGCAGAGAGTGTACTTCATTTCACAGTGGCGTACCAGCCTCATTTCCTCACTAGGCACCCAGTTTTAAGAGTCAGAGAGAGGCTGTGCAAGGCAAGAAGGCCAGGGAGGTGGGGAATGGGGTGGAATCTTGGTAACCTGACTCACCAACCGGGTTATCCCAGCTGAGGCTGACTGGAGAGGCAGAGAGGGATCCCGGCCAGCAGAGCACATCTCTGGGAGCACGCGGCCTCTCGGGTCTCACACTGCTCACTCTGCTGTTCAGCTGTTGGGGACTGGGTTGCAGCAGAGGGAATAATCCCTCCCCAGCTGGTCTGTCAAACCTGCCTCACCCTTGGGCGTTGTTCCTGCTCTCGTCTTGAGGCTGGAGTCCCCTCACTTGCTGGGAAGTGGTGGGGGGAAAGCTCCGCCTCTCCTTCTCCATGAGGGCGAGGGGCAGCACCACAGCCCTGACAGCTCTCTGGAGGGAACCCTTCCATTCCACTAACCACCTCCATCCAATCTCCGCCCGACCCTCATCTTCTCCCGGCTGGAGAATGTCTAGGGGCACTGCGGGGCAATATCGACACAAATTATGTCCACTGAAAGGCCTAGAAACAATGACACTACAGTAGCAATGAGCACACCTGGTTTCTTAGTATTAGGCTGAAACCTGTGGAATTGCTATTTTTGTACGTTCAAGTCTAATACAGATCCTCACTAAGGGAATCAGGGCTTTTGGAGAAATGGCTGATTCCAGGTTTGCACTGAGAAAATACAAGGTGAGCCTGGTGTCATGTGCCAAAAGTAAGGAAGCTGACAAAGATTAATGGAGTTGTACCAAAAACATACAGGGGCCGACATGAAGGGGTCTCCTAATGGCCAAATTTGGGACAATTTGAGCATCAGAAAAAAATACTAAGATTGATTATAAATAAATAAATATTTTATTAACTATTGAATAAATAAAAATGCATGGCTGTATAGTTTTCCGGAGAAAGGGAGAGGAAATCATTTACAATCCTGACATGTTATGACAGTTACACTATTTTTTTCTGTGAAAATTTGTAATTAAATGGAAAGAATTAACTATTTATCTTGCCTTTTGAGGAGAAAGTGCATTTCATTCCTAACTGATGAGAAGCAGTTCTTTACAGACTAGTGCCAGCTAGTGTTTGTGAAAAGAATGATTGGATTAGAAAACTACCATTTTGCAAACCTCAATGAAATCATTGATTCAGGCAATAAATGTGTTCTATAAACACAGTCCACCAGTCAAATCCAGCCCACCACCTGATTTTGTACATCCCATAAGCTAAGAACGTTTTAAATATTTTTAGAAAGTGGAAAAAATCCAAAGAGAACAATATTTCTTGACACATGAAATTTATAAAAATTCAAATTTCAGTGTCCATAAGTAAGGTTTCTTGGAACACAGCCACACTTATTTACCTACAGATTGCCTGTAACTGTGTTTTTGTTACAATGGAAGATCTGAGTAATTGCATTGAGAATATGGTCCACAAAGCCTCGTATCTGGAACTTTACAGAAATACTTTCCTGACTCCTGTTATAAGCCATTTGGTGAAAAGGATTTGAGGAAGAGGCTATTTGCCTGGTGCCATTGTATCACTTTCTAAATCAATTACTAATTGCAAAAAGAAAAATGCACTTTATAATGGAAAGATCTGGCAGTCGCCACCCTCCCATATTAGCAAAACATAGCATCACTAATACAGGGACAACTTGACATCGTGTACCTGCTGAGAGACAATGTGAAGTCTGAAGTATTCTTGTCAAACATGTTGAACTTGAAAAATTTTAAATAGCTTTGTTGAGACAGAGTTGACAGACGATAAACTGCACCTATTTAAAGCACACCATTTGATACATTTTGACACATGTATACATCCATGAAACCATGCCACAGTTGAGATAATGAACGCCTCTTTCACCGACAAAAGTTCCATGGCGCCCCTTTGTGGTCTCTCCCTCCCACTCCCCATCTCTCTGTCTCATTGATCTGCACCTGTCACTCTAGGTTGGTTTACATTTTGTAGAATTTTAAATAAATGGAATCATGCGGTATGTATGCCTTTTGGTCTGGCTTCTCCTACTCATGTAATGATGTTGAGATTCATCCATGTTGTTGCATGCGTCGGTAGTTTATTCCCTGTAATTCCACTGAAAACTATGGCTATATTACAATTTGGTTTTCCATTCACATGTCGATGGGCATTTCAGTTGTTTCCGGTTTGGGGCTGTTACAGCTACTGTGGACATTCATGTACAAATCTTTGTGTGGCTATTTACTTTCATTTCTCTTGGATAAAGATTTAGGAATAGAACTGTTGAATCTTATGATAGGTTTACGTCAAACTTTTTAAGAAACTTCCAAACTATCTTCTAAATGAGAGTTCCAGTTGCTCCATATCCTTGCCACACTTGGTATGGTCAGTCTTTTTAATTTTAGCCATTCTAAGAGATGTGTAGTGTATTTGTGGTTTTAATTCACTTTTCCCATAATGACTAGTGATGTTGAGCATGTTTTCATGTGTTTATTAATCATCTGTATATCTTTTGCCCATTAAAAGAATTGTTTTCTTTTTTATTCTTGAATTTTAAGAGTTTTAAAAAATATATATTCTATTTGCAACAACATGGATGGAACTTGAGGGCATTATGCTGAGTGAAATAAATCAGACGAGAAAGACACATACTCTATGATCTTACTTATACACGGAATCTAAAAACACCCAAACTCATAGAGAAAGAGATCAGATTTGTGGTTACCAGAAGCAGGAGAGTTTGGGGGGATGGGAGGGAGGAAATTGGATGAAAGTGGTCAAAAGGTACGAACTTCCAGTCATAAGATAAACACTGGGGACGTAATGTACAACATGATGACTATGGTTAACACTGATGTCTGGTATATTTGAAAGTTAAGAGAGTAGATCCCAAAAGCTCTCATCACAAGGAAAACAGTTTTTTGTTTTTTTCCCCTGTATCTATATGAGATGACGGATGTTAACTAAACTCATTGTGGTAAACGTTTTGCAATTATGTAAGTCAAATCATTATGCTGTACACCTTACACTTATATAGTGCTGTATGTCAATTATATCTCAATAAAACTGAAGAAAAAAACTTATTTAAAAATATATCTTCTAGAAACAGATTCTTTATCAAACATACAATTTTTTTTTAAGATTTTATTTTTTTCCTTTTTTCTCCCCAAAGCCCCCCGGTACATAGTTGTATATTCTTCATTGTGGGTCCTTCTAGTTGTGGCATGTGGGACGCCGCCTCAGCGTGGTTTGATGAGCAGTGCCATGTCCGCACCCGGGATTTGAACCAACAAAACACTGGGCCGCCTGCAGCGGAGCACGCAAACTTAACCACTCGGCCACGGGGCCAGCCCCTCAAACATACAATTTTAAAATATTTTCTCCCAGTCTGTAGCTGTTTATTTGTTCTCTTAATAATATTTTTCAAAAAGCAGAAGTCTCAGTTTTGACTAAGTCTAATGTATCCCTTTTCCTTTTATGGATCATTTTTCCACAGAGTTGCCTTTACATCTTTGTAAAAGATCAGTTATCGACATACCTGTGAGTCTGTTTCTTGAATATTCTGTTTCATTCATCTGTTTATCTACTGCATTGACTTGATAATTGTAGCCTTATGCTAAGTCTTGAAATTCAGTACCGTTAATTTTCCAACTTTGATCTTCTTTGTCAAAGTTGTTTTGGCTCTCCTAGGTCTTTTGGCTATTTACATTTTCATATGAATTTTAGAACCAGCTTGCCAATGTCTACAAAAAAGCCTGTTGGCATTTTTATTCTGATTGTGTTGAATCTATAAACCAATTTGGAAAGATGTGATATCTTGCTAACATTGAGCCTTCCAACTCATGAAGAAGATGTATCTCTCCATTTCCTTAGGTCTTGTTTAATTCCTCACAGCAATGTTTTGTAGTCTCCAGTATACGGGTTGTGGTTGGCAGGGTTCTAAGATGGCCCCCAAGATTTCCACCTCCTAGTACACGTGCCTGGTACAATTTCCTCCCCTTGCGTGTGGGCAGGACCCATGAATGTAACGGGATTTCACTCCTGTAATTAGGTTACTAATCAGTAGATTTTGAGTTAATAAAAGGTTAATATAATCTTAAGTGGGCCTGACCTAATTAGGGGAGTTCTTAGAAGAGGATGAAGCACCAGAGAGACACTCTCCTATTGGCCTCAAAGAGGATGAAAGCTTCAGGGTTGGCCCAGTGGCATTGTGGTTAAGTTCATGTACTCCACTTTGGGGGCCTGGGGTTCGAGGGTTCGGATCCTGGGCACTGACTTACACACTGCTTATCAAGCCATGCTGCGGCAGCATCCCACATACAAGATAGAAGAAGATTGGCACAGATGTTAGCTCAGTGACGATCTTCCTTACACACACACACACACACACACACAAAAAAAAAAAAGAGGATGAAAGCTTCCATGGGTTCTGTAGTGAACTGAATTCCGCTACAAGCTGATTGAATGTTTAAGAGGTTTCAGATGAGACCACAGTTCCAGCCGACACCTTGATTGCAGCCTGGGAGACCTGAGGAGAGGGTTCAGATGGAGCTGTGATCAGACTCCTGACTCACAAAAGCTGTGAGAGCTTTACCAAGCTGCTCAGGTTGTGACGGTTTACAATGCAGCAAAGGAAAATCTAGTGCTCAGGCCTTGAACATCTTTTGCCAGATTTATCCCAATTTCATATTTTTAGTAACAACTAAAATGTGAATGGAATTGTTTTCTTAATTTCATTTGCAGGTTGTTCATTGCTAAAATAGAGAAATACAATTGATTTGTGTATGTTGATCTTGGATTCTGCAGCCCTGCTAAACTTGTTTATTGGTTCTAATAGTTTTTATAGGTTTCTCAAGATTTTCTGCATATAAAATAATGTTGCCTATGAAAAATAAAAATGTTGTTTCTTCCTTTCCAATCAGCATGCCTTTCATTTATTTCTCTTGCCTTACTGCTCTGGTTCGAACCCTCAGTTCAGTGTTGAACAGAAGTGGTGAGAGAGGACATCTTTTCCTCGTTCCTGATCTTAGGGGAAAGTATTCAACCACTCCTAATTATGATATTAGCTTACGGATTTTTGTAAATGCCTATTATCAGGTTGAAGAAGTTCCTTGCTATTCCTACTTGAGAGTTTTTCTGAGAGATAGATGTTGGATTTTGTAAAAAAAATTTTGTATCTGTTGAGATGATCATTTTGTCCTTTATTCTACTAATATGACGAATTACACTGATTGATTTTCTCATGTTAAACTAACTTTGCATTCCTGGAACAAATTCCATTAGACCGTGATGTGTTATCCTTCAATATATTGTTGGATTCTATTTGTTAATACTTTGTTTAAAATTTTGTATACTGATTTGTAGCTTCCTTTTCTTAAAATTTCTTTGTTTGGTTTGAGTATCAGATAATGCTTACCTCATAGAATGAGTTAGGAAATATTCTCTCTTCAGTTTTCTGGGAGAGTTTGTGTAAATGTGTATTATTTCTTCCTTAAATATTTGGTCGAAATTACCAAATTTATCACCAGAATTTGGTTTTCCTTTTAGCAATATTTTAAAATTACTAATTCAATTTCTTTACATTTTAATAGGTCTTTTCAGATTTTCTATTTGTTCTTGAGTCAGTCTTGGTAATTTGTGTCTTCCCAGGAATTTTTCCATTTCATCTCAGCTGTGTAATTTGTTGGTGTGATATTGTGGTTTATAATAAGAAATATATATTTAGTCTTTGTCCCTGCTCTCAAAACCTTTGAGCATTCCTAAGTGATGAGGGTGATAAAAGTATCTTTTGTTATGTTAATGAGGCGACTTTTGGAAAACCCCTAGGGAACCTAAGGATGGGACTGGTTGCCAGCAGAACCAAGCGTGTGATTAAAGGGCCGGAAATTTCAGTCTCACTCCCCACTCCCAACCTCAGAGGGAGGGAAGAGGGGCAGGAAATTGAGTTCAGTCACCAATGGCCAATGATTTCATCATCATGCCTATGTAATGAAACTTCCATAAAAACCGAAAGAAATGGGCTTCAGAGAGCTTCTGGATGTGTGACCATGTGTGGAGGTGCTGGGAGGCAGCATGCTCAGAGAGGGCGAGGAAGCTCTGCACCCATTTCCCCATACCTTGTGCTATGCATCTCTTTCATCTGGCTATTCCTGAATTATATCTCTTTGTAATAAACCAGTAATCTAGTAAGTAAAATGTTCCTCTGAGTTCTGTGAACCACTCTAGCAAATTAATGAAACCCAAGGAAGGGTCGTGGAAACCTCTGATCTATAGCCAGTCAGAATGAAGCACAGGTGACAACCTGGACTTGTGATTGGTGCCTGAAGTTGGTGGCACGGGGTGAGCAGTCTTGTAGGACTGAGCCCCTAACCTGTGGGATCTGATGGTATCTCCAGGTTGACAGTGTCAGAATTGAGTTAAATTTGTAGGATACTCGGCTGATGTTGGAGAATTGCTTCGTGGTGTGAGAAAAATACACAAATTGGAGTTGGCATAAAGTTATTCATAATATTCCTTTATCATCTTTTAATTTCTGTAGAATCTGTAGTAATGCTTCCTCTTTCATTCATGATGTATGATTATAGCTTCTCTCCTTTTATCTTGGTTAGTCTAGCAAAATATTTATCAATCTTGTTGACCTTTTCAAAGAACCAGCTTTGGTTGCTTGATTTTTTCTATTGTGTTTCTGTTTTCTATTCATTGATTTATTCTCTGATATTGATTATTTCCTTCTACTTGCTTTGGGCTTGTTTTGTTTTTCAGTTACTAGTTTCTTTGGGCAGAAACTTAGATGATTGATTTTAGATATCTTTTTCTAATGTAAGTATTTAAAGCTATAATTTTTGTCTTTAAGCATGGCTTTCCTTGCATACCATAAATTTATGTTGTGTTTGCCCTTTTACCCAGTTCAAGATATTTTTTGAATTTCTCTTGTGATTTCTTCTTTGACCCAGGGATAGAACTATATTGTTTAACTTCAGATAGTAGGTGATTTCCCAATTTTCTTTCTGTTTTTGGCCACCAATTAATTCTGCAGTGGCTGGAAAAAACAGGTAGTATCATTTAATTCCTTTTAAATTTATTGAGACTTGTTTTATAGTCTAGGATATGATCTATCCTGGAGAGTGTCTAATGGGTGCTTGAAAAGAGTGTGTAATTCTGCTGTTTGGGGAAGGACTGTTGTTCAAGTCTTTAATATCCTTATTGATTTTCTGTCTACTGCTGTCAGTTCCTGAGAAAGGAGTATGGAATTCTCTGACTATAATTGTGGAATTGTCTCTATGTCTTTTCAGTTCTGCCAGTTCTACTTCATGTATTTTGGGCTCTGTTGTTAGGTGCGTACATATTTTTACTTTTTATATCTTCTTGATGAATTTTTTTTTTATCATATTTGCAAAATTTGGGCCAATACTTCTTCAGATAGTTTCTTTTCTCTTCCTCTCGTCTTTTTTGGAGACTCCTCTTGCATATATGTTGGTACACATGATGTTTCACTGGTCTCTGAGTCTCTGTTCATTTATTTTTAAAATTTTTATTCATTTATTTATTTTTAACGATTGGCACCTGAGCTAACAATTGTTGCCAATCTCTCTCTCTCTCTCTTTTTTTTTCTTTTTCTCTCCAAATCCCCCCAGTACATACTTGTATATTTTATTTATGGGTCCTTCTAGTTGTGGCATGTGGGACGCCACCTCAACATGGCTGGATAAGTAGTGTCATGTCTGTGCCCAGGATCCGAACTGGCAAAACCCTGGGCCACCAAAGCAGAGCGCATGAACTTAACTACTCGGCCATGAGGCCAGCCCCTCTGTTCATTTTTATTCAATCTTTTTTTCCTTCTGTTCTTCAGATTGGATAATTTTTATTTATCTATCTTCAATTTCACTGATTCTTCTGCCATCTATAATCTTCCACTGAGCCTATCTAGTGAATTTTAAATTTTAGTTGTTGTCTTTTTAACTATAAAATTTCCATTTGAATCTTTTTTATAGTTTCTACTTCTCTATTGAGATTTTGTTCAGTCATTGTGTTCGTCTGCTTGGGCTGACAGAAAACCATAGACTAGGTGACTTACGCAACAAAAAGTTATTTTCTCGCAATTCTGAAGGCTAGATGTCTCAGATCAAGGTCCAGCAAAGCTGATTTCTGGTGAGGATTCTCTTCCTGGCTTGCAAACAGCTGCTTTCTTGCTGGGTCCTCACATGGTGAAGAGAAAGAGAAAACAAGTGTCTCTTCCTCTTCTTATAAGGACCCAAACCTATCAAAGTAGGGCCCCACTCTTCTATTCTCACTTAACCTTTATCATCTCCTCACAGGCACTATCTCCAAATACAGTCACGTTGGGTGTTAGGGCTTCAACATAAACATTTTGGGGAGGGCACAAATATTCAGTCTGTAACAGTCATTGACATAGTATTTTCTGTTAGTTATTTGACATAGTTTCCTTTACTTCTTTGAACGTATTCTTAGTAGCAACATTGAAACTTTTGTTTACTAAATCCAGCATCTGGTTCCCTTCAGTCAGCTTCTATTGACTGCATTTTTCCTTGAGTACAGGCTGCACTTAACTGTTTCTTTGCATGTAATTTTTTTGTTGAAAACCAAGCATTAGATAATATGAGGATTATTGTTGCTGTTGTAGTAATTGGCCCTGTTCATGCATGCGCTCCTGCTGATAAACTTCCTAGCTTGTGGTGACAGTGCCTGCCTTAGAACAGAGCTCTCGTGGGCCCAGGCTCAGTTCTCGAGGACAGCCATTTAGTGCCCCTCACAAGATGACCTTGTCTCAGAGGGGTCTTCTCTGTACGTCTTGCCTGGCCTTCTGAGCAATTGCCTTCCTTGTTGTAGCTACCTAGTCTTTGAGCTGTGGGGGAGGTAAAGGACAGGGGAGGAGGGAAATTCGAGGGCTAATCAGTTTTCCCCGGTTGTCACCTGTTCACCCTCTCGTTGCACTGGCCTCTGTTATTGCCACAAATTTACTGTGGTGTTTTCTCATTGCAAGGGCTGGAAGGCAGGCAACAACCACTCAGGTTCTATGGCAGAGAAAAGAGCACAATGTGGCCTCTTCCTCAGTCATGGTCCTATGCCCTCCTCTCCCAGGCTACTCCATACCAGGTCAACACCCCTCCCCCCCCCTTCCCTAAGGGTTTGTCTTTGTCGTTGCTTTAGCTCTTCAAATCCATGCATTTTCCTTGTCGATCTTTGGTATCTCCAGGGTTGTGCTGGGGGAGGGGCCAGCAGCCGGCGCTGTTCACCATCTTGCCAGGAGCCCTCCTTTCTTGGTTAATGCCTGTCTTCTCTTCTAGACTGCTGGCTTCATGAAGGTAGGGCCCATGTCAGCCTTGTTCCTCTCTGTCAGGGCCTGGAACAGTGCCTGCTACACTGTAGATATTCAATACAAATTTCCTGAATCAATTGCCTACTTCCCTCTGGAAATACTCCATTGTCTCTTGATTTTCTCCTGCCTCTCAGGCCACTGCTTCTAAGCGTCCTTCTCAGACTCCCTCTCTTTACATGCCCAGAAATACTGTATCTATATCTGGCGTCAAACTGTATCTTTCTCTTTCCCTGGGAATCTCATCCATACAAATAACTTAAACTATATGATGATGACTCCCGATTCTGTAATTTTTCCAGCTTAAATTTCTTTCTTGCATGTAAGACTGTGATATAATAATGGTTAGATGTCCCACAGATGATCTAAATTCAATGTGATCAAAGCCGAGTGCAACAGATATTTCCCTGAGCCTGGTACCCCTCCTGCCATTCCTGTCTGGAGGGGCCCCGCTGACTCCCTCTGCTTCACCACTCCCAAGTCAAGTCGTTCACGAAAGCTTGGAGTCTTATAGACTCAGCCTCCTTTTACATGTTTCATGCTTATTTCCTTCTCCCTAACCCCATGAACCCTGCTCTTGCTCAGACCTTGCTCATTTCTCACCTAAATTACTACATGGGCAACGGTCATCTTGCCTTTCGTCACCATCTTCCTCTACTTCATCCTCCACATGGGTCCTAGAGGGAACTTTTTGAAATGCAAGTCATATTATGCCATTTCCCAGATTAAATCCTATATCACTTGGCTCCCTGTGACCTTTGGGATAACTCCAAATTCCTTAGTGTGTATCCAGGATAATTCTATGATCTAGCCTCACTCCGCCTTTACCCACACTAAAACTTCGTACTTACTCGCGTGTAACTGAACGCATCATCTTGAGACAGCAGAGATGAGGTAGGTCTGGCCCACAGAATAAGTGATGCCTCTCCCCGCCCATCCCAAGTATCTATTTATAGCTACTGATTTAAATGAGGGCAGAGAAGCACCCTGTGGCAAACAGTCAAACGACACCTACAACTGGGCTCCACGCGATGCAGGAGTGTTTAGCTATGAGTCTGGGGCCAGGGTGTGGAGCACGGGCTGATGGAAGGGAGTCACAACAGGAAGAAGAGCTCTGAGGCCTTGGAGAGAATTCATCGAGGGGTCTGACACGACAGACAGGGAGTAGTGCCTTTAGGAAGAGTCTAGCATGTAGGCTGGCATGTAGACCTGCTCTGATGCAGCCCTAGTGATGAGGTGTGGGCTATGGGGAGAAAAAGACTGTGAGTGTTACTCCGAGGAGCGATCGCCTAAACCCCGGCACTTCCTGGCCAAGCAAACCCGCTATGGGAGCTGTTCTCGTTCCTACTTCTCAGTGTCTGCCAAGCTGTTGGGTCACACGAAATCTGAGGTCCATCAACAGAGATCTACAGCTTAAAGCAGTGGGCTACATGGCAGAGTTAGGCCCAAGGAGAGTAGAGGTAGTGAGTAGCACCCTGGACTGCATCCGAGGAAACGGAAGACACTACTTTGGGACTGCTGGATATAAGTGGAAGCACAGAGGGGGCCCGGCCGTAGAGGTGGGAGCTAAGAGCCACAGTTAGTGGCTCTTAATTCTGTGGCACTGTGGCTTGCCTGCTCATAGCCACTCCTCCTCTTCTTCTGTGCTAAAGAACCCTGGTTTTGCTCAGTCCGATGCTGGTGGCAGTATGCACACAGAAGTTGGGTCCAACCTGGGGCGGGGTTAGCCCTGATTGTTTGAGGCATCATGGGACCCTATTTTTCTTTGTCAGCAATTGGTTCATGAGTGGGCACATGACCCACTTCTGGCCAACGAAACATAGAGGGGGCCTGCCAGGAGGTGTGGTGGTTAATTTTATGTGTCCACTTGACTGGGCTACAGGGTGCCCAGATGTTTGATCAAATATTATGCTGGGTGTTTCTGAGAGGGTGTTTCTAGATGAGATTAACATTTAAATCAGGAGACTGAGTAAAGCAGATGGCCCTCCCTAACGTGGGTGGGCCTCATCCAACCAGTTGAAGGCCTGAATAGAACAAACAGGCTGGCAACCTTCAAACTGGAACGTTGGCTTTTTTCTGTTTTCAGACCCAAACTGAAACATCAGCTCTTCCTGGGTCTAGAGCCTGCCAGCCTTCTGACCAGAATGTACACCACCGACTCTCCTGGTTTCCAGGCCTACAGACTTGGACAGGAACTACACTATCAGCTCTCCTGGGTCTGCAGCTTGCCGCCTCCTTCTGTAGCCCTTGGCACGTCTCAGCCTCCATGATTGTATGAACCAGGTCCTTATAATAAATCTCGATAGCTAGCTAGCTAGCTAGATAAATAGATCAATGTGTATGTGTGTGTGTGTGTGTATATATATATATATGTATATATTTTCTGGGAGAGATTTTTCTCCCCGGGCAAAAGAAAGAGGCCTGTGGGGAGAAGCTGCCTTTGTTCTTGTCTCTGAGGCTATACTGTGGGAGAACTGGCTGTCGAGAGCTGTAACAGCCACACTTTGATTATAAGAGCATCAGACAAGGAGGAGAGCTGTGCTGAGGAAGCAGTGCCTGAGCCCTTGGTGACAATGCTGAGCCACGGGACCCACCATGGAAGAACCTTGTCCAGGCATCTTGCTACGTGAGACAAGATTTCTCCTCGATGTTTAATCCTTGCTTCCAGAAGTCTGGTCCACAGCTCATTTGAGTATATTGCCAGTTCTATTGGCCAATTGTATTCTGCATTTCCAGAAAGCCTATGCAAGATCTCGGGCCCCGCCCCAGATTTTCTCGATCAGAGTCTTCATTTTAATAAGATCCCTGGGTGATCTGTATGCACTCTAAAGTTTGGACAGCCCTGGCTTGAGTGACTTATAGCTGTGGGTTATCTTTCTTGCATCTGAGCACATGCCAGCATAACGGATGTGCCCTCACGTGGATCTACAGCCTGAGGTCTGTGAACACTTGGCTTATGTGGTTTTCCGACCACGCGATGCCGCTTCTCTCTTGCTCGTCCCTTTGGACAGTCTGGTTTCTCTCCCTTCCTCCCACTTTTTCACACGGCTGACACTTTTTCACACGGCTGACGTCTCTCCTTCAAGACTCAGCGAAGGCCTCGCCTCCACCAGCAGGCCCCCTGACTCCCTCCAGTTTGGATCAGGAGCACTTCCTATAGCAGTTACTGTGTTGCATTTTATTTGCATCTTTGCTTATTTCCTCTTCGGCTAGACCCTGAGTGCCTTGAGGAAAATCTATTTTTACTCTTTGTACCCTCCCCGCCTATCCGCTGTCTGGCAAGTACTAACAGCTGGATAAATGCTTCTGAAAGACTGGATGTGCAGCGCTTTGCCACTCTGCTCCTTGCGGCCGCTCCTGCTCCCCCCGGGGCTCGGGCATCTGAGGTGCTGCGTGGCGGGCAGCCGGGCGTGGGGTTAGGAATTAGCAGCTGTCCTTGCCTGCCACCCCGCCCCTCACCTTCCAGAAAGCACACAAATCAGAAGCATCAGAAGCAGTCGCCGGGGGTGCCTCCCCCACCCCCACCCCCTTCTCACTCTCTTTCCCAGGAACAAGTGTCACAAGGCAACCGACAGCTGAGGGAGGAATGTTTGGGCAAAAAGACCCCATGGACTGGAGCCGGTCTGTGGATGCCACCCAGCAGCTCAGGCCCCGGCTGTTATTTTGGGAGCAGAGTGGAGGGTGATAAAACTTAACTAGGACAAGGGCCCATGACGGCCTCTGCTAGTCACACTGGGAGAGCCTCAGCACGTCCAATGGCACATTTTCATTAAGAATTGGTTAAAAATGTGATATTTCTCCCTTGCTGGATGCAATGCCATCCATTTCCATGCACCAAGGTTTCTAGTAGAAACAGCCCGGCTTTGGTCTGGGGTATGTGTGGGGCCCTTGCTGGGAGAGGGGTCCCAGGGGTGGGCACGTGAGCCTGCTGTCCAGGCTGGAGGCGAGGGACTCTGCTGGGTGGGCGGAGGTGAGGAGAGTGTGTCGCTTAGTCCCCGCAGGCTGAGGCCAGGTGCCGTTTCCTCATTAGCGAAAGCGCTCCCGTGTGGCTGGCACACACACGTGTTAGGGTCTGCTCGGGAAATCAACTCCAGAGCTGAGATGCACCCCGCCAGCTGGTGCCTGCCACCCCCGTGTGCAGCTGTGCTAATGGCTTGGTCTGGCTTCAAACGGAGACTCAGGATGAGGAAGCATGAGTGTCTGTCCCCAGAGGGGCCTGCATGGAACATTCCTTTGGGAGGTGTTGGAAACTGTAAAGCCACGATTAATTCATTTACTTTGCAAATGTTTGCCGAGCAAGCCCTGTGACCAGGAGCCAGGGTCTGTGGTGGGCCCTCAGGATTCAGTTCTGGAAGACCCCTTCCTGCCCTCAAGATCTCCCCGTCTCACAGCGGAGAGAGACAGACAGATGGACACATGCAATCTAGTGTGATAAGTGCTGAGATACAGGCAAGTGCATGGCATGAGGGGGACAAGTAGCCCAGGCCGAAGGGTCAGAGGACATCCCAGAGAAGGAACACCTGAGCTCTCTCTTGGAAGGACAAAGCTGGGGAGGAGGAAACTGACATCCACTCAGTGCTGATTCCATGCCCAGCGCAGTGCTGGCCACCAGCCACGTCTGGTCCCGTGACCCTCCACAGATGGGTAACCAAGGCTCAGAGAGGCTCCCTGGCCGACTGAGGTCACGTGGGAGCCTCTAGAGCCTTGCACTGTGACATCTTGCCCATCAGTCATGACATGGATGAAGAGAAGGGCATCCCAGCCTGTATTAAACATGCTTCCTAGCTTTTGTACTTGATATTTTGACATCTAGGGCCTTGCTGACCAGAGAGGGACCACCTCTTCCAGGGTTAGCTGGTTCCTAGAGAAAGCAAAAGACTGGCCCAGGAGCGCACCTCTCATCTGCAAACCAGCCAATCCAGAGCCCGCACCCCCACCACGTCCTTTATTGGTTCTCACACTCCAGGCCACTATCCACCTGCCCTAAGCCCCCAAGGGCCAGGTACCAACCGACTAGTGTCAGCCCCTATGCCCTAGAGCCAGCTAAAATTGTTCAAACCAGCCAATCCTAATTCCACTTACCCTGCCTCACCCGTTCCTTCCCCAGAAACCACAAGAAAGGATCTTGCCTACAATTTCCCCTCGCCCCCTGCACCCTGAGTGACCCCAGTGCTTCCCCGGGTGGCCCTGCATAGCGCGGTGTGACCCTCTTCTTGGGAACTGTGAGTAACAACTATCTTCTCCGTGGTAGTTGTCTCCTGATCTGTGGGCCTCACCATACTTAGATAGCAATAAAACCTATATTTAAAACACAGGCAGAGAGTCACGGGTGCAACGGGACTGACAGGAGCAAGTCATGCGCATTCCATGAGCTGTTTGTGGAGCTGGAGCCCAGGGGTGCGGGGGGCTCGGGAGGGTGGGTAGAGCCGGTGGCTGTCCTGAGAAGCCAGCCTTGCACCCCAGAGGTGCTGAGGGTGCTGCTGAGGACGAGAGGGAGACGTGCTGTATCACAATCCCTCCCTCAGCAACCAGGAGAAGGTTCAGGAGAGAGAGAGAGAGATGGGGACCCTTTGTAGTAATCCTGGTGTGACAAGAAGGGAACCTTAACTGAGGCGGGGTTGGCGGGAATGGAGTGGAGCGGATGGATCTGAGGGCTGTGGAGGAGACACGACGCTCCATGTTGGGTGACTGGATTGATGAGGAGGTGAGGTGGAAGGGAGGACATGGTCGTGGCGGGTAAATGCACTGCTGGTGGCTCCTTCCCCAGGGAGGAACCGCTGAGCCGACCCCTCAGAACACCCAGCTGGTGGGAGCCAGGAGACAGTCAGGTCTTCGGATTCAGAGCTCATGAGAGTAGATTAAAGCAGACGATTAGAGTGACATCTGAGGTTTGTCCTTTTAAATAACAATTTAAACTTATTTATCTTTTGTAATTGGTTATTGTTAAACATTTCTCACAAAAATTTAATGAAAAATCGAACTGAAGAAATTTTATGTATCTTTGCACACTGAACAGAACTGCAAATAACTGTGTCATAAAAGACCAACGCCCTTTATATGTTCTCTGTGGTTCTCCTTAGGGAGCCACTATGTTCTACTTAGGGAACTTGAAGACACTCTTTGACCACCATCCCTTAAAAAATTACCACCACCTGTCAAAGGAGCCGGGAAAGCTGGTGGGTGGGGCTGGGGCAACGCAGCGAGGTGGAGGGCTCAGATTTGAAATCTGAGATCGACTGGGAGGGCAGCCAGTATTCTGGGATCACAAACGTTCAAAGATCAGATGGGTCAGAAGTGCCTGACAAAGAGGAGAAAACGTCCGTGAGCTGGTTGAGGATGAGGGGGCAGTTGCAGGCTATGGCTGGGTGCCTGTTCTGGACCAGTTCTGAAAGGGCTGTAGGACTCTTCAGGCCCTAGCACG
Source organism: Equus quagga (assembly GCF_021613505.1). Classification (NCBI taxonomy): domain Eukaryota; kingdom Metazoa; phylum Chordata; class Mammalia; order Perissodactyla; family Equidae; genus Equus; species Equus quagga. Next base: position 75,174,444 of record NC_060272.1, read on the forward strand.
GGATTAGGTGTGATGTGGGCACTGGGAACCTACCTCTAGGCCCTGACAGCTTCGGGGCAGCTCTGCAATAGACCTGAAAGATTAAAAAAATATGTGTGCATTGACGTGTCGGGGAGGTGGGTAGTGAGATTTTATTGTAATAGCAAAGGTGCCACCACAGAAGTGCCTCAAATGTTCAGTACTCGAGAGATCCCAAAGTGGACGCTGCGGTCCTCATTCCCAAGGAGCCTCCGGGCTAGCGGAGGGCCCCAGACGTGTGTGAAGGACCTGCAGACGTTTCTGAGGCAGAATGAACACAAGAGTGAAGCCATAGCTGTAAGGACCAAAGCAATTTGAAGCGGGAGCAGATCTCCATGGATGGCCCGGAGAAGACCATGGAGAGTGATGACCTCCAAAGCAGAGCACGCCATCTTGATTTCTCTCTCGTCCTTCTGTGGGGGAACTGGGCCGTTCTCAGCACCCCTTTCCTTCCCTGGGTAGTGTCTCAAGAGCTGAGGTCAGGTCTCCTGCCTCGGATGAGCTCAGGCCCCTTGAGAGCCTGGAGGGTGGTAACTGTTCCATCAGGCCGTGCACCTTTAGAGGAGAGAACAGCGGAGCACCGGACAGCGCATTGCAGGTGCCTGCACCACTGTCAGCGGAAATGGATTCTTCTCGGCACTTTCTGAGGGGAGCAGGGAGACACACAAACTTTTTTTAGTCTCCTAAGGAATCACCGAGCCCATTTAGTAAAGACAAAGATTACCATAAACAAAATGAAATGACAAACAAACCATAAAACAGTACTGGCCACACAATGACAGATGAAGGGTTAATAGCCTTACTCGATAAAGCTCATGCAAGAGGGTGAGAAAAAATAATGATTGCAACAGGACAAGGTGCAAAGGCGAGTGGGGATGCTTTTCCCTGCTGGGAAAGCCCACTCCCAAACAGAGGCAGAGAAGAGCCAGGAGCTCACATTTCCAGCTCCCCTTGCCGCTGTGATCCGGGCATGTGTCCCAGTTCTGAGCAGTAAGACACAAGGCAGATTCTGAGGCTCTGAGGAAAATGCAGGAGAGAGTGGTGCAAGGGAAACCCTTCCCTCTCTCCTTCCTGCTCATGAAGAGGGTTGCATTGAGGGTCTGATGTTTGGAGGCCCGTAGCAGGCTGTGACCATGAGGGTATCACAAAGACAATCAGAGAGAATTTGACCACAGCCCTGAAGTCACTGGTGCTCTGAGCCAAGCCTCCAATTGGCCACCTCTGGGCTGTTTGTGATGTGAGATTTATTAATAAATTTCTGTTGTTTAACCTACTTTTAGGTAGGTGTTCTGTAACTTGGGATGAAGTCATCTTAACTGATAAAAGATGAAATAGACAATTTTTAGAGGAGGAAATTAAAATCAGCTAATAAATGTACGAGGAATGTTTTGCCTCATTAGCAGTTAAAGGCAATGCAAACCAGAGCGAAAATATCACTATTTGGTTATCAAATTTGCAAACATAATGATGCAGTGAGGTGAGATGGCTCCCTTGTGTACACGTGATGGGAGAGCTAACTGGTACGACGTCTCTATAAAGCCATTTAATGATATATATGGGGTTTTAAAAGTTCTTCCTCTTTGATTCACTATTGTACTCCTAAAAATAATAAAGACGCAAACAAAGATGTATTAACTGTCTAATTAGCGTCTCCACATAGAACTTTTTATGGGCTATATTAGTTTTCTGTTGCTGCTGTAACAAATGATCGCAAGCTTAGCGGCTTCAAACAACACAGATTTATTGTCTTATGGTTTCTTACGGTTCTGGAGGTCAGAAGTCTAAAATCAAGGTGTCAGCAGGGCTGGTTCCTTCTGGAGCTCCAGGGGAGAGTCTGTTTCCTTGCCTTCCCAGCTTCCAGAGGCCGCCTGCAGTCTTTGGCTCATGCTCCTTCCTCCCATCATGCAAACCTCTACGCTTCCATGGCCGTTGTGTCTTCTGTCATCAGATCTCCCTCAACCTCCCTCTTATAAGGACCTTAGATTACACTGGGCCCACCCAGTAATCCAGGATAATCTTCCCATCTCAAGATCCTTAACTTAATCACACCTGAAAAATCTCTTGTGTCATGTAAGGTCACACAGTCATAGGCTCCAGGGATCATGATGTGGACATCATTGGGGGCTATTTATTTTGTCTACCACATGGACATTTCAAACTTGAAATGTCAAAAACTTAAATTGTGTTTTCCTCTTCTCACAAAACATTGTCCCCATTTTGGCTCAAATCTCTGTGGCATCATCGTCCACACGGTTGTCTAGTCCAGCAACCTGCATGTCATCCCCAGCACTTCTCTCTCTCATCTCCCACATCCTGCGGCCATCTGTGAGTGTTTGCTGAGTGTCACCTGTGTGTCAGGCACTGTTCTAGGCACAGAAGACATAGAGATAAATGGACATATGGGGTCTCTGCTCAGAGGGCAAACAAATAAGAAAATATCACTTGGTTCTTGATACTCTTGGAAAAACCAGGCAACGTGATGCATAGACTGCTGGAGGTTACTTCAAATTGGGTGGTCAGAGGAGGCCTCTCTGAAGATGTAATATTTAAACTGGGATTTGCTAAGAGGAAACCAATTATGCAAAAATCTGAAGGCAGTGCAGCCCAGGTGGGGGAAACAGCTTTGCAAAGGCCTTAAGGTAGGAATGAGCTTGTGCTGTTCGAGTAACTGGAAGAGGATAGATGTGGCTGGAGCAGAGAGATCAAGGGCAAGAGTGAAACAAGGCCAGAGAAGAAGGTAGGAGCTCGGTCTCACAGGGCCTAGGAGATCAGAGCAAGGACTGTAGATGTTTCCTTCAAGATATAAGCTTAACCCTCTTGCCTCCATCTCACCTCTGCCCTTTGAACCCACCCAACCATCATCCCTCACCTGGACTGGTGCAGTAGTCTTCTACCTGGTCTCCCTTCCCTCCCTTTGCCTCCCCCATCCATTTTCCACATGGCCACCAAAGTAACCTTTTAAAGAGGATGCGGTACTTTGGTGTATTCAGTGCCTATTCCAACCTCCTCCCAGTGTACCTTTCTCTCCTGCAGAGGCTGGAAAGCTGAAGACCCCATTTCCCAGAGTCCATGCAACTTTGGCTCCAGACGCAATGCTCAAGTCATCTGAGTACATCATGCATTCCTGGACGAGGTGAGTTAGCGCAGAGTGAGGCGGGGGGCAGTGGGAGGGGCTGGCACAAGGCATTCACTTCTGCAGGTGTGGCTCTCGCAGGTGCACTGTGGCCCTGCAGCTACAGTTGAAGCTGTGGCCTGTGGATGAGGGACTGCTGCCTCCCTGGCATGTTCTGGCACCAGCAGGTAGGCACAGCCTCACCTTCCCCATTCCTCAGCTTCCTGACTGCAGGAGAAGGAACGGTTCCCCTGGTGGGTGAGCTCTGTGGCGACGTTCTAGGAGTCTCTCCTCAAGGCCCGATCCATGGCCTGCTCCTCCAGCCGCGGTCCACGGCCTGCTCCTCCAGCCCATCCAGCAATCTGCAAGCAGGTAATTCCACGATAGATTCCTCTCTGCTTAAAAAAGCAAGAGTGGTTTCTGTTGTTTTCTACTGAACTCTGGGTACCAAAGGGCCACCCTCATCATATTGCTTCCCCGCTCATTGACCAGAGAATGAACCCAACATCCTTAACATGCCTATAAGGCCCTGGATGACTCAGCCTCCTCGTCTTCATTTCGGCACAGCTTCCTCTCCTCTTCTCTTCTCCTGCTGAGCCCTCCTTATCTGCTGCTTTCTCAGAGAGGCCTCCTTCTAGGGCTGCCACAAGGAGGTACCACTGACTGCGTGCTTAAACAGCAGAAATTGACTGTCTCAAGTTCTGGAGGCTAGAAGTCTGAAATCAAGGTACCAGCAGGGTTGGTTCCTCTGAGGGCTGTGAGGGAGCATCTGCTGCGGTTTTCTTTCCTTGGCTTGTAGATGGCCATCGACATGTTCACATTCATGTGGCATTCTCCCTGGGTGCTCTCCATGTCCAAATTTCCCCTTTTATAAGCATACCAGATTAGGGCCCCACCGTAATGACCTCATCTTAACTAGTTACATCTGCAACGACCCTATCTCCAAACTCCAATTCCATTCTGAGGTCCTGGGGCTTAGGACTTGAACACATGCATTTTGGGAGACGCAATTCAGCCCACAGCAGTCAGATTCCCAACCTCAACCTGTCATCAAACTCTCCTTCATTGTCAGGGTGGTCAGCACAGTGTGTGAATCACAGGCACTCGGCTGGATGATGTCTGTCTTGCAACTGGACCGTAAGCCCCTCAGAGGGGAGACTGTGTCTGCCTTTTTGATGGTGGTCCCCCAGTGCTCAGCACAGTGCCCGGTGCATAGCAAGTGCCCAAAAAGTGCTCACTGAATTGGTAAATGAAAGATTGATGAATAAATAATGATTATTTCTAATAGCTAATCAAAGACCTAAAAGGTCAATGATAGAAAAGTGGCCAAATCAACGAAGAGGCAGTTGTTTGACATATTTATTAAAGTATGTTTCTGAAGAATTTTCAACAATGTGGGGAAATCCTTATGATTTGTCATTGAATGGCATAGTAGAATATAACTGTTTATGCACTATTACTTGAACAAACAAGGGGAAAATGAGATAGAGCCCAGCATTGAACTTCACAATAACTGAAAACCCTGATATAAACTCTGATCTTTTCCACATTGAATTTGTTTAACTCTTCTGATGTGTTAGCTCAGTGCCTTCACGTCAAGGCTGAAGAATGACTAGCACCTTTAAAAATTAACTATCTTATATTCTTTGGGTCATAAAAAATGGGGATATGAGGACATAAATAGGGCCTTGTTTGTACATCTTTGGGCCAAGGTAATCTTATTTTCAGTCACACATTCTGCCGTTAATAAAGCCATATCCAATCATATGTAAAAATGATGAGTTTGAACTTCTTATTTTGCATATTTGTTCTTTAAAACAAAAAAACCCCTATTTTTTCTGTTTTCAAAACTAATACATGCTCATTATCAAAAATTAAATATCAAAGTAAAATAGAAAATTCAAGTATCCTAAAATTCTGCTTCAAAGCAATAACCATTAGTTACCTTTTGGTAATATTCTTCCAGAGTTTACACTAAATATACGTATATGTATACATTAACACACACAAGCGTTGGGCAGAAATGGACCCACACCACACAATGGTCTACCAATTGCTTTTTCATTTTTAAAACATTTCTTGGCCTCTCTGGTTCTTTTTATCTCAATAAGATCTCAGACTCAGACTTGGCAACTTAGGGTCTGAGAAAAGTAGCCAAGATACAGGAAGGTGACCAATCATCTTCCCAAGGGCAGAATGGTCAGGGTCCAGATGCCCAGAATGGTCATACTCTGTTGCTTACTGCTCGTCAGCCATGGAGACCAAATTCACTCTCCACATGTGTCGATGTGATGGACGGACCACACGTGGAGTCCTCTTTCGGTGGAAGCTGCTGTGTAGGTGACAAAAGAACAGAACAAGGCCTGCTCTATGCTGCTTGGAGTTAAAAATTCTACCACTGCAGAATTCTCCAAAGCTTCCAAAGGTTAGTGGAGTTATTTCACCATCATTCAGAGCTGTGGCCAAGCTTGCGAAACTTTGTAATAGGGCTAAGAATACAGATTAAACATCTTTTAAGTGGCGTGATGATGGTATGGGGTGTGGTCTCTGTGTGTGTGTATCTGTGTGTATTCTAACAATTTAGTAAATTTTGGTCTCTGCATTTTGTTGTAAACCCATAGTCTTTACGTGTCCTCAAAGTTTCTCAATGATTTATAGATGCTTTTTCTGTTTGGTGAGTAAAAAATTATGTCTGTAAGTATATTGATACGTCAATACGTCTGAGACATCAGCAGTATATTTTGCAGTATCTGAAGAGTATAGAGGTTACTGTAGAGTCTGTAAACATCCTTCTTCCCTCAGATTTGGAACAACAGGAAGCTCTGGGTTTTAATAAATCTTTCAAGGCTGCTTTTTCCGAGTGAAGTCTTCCCTGCTCTGGTTTCCAGCCTCCTCTCTGGGTCAGGCTTGCGCAGGGGGCCCCGGTGTCACATTCCCAGGGAACGACGGAACCGAGCACGATGGAGTAAACGAGGATGTGCGCTTGCAGCAGCGGGACACAAATCTCCATGGAGAGGAGACCTGTGACGTCAAGTTATTTTTAAAGCTGATTTCATTGTCTTGTATTCTAGAATATTAGATAATCTGTTAATTATCTCATACTTAAGACAATTTTTTTGTTAATTTAACAGAGCAACTCTGTTCACCTTCTCTCAAGGTATAGTACAAAATTTAACAGCCATCAATTGGGAGAAAGGGGCCCTGGGGAGCATTATTCCTGTCTGCGATGCGTACGTCACCCTTGTTTATTGGCTTCACCTTTGAAACCAAGCAAGGCACCAAAGACATCCTTTTATGTCAGAATCAGGAGATGTGTTTCCAAGAACAGCCATCACCCGTTATTTCACAGAGATGAAGGCTTAGGTGGAGCAAGTGACAAGGAAACACAAAGAAAGACCTTGAGCTTGACCCTTGACTTTGAACTATCGCTGGCACGTTATGATGCTGTCGGCCTCATCTAACGTCTGGGCAGCAGGCAGGAGGAAACTGTCTGCTGGCCCATCTCCTGGGATCATTCACAGTCTACCTGCTGCCCAGTGCTGGTGGGAGAGAGTGCGGATCTTTCCCTGTCAACCTGTGGCTCGAGTTGGGTCCCCACCACAACAGGAGCAGGCCTGACGAAAGCTACTCTGTCACTTGGACTTAGTTCACTTAGAATTCTGTTTCTGTTTCTAGCGTTCTTCCTGAAAGAAGCTCAAGAAGCAGAAGCAGAAGCAGATCAAGGCTGGTGTTAAAGCCGCTGCATCTCCCCTGCGTGCATTGTGCTGCGTGTATTATTGTATTTATCTGTCTTCCCATGAGATAGGGGTCTGGTGGGTGCAAGGTTGGGTGGTACACCTTCAACAAATGTTTCCCGATGAATAAATAAATGCGAAAGTACATAAATGAAGTCCTGGGTTGAGCTGAACTGCTTGTGGAGCACGTTGGCCTTCCTGGACTGGCGGAGCCATTGGGCGTGGTGGCCCTTAGACAACGGTCAGTGCTGCAGGCCCATATGGACTCTGCTTCCTCGAGGGTGGGGTCTGGCATTGTTTGCCCCTGTTTTGGGCAAACAAAATTTCTTGTTTCTTTAAAGAGATGGTTAATTCTCTTGTGTCAGAGACCACAGCATGCACCTCTTTCATAGGAAAAGCAGAAAAGCAAGGAAACAAGTTGTCTAGAGCAAGAACGACATGGGGAGGGAGAAACGGGGAGGGAGGAAAAAATAATTTATTTAGTATTTACTATGTGCAGTGCACAGAGCTAGGGGCTTCACGTGCGTTGTTTAAATTATCCCCTCCAGAAAGACTCTGAAGTAGGTCTCATTATGCCCATTTCAAATATAAAAACCAAAAGCACAGAGAGATTGTGTGTCTCACCCTAAGGCACACAGCTATCATGTGACTGACCTGTGGTTTGAACACTGGCTTGACCGCTCCAGTCTGGGACAGTTTATGCTGAGACAGGGCCAGTTAATACTGGGAGACTGACTTAGTCTTCCTAAAGATGCAGGCTACACATGAAAGATACATCACAGCTGGTAATCTGGAAGAGGCAATAACTCATTAAAGGAATTTTTATATCATTTTATATTAATGGAAATTCTTAATATTAACTTACTACATCCCATATGAAGTGCCAAGTGCTTTACACATCTTATCTCATCTAACACACACTCGCACTCACACACACACACAGGATCCAGGGAGGCAGACGCAAGTATCTTCCCCATCTTACAAGTGGTGAAATTCAGGCTTCAGACACTACACGGCCAAAACAATCTTGAAACAGAAAAATGAAGTTGGAGGACTCACACTTCCTGCTTTCAAATCTTGCTACAAATCAAAACAGTGTGGCACCGGCGTAAAGGTAGACATAGAACAATGAACAGACTAGAGAGTCCAGAAATAAACCCTTGCATACACGCTCAAATGATTTGCGACAAGGGTGCCAAGGACATTCAATGGGGGAAAAAGTCTTCTCAACAAGTGGTGCCAGAAAACTGGGTATCCATATGCAAAAGAATGAAGCTGGACCCTTACTTACATCATATATAAAAATTGACTCTGAGTGGATCAAGAACCTAAACATAAGAGCTAAAACTAAAAAATTTTTAGGAGAAAACATAGGACAAAAATGTCATAACATTGGATCTGGCAATGATTTCTTGGATACAACATCAAGAGCATAGGAAAAACGGAAAAAATATTCAAATTGGACTTTATGAAAATTAAAAACTTTTGTGCATCAGGAGACGCTATCAACAGAGTGAAAAAGCAACCCACAGAATGGGAGAAAATATTTGCCAATCATATAGCTGATGAGAGACTCATATCCCAAATATAGAGAGAACTCCTAAAACTCAACAGCAACGAAAAACAAGCAACTCAGTTCATAAATGGGCAAAGGACTTGAAGAGACATTTTTCCAAAGAGGATACACAAAAGGTTGTTAAGCACATGAAAAGATGCTCAATATCACTAATTTATTAGGGAAATGCGAATCAAAACCACAATGAGATACCACCTCACACCCATTAGGATGGTTATCATCAAAAAAAAGCGGAAAATAAAGGTATGGGTGAGGACGTGGAGAAATTGGAACCCTGTGCACTGTTGGCGGGAGTGTATTACAGCCACTGTGGAAAATGATGTGTAGTTCCTCAAAAAGTTAAATATAGAATTGCTATAGATCCAGCAATTCCACTTCTGGATATATATCAAAAAGAATTGAGCAGGGTATTGAAAGATATTGGTACACTCATGTTCATAGCAGCATTATTCACAAGAGTCAAAAGGTGGAAGCAGCCCAAGTGTCAATGAATGGATAGGCAAAACGTGGCATATCCCTCCAGGGGAACACTATCCAGCCTTAAAAGAGAAGGAAAGTCCAACACACGCTACGACAAGGATGAATCTTGAAGACATTGTGCTAAGCGAAAGAAGCCAGTGACAGACGGACAAATTCTGTATGATGCCACTTAGATGAGGTCCCCAGAGCAATCAAATCAATGGAGATAGGAAGTAGAGTGGCGGTTGCCAGGGGCTGGGGGCGGGAGAATGGGGAGTTAGTGCTTATGGTGCGACAGTTAATTTTATGTGTCAACCTGGCTGGGCCGTGCGGTGCCCAGATAGCTGGTTAAACATTATTTCCGGGTGTGTCTGGGAGGCTGTGGTTCCGTTTCTCTGGAGAACCCTGATCAGTACAAATAAATACAGGGTTTCAGTTTTGCAGGAGAGAAGAGCACAGGAGATGGATGGAGTGATGGCTGCACATCACTGTGATGTATGTAATGCCGCTGAACTGCGCACTTAAAAGTAACGAAGATGGTACATTTTACATTTAGGTATAATAATAATACATAATAAATGATATAATAAAAAAATTGGGGAAAAAAGATGCTACATGATTTTCTCTTAGTCACGCAACTAGTTAATGATGGAGTTCTGATCTAAAGTCGGATCTTTCAGATCCCAAAGTTCTGTCTAAACACCGTGCACTAGGTCTGTGTGACTGCGTCTGGTCACTTGCTGCTTTAGTGGACATTTTGCTGTTGAGGTGGCTGTGTCTGTGGTACCCTGGAAAACAACCACTTACCATGCAGAGAGCAAGCAGGGGGCCTCCAGGAAGTCTGCGGAGCCCCAGGCGGGAGGCCGCAGGGATGGCAAACATGGGGGAGGTGTGGGCCCCGCCCTGGATGCCACCATTGCCTCTGTGCTGGCCTCACATTGTGGAGCTTCACGGCCACAGTGGCTTGGCTTCTCCGGCCAGTGGGGAGGAAGTGGGTGGAATCAGCTGCCAAGCTCAGCTGTGGTGCCTTCTGCCCCTGCTGCAGAGCAAAGAAGACAGAAATTAGGCTCTGGTTGGAAAAATTCAACAAGTGAAATAGAGCAAATCCCTCACTGTGCCTGGAAATTTCCACCGTCTAATTAGAACTATTGAGGATGCTAACAGAACAGACACAAAGTTCATAAACGCGGGGAAATCTTTCTATCTCTGTTTAACACCCCTGCTTTTCAGGCGCGGGCACTGGGGTAGGGTGCGAGTAGCTTACGACTAATCATGGCTCCTGTTTCATGAACCTTTCCTGTGTGCCGGGGACTGCGATAGCCCGTCATCTGCACGCTCCCTGATCTTCCCTCACCTTCAGGAGGTAGCATTGCAGACACTGAACCTTCCTTGGATTCCACAACATACCCTAGAATTCCCTCAATTAACTACCCTTTTTTTTGGCTTAAGTCAGTTCAAATGGGTTTCTGTTACTTTCAACCAACTGCCTGTGACTGAAGTGGTTACACCCATTTCACAGATGATGCAACTGACCTCAGAGGAGTTTAAAGACAGGCCCAAAGTTAGCAAATGGTGGCACCAGAATCTGACCCTGGGTCTGTTTGGCACCAAAGTCAGTGGTCTCTGCACGCTGCCTCCCCGGTGTGCTGTGCCAGGTGGTGGGGGCACAGGATGTGGACAGGTGGGCAAACAGTGCCACTGGTGTACATGGGAGGGCGAGGAATGGACTGGACAGGCCTGCAGGGAGAGGTTAGTCAGGGGTGGAGGGCACAAGGACCGCCCAGGGAAAGGCTCACCTGGATGAAGAAGCCTGTGGGACAGATGCCTCTGGATACCCGGAGCATGCAGGTCGGCCCTGCCCCTGAGGGTCCCAGAGCTGGCTCTCTCTCTAGGCTGTTAACATCACAAGGACGGGCACAGGTCTTGGCTGGGTGTAGATTTTTGAAAGACGTAGGATTAACAATCAATATTTTATTTTGAAAACCATTAGCTTGATGGCAGTTTTGGCTGGAAAGCTCTGGGGTGGCTTTTGATCTCCCACTTTCCTGTTGTCTGCCCTGCCCCAACCACACACACACACACACTCACACACACACACATCAGGTTGGCAGAGCCCCGTCTGTTGAGGAGAGAATGTCCCTGCTGGTGTTTTGCTGGTGCATACAGGGTCTACTTGGAACACGTCAGTCTCGTCTTGAGCTGTCCGTGCTCTCAATCTCTGAGTGTTGGGACCACCAAGGGTGCCAGCAGTGGCTGGGACAGCCCCTACTGAGGTCCACATGGGGCAGCTCTGGCCTTGGAGAGCTTTTCCAGAACTGAAGGACAGTCTGCGTGACTGGAGGACTTGTGTGCTCTGCTGGAGGAAGCCTGCCTTGCCCATTTTCTTCAAAGAAAATCAGGCATGTCTCTAGGTGTAGGTAGACAGCTTTCTTTCTTTTTTCCTTTTTGGCAGGGGAAGATATGACCTAAGCTAACATCTGTTACCAATCTTCCTCCTTTTTTCTTCCTTTTCTCCCTGCAAAGCCCCTGTACATAGTTGCATATAGTTGAAAGTTCTTCTGGTTCTTCTATGTGAGACACCACCACAGCATGGCTACTGACAGAAAAGTGATGTGGTTCCACGCCCGGGAACCAAACCTGGGCTGTTGAAGCAGAGTGTGCCAAACTCCAACTGCTAGGCCATCAGGGCTGGCTCTGGATACCTTTCTAACTGGTTGTTGCTTCCAAGAGTTTGTTGAGGTGGAGCTAACATCTTCACCTGCCTTCCCACCTGGGCTGCTGCCCTGAAGGCAGAGGCATCGAAAGAAAGAAACCTCGTATTGAGGTGAAGCAGGTGGTGTCCCCAGCCCCTTCCTGTCTCCTGCCTTAGTGGTTCAGTGGCTGAGTCAGCACTGCCTGACGACTTTGCCCTCTGCTGGGCTGGAGCCCCTTCCCACCCACACTCCAGTTGGCCTTCGGAGATAAACCTGTCCTGGCTGCTCTGAAAACACAGAGGCTTAAAGATATTATTGAATGATTGTCATACTGAATAAGAAATCAATACCTGAGCCTCCATATTAAATACATTCATATAGACACAAAAAACAAACATAGAAACTCCTCAGTGTAATAACCTGGACTTGCACAGTGGCTGAATCGCTCCCTAATTCACTCATCCTTAATATTGCTGATGTTGCACACAGGCCTGTGCTTGGGGTAGACATGTAAGATATTTGGGAAGCTAAGCAAGCCATTAATTCCCTGCTCCTCATCACTTAAGATAAGCCATTTTAATTTGAAAAATCATGAATTCCTTAGTTTGAACTGAACATGTATAGTAAGCGGTCTTAGCAGAGAAAACCTTGTCAGTTTGTTGCTTAAACAAAGTGATTTTGAATCACGATTCTTGCCACGGTGTAGAGCAATCCAGCTTCTGATGGTTTTTAAAAAGGTGTCCAGGGGCTGGCCCTGTGGCCGAGTGGTTAAGTTCTTGTGCTCCGCTTCGGTGGTTTTGCTGGTTTGGATCCTGGGCGCAGACATGGCACCACTCATCAGACCATGTTGAGGCGATGTCCCATATGCCATAACTAGAAGGACCCACAACTAGAATATACAACTGTGTGCTGGGGGGCTTTGGGGAGAAAGAAAAAAAAAAGATTGGCAACAGGTGTTAGCTCAGGTGCCAATCTTTAAAAAGGGGTCCATTTATTCATTCCTACAGCAAATACTGGTTGAGCTCCTACCTAGTGTCAGGCTCTGTGCCAGGCACTGTGGACGGCACTGGGCACTGGCTGGGATAGCTCCGTCCTCACAGAGCGGCCCTGACTGAGCAGAAAGACAAATAAGTGGGCAGTCACTGTAGGGTCCCTGCTCTGCTGGGGTGTACAGGTTGTATGGGACATGCACCTAAACAGGACTCAGGGCTTCTAGAAGGGCTTCTGAAGGAAGGGCGTCTCAGGCCTGGCAGGAGGAAGGTGCTGCAGGCAGAGGAGTGTCATATGCAAATGCCCGGAGGTTAGAGACAACACAGCTCCCACTCCAGGGACTAATGCAGCTTCAGTGTGGCTGAACTTAATTCGGGGAGAGGGAGAGAATGATGAGAGATTCTTCTGGAGAGACAAGCACGGGCTAGATGGGAATTTGGACTTTCATCCTGATGGCAAGGGGTGCAGGGAAGTTACATGATCAAATCGGCATTTTGGAAAGGTTGCTTTGGCTTCAGGGTGGGAAATGGGTTGGAGAGAGGAAGAGTGTGGGTGGGAAACCCTGTTAGGAAGCCGTCGGAGGGCTGTGGGTGAGAGATCTGGAAGCCTGAACCAGAGAGCTGGCAGGGGAGAGGGAGCGGCAGATGGAATTGATATTCAGTGGCTTGAACTGAAAACCCCAATCATCAATCAGATCTATGAAAGGAGAGAGGGGGAGGAGTGGAGGGTGGCCCAAGATTTCTGCTGGAGCAGGTGGATGGAAGTTTGTGGATTCTCTGAGATGCGGGACAGAAAGAGAATCAGACTGGGGGTGGGGAGTTGCTGTGGGGAGAAGCAGGAACGCTGGTTTGGGACAGGTTAAGCTCTGCGCGGAGATGTCCAGAAGGCACCCCAGTGTGAAGCCACCAGGGAGGGGTGAGGTAGAGGAGTGCTTTGGAGAGCCATCACTGCAAACGTAGCACCTGAAGACACAGGGACAAAGGTGCTGGCCCAGGAGAATGTGTGGGCAGAGGAGAGCTTCTCGCCCGCAGCACTCCTGACGGCTTGGACTGGATAATTCTAGGTTGTGGGGGTGTCCTGTGCATTGTGGGGTGTTTAGCAGCGTGTCTGGCCTCTACCCACTAGGTGCCAGTAGCACCCCCTAGTGGTGACAAACAAAATTTCTTCAGACATCACCAGATGACCCCTGGGGGCAAAACTGTCCTCTGTTGAGAATCACCGGCCTGGGACAAGATGATGAGAATTAAAGAAGGAGAAGAGAAGGAAGAACCTGGAAAGAAGGTTGGCATGGAGTAGCCAGAGAGGAGGGAAGAAAATCAAGGTCATGTGGGGTTTTGGGACCAGAAAGTATTTTAAGAAGGAGAGTGTATCAATGCTGTCAGATACCCTGAGAGGCTGGGGATGAGGACCAGGAGCCCATCGAGGTAGGGGCAAGGATGTGGCCTGTGCAACGAGATCCCAGGGAAGGTGGGTGGGACAAGGTGGCAGAAATCCTTCATGAGGGTTTTGCAGCAGGAATGGGAGGGAAACCGATGGAGATGGTGCCTGGACTGCTGTTTCAGGAGGTGCGGCTGAGGATGGGGAGGGATGGTCCTGAAGGGATGAGGGCTCCCAGGAGGTTTAGATTAAGAGGAGAGAGACCGCATGTGGGTCGGTGCTGGTGGGAGGGGCCAGTATTGAGAGCGAGAGAGAGGAGCAGGGCGAAGGCTTGACAGGGTAGGAGAGGCGGCCAGGGGAACAGCAGGAGAAGCCTCTCCTTTGAGTGCCACACTGTTCCGAGCCCCACCGCCCGCGTCTCTGGGGGCTGACCGGCCTCTCGCACTTGCATGAGCCTGCCTCCACACGACGCTCCAGGAGAGCTGCAGAGATCAAAATGAGATGCCAGTGACAGTCCTCAAACAGCTTTGTGCATACACGCCACAGGTTACGACTGTCCCAGAGGAGACTGGGCTCAGAGAAACCCTGCTCGTTGATGCAGCATCCCCGCACCAGACACTCACAAGCATCATGAATCGATTCTGGGTGGGGCCCCCTAGGGACAAAGCATTGAACTAGACACCGTTCTTGCTCTTGGGAATCGTCCATTCTAACAGAGGAGGCAGACAGTAAATCAAGAAGCAAACAAGGTACTTTCAACCGTGGCAAATGCTCTGGAGGAAAGAAACAGGGAACTGTCGTCAGGACTGCCCAGTTGTGGCATAGGGCTCGGAGCGGTGGGGCCTGTGCTCCTGCCATGTTGTCGTTGCCCTGGGAGCACACTGGAGACAGGGCAAGGCTGTCCGGAACCTTGGCGCCTGCCTCAGGCTCTCTAATTTAATGCATCTGGATCGACGGGAATATCACCAAGTCAGGAGCTGTCCCCAAATACAGACGTCCTGAGCAGCAAAGCCGAGCTTTCTGAGCTGAGCTGACGCCATCTCTTGAAACAGCCCCTAAGGAAGCAGCACGGTGGCTGACAGACGCAGTCACTTCTGCCTGCACAGAACTGGAAAGAGCCACCAGAGGCTGCACGTTTGGTTTTCAGATTCGAGTCTTCTTCAGTCCCAGCGTGGCCTTAAATGCAGTCTGCACGGCTAACTAATGAAATGTGCTCTCCGGCTTAGCTCCATTCCCTCAGTGGGAGAGCTCTGGGTACCTGGGAGATTATCAAAGAAGTGACAAAGAGCTGCCCCATAGCCTTGATGTGCTAACATGAACAGATAATACCCAGGGTGTCAAGAATCCTTTTGCTCACCTATGTCATTTTTATGAATGGAATCGAGTCTGTTGGGAAAGCACAGCTGGGTTGAGACACTGGTCCTGAGGACCCACTGACAGTAGCATCTTGGGATGGGTGCTGGGTGAGCTGCCACCCAGGCAGTCAAGAGAGGGCCAGCAGTGGGCCAGCCCTGATGACCTAGGGGTGAAAGTTTGGTGCACTCCACTTCGGCAGCCTGGGTTCAGCACCTGGGCTCAGAACCACACCACTCATCTGTCGGTAGCCGTGCTGTGGTGGTGGCTCATGTAGAAGAATTAGAAGGACTCATGGCTAGAATATACAACTCTGTCCTGAGGCTTTGGGGAGAGGGGAAAAAAAAAGAGGAAGATTGGCAACAGATGTTAGCTGAGGTGAATCTTTCCCAGTGGGGGTGGGGGGTGGGGGATGTGTCTCAGAAGGTTGGGAGTGTGTTTGTACGAGAGGGTAGGGGACGTGCCCACTGGGACACGTGCCTGTTCATCCTAGCTCCTCAGCCCGGCAAACTGGCTAAAGGGAGGAGCTCCTTCCTTCAACAGTGCAGTGTCCCACAGGCTGAAGACGACACGGGAGCTGGGACAGGGCGTGAGGACGGGCATGTAAAGTCATCTGAAGTTTCACTGATTCCACAGACTTTTCCAGCAGTTCTGTGTGACCCCAAATCTCCCTTAGGGGCCCTGAGGTTCCAGCAGATAGCCCAGACTCCCCAGGACTCAGTTTCAACACCAAGCTCTGTTGCCACCAAAAACACCTGTCACAGAATTAAAAACAGGGGTCCCCCTCCGGGATCCCTGGCCAGAAGGAGGAGCCCCCCGCTTCTGAAAGGTTAATTATTCCCCCCATGATGGCAGTTTAAGAGAGCACGGATCCAGGTAGGATGGAGTAAAGGCAGGCGTGAAGAAGGGCTCCCAGCAGGAGTGCGGGGGGTGCCAGGTGGGGCTCAGCTTCTCGCGCCATGGGCCTGTCTGGGAGCTGGAGACGCCTGAGGACCCCTCCTGGAATAGTGTGTTTGTGAATATAAGATAAAATACATAGGATGACCAAGGAAACTAATGACATTAAAATGCAGTTATAAAAACAACTTTAAGACAAGTTCATGAAATAGTAATACCTGTGCTTCTTTATTAATGCCTTAAATGTCACACTCGAGGGCCTGGCCAGGCGGAGCAGCGATTAAGTGCGCACGTTCACTTCTCGGCGGCCTGGGGTTCGCCGGTTCGGATCCCAGGTGTGGACATGGCACCGCTTGGCACGCCATGCTGAGGTAGGCGTCCCACATATAAAGTAGAGGAAGATGGGCATGGATGTTAGCTCAGGGCCAGTCTTCCTCAGCAAAAAGAGGGGGATTGGCAGTAGTTAGCTCAGGGCTAATCTTCCTCAAAACAAACAAACAAAAAATGTCACACTCCAGCAGTGGGTCTAACAGTGAACACAGCTTTGAAGAAGCACTGGGTGTGAAGGATATTTTGAGCTATCTGCAACAGTGATGCGATATGAAAATAACTGATTTCTATTGGTGACGGTGTCACAGCCTCTGCGGTTCCTGCCGTGATTTGTGTCTGTCGTTGGCTCGACTCATTGTTTAAGGAAATGTTAAGTTGCAGTTAGAGGTGAGAGAAAATGAAGATCTAATTTTTTTCCTCCAGCCGAGTTCATGGACATCTTGGATCTGCCCACAGACCTCTGGGGCTCCGTGGACAGGGCTGAGGAGTCCCTGCTGTCAGGACTAGTCCTTGTCAGCTGGGCCGAGTTGGGGCAGGGGAGAGACCGAGGGTCCTGCTTGCAGGAGGGGGCGGAGGAGGAGACCCCGATGATCGCGGCAGGTCTGGGCGTGTGTAACCCTGGATTACGGCCTGGGCTGGGCCTGCTGAGAGCCCCGAGCCTGGTTCTTTCCTCTCACTTGAACTTTCTCATCTGCCACGAAGCAGACTGACCAGACAAGGAAGCCAGATTGACAAGGCTCGAGGGAGGGGCAGTAGCTGTTCATGTAAAGCCCACAGCGTGGAGGGGCTGGGCTGTGGAGCACGCTGCCTGGCTGTGACCTTTCCAGGCCACGGCCCTTTAAAATTTTACTCTGTTTCTTTTTTTGCCTCATCCACTCTGGCTCCACCTATATCACAAGAAAAGGGCATGGCCTTCCCTTGTTTTTGACCCCATAGATTATGCACTTGAGGGCAAGGGTGACGTCTCCCTGGCAAGGGCTGGGGCACCATAGTGGGATGGGGTGCCGGGGTCCCTGGGATGTGACACGCCACGCAGCCTGGCTTCCTGCCCCAGCTCTGCTCAGTTATGGAACTGTCGATAGCCTGGCGACTGCCCCCGCCGGCCTCAGCTTCCTCATCTGTACAGTGATGCTGGTACCACGTGCCCTGCATCTCCCAGGGTGGCTGGGAAGCTCCGGGCCCGTAATGAATGCACAAGTGCTCTCCACCATGTTTATTTATGCAGGCCCCAAAGTGACGGATGGAAATATATACAGCAGGACAAAAGAGTAAGTAAACAAACAAGCAAATTGGAGTGAAGGGAAAATATGGGCAGGAAAATGAAATAAAACGTGCGGTTACCTAAGATCCTGCACAGAAGGTGGAGGAGCTGAAACGCAGGTAGTTTAGGTGGGGAAGCAGGATGGGAAGGAACCGGTACTGACTGGCACTGGGGGAGGCGGGGGCAGAGGAGGCAGCACCCTCGGGTTTCCAGCGTGGACAGCCAGGAACAGTGGAGGAGGAGCCAGGCTCGGCGGCAAAACCGTGAGTTCATTTGGGACTCGAGGAGTTTGAGGTGACCCTAATGGTCCTATGGAGATGCCTATATGATTTTGGAGCGTCATAGATGGGCCTGGACTGGAGGTGCAAATTTTAGTTATTGATAACTGAAGTGATGTGGGAATGGCCGAGATCAGAGGAAGTTGAGCAGAAGACAAGAGAAGGGGGCATGAGGCAGGGCCCAGCATTCAATTCCAGAATACATTAATGACATCTATACTCTCCCTGTGCAGAGAGTTAACTGCCAACCAACAGGTAACTGCCTTTGCACCTTCTATTAAAATATTCTCAATTCCATTTTTACCATTCTGTATTTTAATTGCCTTTCGGATGTCTCTCTCTCCCACCCTCTGTCCTCTGTCCTTATTTATTATCGTTATTATTTTTTACAAATGTGGTGGCATCAGTGCTTGGACCTGGGCCTGGGGTACACCGTGTTTGGAGAATGAATGAACAGATGAAGTGAACGACTTGAATCTCTGGAGATGCTGGGGAGTTCAACAGGCGGGCCACCTGCCTGCCTCTGAAAGCTCAACAGATGTCATTAACGTAATGTATGAGAAAGCCAGGAACACAGAAAGACATTTTCATTTGCAAGAATTGGGGAGGGGAGGTCACAAAAAAAACCCACTGGACGAATCTCCCAGGAGAGTACACGGAAGTGTAATTATTCGTATGTCTGCGGCTCTAGTAATATTCATGAGCTTCTTGATGGCAGATAGTGCATTTAAGGCAACTATTTGTTCCACTTATAACAACAAGAATAATATTAGGAAGCCTTTCCTGAGCACTTACTATGTAGCAGGCACTGTTCTAAGAGCTCCTGAGTCCACGAGATAGACATTGTTACGGCCCCATTTTATGCTTGAGGAGACTGGGGCACAGAGAGGTTAAGTGGACCATCCACGGTCATATAGCTGGCAGGTGGCTGAGCAGAGATTCTAACTCAGTACCTGGCACATGGTAGGCGCTCCCTATTGAGTGAATGGATGAATAAATCAGCACCTTGCACTTCCAAAGCTTGGAGCCTGTGCTTCTCCATATTGAAATCTCACCATTTAAGGCTTACACCAAAGGTCCCCTCCTTGGTGAGGCCACCTCCTGTTCTGCCCCCCGTGAAGTTTGGCCCACAGTACTTTGGATCTCAGCTGGAGCGCTGGCCCTATCTTATGCTGGGCACACATCCCATTTGAGAGTAAGGATGGGGACTTCTGCATCCTTTGGTGCTTCGGGCTAGCAGGTGCTTAACACATGATTATTGACTTGAACTAAAGTGGAGCTGTAAGAGGAGCCAGGATGTTCCCTGGGAGAAACCGAGAGCAGTTGGAGCACAAAGGTCACCAGAAATGGGGCCAAAGAGCCAGGTGACCCTGATATCTGATGAGCAGCGGAGATCAGAGAAGAGCGGGATCAGAGATGGGACAGGTGCCAGGAGGACAAAAGACCGGACCTTTCCTTGGAGGTAAGGAAAGAAAGCCTTCGCTGAGTTAATGAAGTGTGTTCAGCTCAGTATTAGATTGGTGCTCTGAAATTGTGTTCCCTTAACACTTCCTCTACAGGGAGCTGTGGTTCATGAGCCCAAAGCAGAAGTCGAGAGGGTTGTATCATGTTATTTTAATAAGGTTTGATGTTGGTTGAAAATTCACAAGTGGATTGTGTCTTATGCTATTCTTAGCTCTTTATAAATATTAGCTCACAACTGTAAAAGGAGGATGCTCACATCATCACCATCTTTATCATCCCAATTTTACAGATGAGAAAGCTCAGTTAAACAGAGAGGTTGAGGGACTTGTCATAGGCCACACAGCTTTAAGGAGCAGAACCATGAAGGGATCCCAGACGTTCTGGCTTCAGAGTCTCTGCTCTTAACTACAGTACTTGCAACTTCTTTCAACTCACCCCGCAGAAAGACCGTGCACCTGTTGAATCTACGTTTTCTTTGTTACAGTGGCTGATAATGAAATGTGGACTCAATGACTTAGAGGTCTCAAAAGCCCCATGGAGAGCTGGTCTTTTAACTGCAACTCATTTCAAGGACCAGCTGGGGGACACAGAGTGAGGACAAGACTGCGTGCCCGATGCGACCCTCCTGGACTTCCAGACCCCGTGGCAGCAGGGGCACTGAGTGGGCTGCTGTGTGAGGCTGTGGGCCCTGTGGCTCTGGTTCCACTGCCCCGGGCGTCTGTGTCACGAGTTGTTAGAAAGCAGAGGGTGAGCACTGTGTCACTGCCGTTGCCAGGGACATCCAGGGGCTCGCTAGGTGCATCTGCTCTGAACAGGAGAAGCAAGAGAAGGAAAAGTTTGGGAGCAGGAAGAGGGGTGAGCACAGATACGTGAGATTTGAGGAGGATAATATGAGAAAATGTCCACCTTTCAGGGCATCTTCTTTACAATATTTCGGCCTTGAGCTGAGATCTTAATACCTAAGATCTGAACATTTAATTTCATCAGGGTTTTGGTGGAACAGTAGTCATTTTCTCAGCCATCTCTGGGAGTCCTTGAGGTGGAACCAGTGCACAATCCGTCGAGGGGGAAGCTTCCTCTCACAGCCGTGGCTACGCCGAGCGTCCCAGTAGGGCCTGTCATCCAGGCATCCACACAGCGGTCTCTTGGGCAGGAGCTGGACGTCGAAGGCGTGCCGACACACGACGCGGTCTGTTCCTTGCAGTGGGCTGCACTTGCCAAACCAAACAGGGAGCTTCGTCTGAAACACAGACAGGCCGTGGTGTCGGGTGGGTGCTCAAGCCATCGGCCACACTGCTCCCCACGCCGTATGCAGCCTTAGACACTCCCTCGTGCCGTCGCCTGACTTAAGAGGCAAATTCAGCCGTTCTGTAACTGTGGGCAAATGGAACCTCTCCAAGCCTCACTTCTTTAATCTGTATAATGGGGAGAATTACAATCACCGCCTCATCAAGTTGCGACGATTAAGAGAGTGAATGCACACTGTCCTTCTCACAGGCCAGGCATGAGGACATGCTCAGGAGAGCGTACAAAAATCAAGGGATCCTGGTTCTACTTGTATGAGGAGCCTGGGAAGACGGAGAAAGAAATTTAATATGCTTTGGTGTCTGAGCTGCACAATTTATCAGTTAATTACGTAATCTTGGATGTGGGGCAGTATCCCTGACTAGTTAGCTAGTTCTCACAGGTGCAAGACAGCAGAAGCAATGTGTATTTGTTGGAATCCTTCCAAGGGCCAAGCATAGTCTTTGGTGCTGGAGACCCCGCAGTGAGTTTCCTTAGTCTGGGTGCTGGGAGAAGTGACAGAGGAGTGAGGAATTCATGCCCAGAAGGCAGAGACCCCGCCTCAGGGGCCTTAAACTCTGCAGCACCGAGCACGGCCCCCAGTACTCAGAAGAACCTCCACAAACATTTTCTGATGAGGCAGTGAAGATAACGCCTCAGTGAGTTTGGGAACTCCCACAATTTAATTTTCCTATCTTCTTTTTCTTCTTCTTTTTTTTAAAGTCTCAAAATCATCACATTCTACACTAAACTGTTTTTCTAACTTAGCATATCCTTCCTGAGTTCCAATATCTATTTAAAAGTAGCTGGGATCAAGAGAGGCAAAGAAAACAGGTTGAGAAAAGGAGCTGTAATTCCTACAGGACTGTTTGCTCACTAAGATATTGGAGTAATGACAGAGATTTGCCTTATTTGATAAGGGGTCACACCTTCTTTGGGTCCCCACACAGGCTCAGAGGTAATTATCAACCTGGTTGGGGGCTGGGGGCGGAGGGCAATGCTTCACAGAGAATAGGTTGTCTTCGTCTGACATCTGCTGGCCGATCCTGTAGTTACATGTTTGTTACATTTTGTATCCTAACTTGCATGTACCTGGCGTCCATGATTGTTTTTAATTTAAAAAATCCAGTCTTTCCCCTTTACCTCCCACTTTCAGGTCTAGTCCTTCCCTTCCCCTTGAGCCTGAAAAGTGGAAAGCCTTGCCCCGCTTCCTTTCTTCTCCTGACTTATTGACCTTTCTTTGCAATGGGCCACAGGGGGCAACTTTTCGCTTTTTCTTTCTGCACTGCATTACCTTTTGCTCAGTTTCCAGCCTGTTTCACAGCCAACATCATGCTGCGGCCCTTCTGTCTGCTGGTTGCTACCCTCCAGAACCGAGCGTGGTATTCCAAGGGTCTAGGACGGAAACGCGGCGCATCCTCCAGACCCCAGCACCAACTTGGTTCCTCTCCAACTGTTAACAGTTCAGGGAACGCATTTCCAAAGATGCTTCCAGGAACCGACGGCACTGTTTCACATTCCTGGAGCTGTGGCTAAGCCCTTAATTAAAAATGATCCCCACCAGAGCCTTTGCGGACAGGGGGGCACAAGCCAGTGTGTGGGGAGGGGGGCACATTCACGTTTTTCTCTAGAGCAACATGGACTCATGTAACCAACATTCTCATCTCTACCGAATCACTTGGTGTGGACAAGTTCACATACTGATTTGAAAAGAGAAGGAGGGAGAGCAGGAAGTGCAGAGGAGTGAGGGCTATTCCCTCACTTAAAAACAATCGGTCTTCGATGAGAAGAATCAGTCACAGCTCCCCACATCAATATGGATGGAGATCACAGACACAAGGTTGTGCAAAAAGCCAGACACGTGGAGGAACTGGTGTGGGATTCCATTGACGCAGTGGAATTTACACGGGGCAGACAGACACCGGGTGCAGAAGTGCTGGGGCCCGAGTGTGGGCGTGTGATCAAGGACAATGGAGGGAGGAGGGGAGGAGAAAGGAGTTATCAGGAGGTCACATTCTCATCTTTTAATTACAAAATTAATTTAAAAAACTGTCCCGCAGGCATCGCTTTTTAAAATGGCAGCAATCTCTGCATCAGTGAGGGTGATGCAGCTGCGGCCGCCTTCCCTGCTCCAGGGGTTTCCACCCCGAGTACAGAAACCTCTCTGGAGGGGCCCTCACTTCCCAGGAGGTGCCTCTACCTCGTTGCCAACAGGGGTGGGTTGGGAAGCCTCCTCTGGGAACCCTGCTCCTCTGAGCCACGGCGACGCAGCTCCTGATTGAGTGCTCATGGAGCTTGGCTTTCGGAAAACCGGCTCCAGGAATTTTCAGTTCACTGAGCTTCGTTTTCCGGGAATTGAAGGACCTTGCAGCTGGTGTGGAATGCGCTCGAGCTGCCCTGGCTCGAGGGCCAAGCAGCCCAAGCTGGGTAGGGAGGATGCTGATGAAATAGTCATTTGTAACCCAAAGACGTGTAACGTAAACTTCCTTTCATCAGCATGCTGGCCACATAACTATGCCATAGAAGTTATGAGTTTTTTATTGGTGCTTCAGGGTGACACTCTGAACGGCCGTGGTGCTTACTCATGTCTGGTTATCAGCGAGTTGTAATGCTTCAAACTGCCAGTGGACGGTCAGAGATAAACGTGGGCCAGCCGCAGACTGAGCGGCGCCCGCGACGGGTTTCATATGCAGTGAATTTCCTTTCTTTCTTTTTTTTTTTTTTCAGATTGTAGAATGATGTGTTATTTTTTTGACCTAGAAATATATACGCAAAGTATTGAAAGAAAAGAATCCCCTGAATCTAAAGGCATGAGAATCCCACTGATGTTCTGCTCTTTTCTTTGCTTTTTTCTTCTCTATATTTGATGACAGAAGTAGCAGAATATGCAAGATGGATGGTCCAGGTTTTGGGGGAAGAGCGTCCGAGGAGAACAGCTCACGCCTCTCATCTCCTTTACACCACGGGCACCAGACCTCCTCCTGGTGGTATTTCTGTGCCCTAGGGACCTACTGAAAAACTTACTTGAAAGCCAAATCGCACACCAATCTTTCAAGCACTGTAGAAGATCTGAGTATTTGGACACTTTTGGGCTCCACCATTTTATTTGAGATGGTGGCGGGAACCACCTTTGAGTCCAAGGTATGGCTTGACATTGCTTAAGGGTGCCTCAGATTTGATGAGAATCATTTAGCTCCTTCAAAAATGACTTTGGAACAAGTAGACTCACACGAAATGCCAATTATTAGATTGAAAGACAGGATGAGATACGTTTCGTGAAAACCAACAGAAATAAAATGGAAACAATGCACTCCAAGTTGCTGGAACAAGGATGAGCAGCATCCCACCAGCCAGGGACAGGAGCTGCTTGTGATGTGGCCACCTGCTGGTGCCAGAGTCCCCCTGCCAGCCCTGAAGGGCTACGGTTCCCAGAAGCACAGGTAACACAGCCACCCGACTCCCAAGTTGATGTGGGGACAGATGGCCTAGCTGCTTTTTACCTCTGCAGCTTTAGCTAAATTATGGAGGCTGAGATATGCAGAGAAACATCTTCAGGAAATACACACAGGAAGCGCAATAAAACACTTCTGGGGCTATGTGTGCTCTGTTGATTTAGCAGTTTGTAAGGTGAAAAACATATCAGAGTAAACCACTTTTACTCCAGATTTTTATCTTGCTTGCTTTTATTACTATCTTTGGGCTTTGGAACACACAGCTCTTTTTTCTTGAATACAATTTAAACTATAATTTAGGTGGGGACGAAGAGATCTCTGTGGAAAACAATTACTATAAATTGACTGCCGCCCACCATGGGCAGGGCTGTGGTCCTTGTTCCGGAGGCGGCTGCCATGGTAACTCAGCATGCCGCCGGGATGTGGGGAATGGTCAGCAGGAGTCTCTGGAGCAGGCGAGTGAAGCCTGGGGGAGAGCGGGTGCAGACCCCTTGGGGGTGGCTGGGCCTGGTTCAGGGCCCTGGACATAGGACACCTGTGTTCTGATCTGTCCTCCCTCACAGCCCACCTGGTCACCCCTTCTAAGTCCACCAGCTGTTCACGTTCTGATTTCTCAACAGGGAAGTAGGGATGAGATGATGTTTAGGGAGAAAGTAAGATGACCTGTTCGTCCCATTCAGGGCTAGAACTGCCTGCTCTTGCCTTTGTTCCCTGCCCCTCTGGCCCAGGTGCCGGGGGGGATGAGGCATGGGGGAGGGAATAGGAATGAAAGATCGAGAGAGCAGGAGCTGAGCAGAAAGTTCTAGAAAGCTGTCTTCCTAACTGGAACATGGCTGCCAATAGGGAAAACTGACAAACCAAGGAAATTTGGGCCATGGCTGATGGCTCCCTGATGGAGGCCACTCGGAAAGCCGCTCTCCTGTGAGCAGAGCTCCGCAGGCACATCCCTCCAGGCCCGGGTCCCTGGGCCATCTCTGCCCCCGTGAGCATGGCTGCTGCTGCGGTCGGTCAGGACAAGTGGCACCCAGGTTCTGGAGAGCTTTGTTGGAAACCTCAGTGGAAGCCGACCGCTGTCTCTGGAATCGGAATGGGTTCCTCTGACGAGTGAGGTTCAGCTGGCAGCCATGTCCCCTCTGTGCCAGGTCAATGGACACAGCACTGGCAAGGTTCACTCTTCGTGGAAGAGCCAGTGTTGCTTGATTTCTCAGGCCAACAGTGAGCGCACTTCATCACAGCCTCAACTGCCCACGTGGATGTTGATCTGGCCGTAGCGACAGCCTCGGAGTAGCTTCCAACAGGGCCTTGCCAGCCACGTCGTGGCCCCACTGGCTGTCACACTGGTTCCCGGGCGGGCACTGTTGGCTGCCTGTTCCCACAGCATGGGCTGAAAGCTGGGGTGGGGCCTCCAAGAGTCATCTCACCTGTCTCCCTGCCCCCTCGAGAAAGAGCCCTCAAACCATGGCAGATAAAAGCCTGGGAGTTTCCCTAAGATCCAGTGAGTCAGGAACATAAACGCCCTGTCATGAAGCTGGGTCCCCCGTGATCCCTACAGACCTCAGGACCGAAACCCAGTCCTTCCGTGGCAGCAGGGCCCCCACCAACAGTCTTGTGCTTTTATCTTCACCGTTAGAAAATTCACACGTGAACGAATGTGTTCAAACCAGGCTCTGTGCCTGCCAAACAGTTTCCTGTCGTTGCACACAAACGAGGCCAGAGTTCCTTCCCTGGTACGTCCGCGGGGCCGGGGAACCCAGAGAGTGCCCAGTTATAATGAGTGACGGCCCACCGGCTGTCACATCCTGTTCCGTGAACATCCCTCCGTGTGGTCATCTGCTGCTTCCTTCCTCTGTTGCAAGCTAGAAGCCATAAAGATTCAGGATCTTTTTGAGTTATTCAAGCTCTCAAGGATATTTGAGAAGGAACGGATAATAACATGAAAATAAAAGTCACATGTCGGCTGGCCCTCCAGAGACACCCTCTGGTCATATTTTGGGTGTCTCTCTTCCATCTTCTTCCCATGCACGTGCCTTTCAGGTTTGAGAGGCAGCAAACAAGTGAGGAAAGGGGCTGTTGCATGCCATTTAGAAGGGTGATTTCAACCGCTGCAGCATGGCTCACAAACCTCAGTGCTCCCAAGAATCGTCTGGAGAGCTTCTGAAACACAGATTCCCAGACCGACCCAGGAATTCTGCTTTCCATGGGTGCTGAGGGAGATGGCCTCCCACATCCAGCCCAGCACCCTCACCGCCTCATTGGCCTGGGGTTCCTGTGGAGGCCATGACCTGACAAGACTTCTGGCTGGGCCTTCAACCAGGAGGATGGAGAGGGAGCCCCAGGTAACTGCAGAGGCAGCAAGCCGTGGTCGCATGAGGTCTTCCGGAAGCAGTGGGTGAGAAGGGTGTGGATCCTGCACTGCTGCTCCTGGCCCTGTGACCTTGGGCCAGTCACTTCCCCAAGCCCTAGTTTCCTCCTGGTCTCGGGATAGTGAGGTAATGGTGTCAATGCCCTCCTGTCCTGACTCAGCCCATAGCGTTGCCCCTCAGGGACTGACTGTAAAAGCTGGGGCTCACCACACAGTTGTGTCCACGTGTTCTTATCACTTACCTCTGAGTTCCCCATCTACAAAGGGTGGGACTGTGGGTGCTGGCTTCATGAGTCTGAGGTGCTAACTACAGCAAGTAAGGCATGTGCAATGCTGAGTACGAGCTCAGCCCCTGTCGTGTGGCCAACGAACATGAATCATTATTGTAACCATTTAATAGCTTTGTGTTGTGCTCCATAATCCTGGAGATCCACCAACAGTCTTTTTAGTTTTGAATCTTCATTGTTACAAAATTCAAGCGCACACAAACATAGAGAGACTAGAACAAGGGACCCCGTTACATGCATCACCCAGATTCAACGGTTAGCGAGGCTGCACTACCCAACTGTCTTTTCCTGGTGGATGCTGGGCTCAGGTCTGGTCTGGGGCCTCAGAAGCAGGGGCAGAGGTGGGAGCCTTTTGACAGAGGGGGGGGGGGGGGGGGGGGGGGGGGGGGGAAATCTGGAGAAATCAGCAAGTGAGGACAGTGTGGGCTGCCAGTGGGGCTTTTGTGGTTCCCAGGGATGAAAGCGTGAACGTGAGTTCCAAACAAGCAAACCCAGAGATGCTTCTCAGTGCACATTAGACTCAACAATGATCCCACACCACTTCGTGCTGCCATTCCTAAGTACTCCTCATCAGTATCAACTCTGGCGCTCAACAGCATGACGACAGACCTCAGTGATCCTCAATCCTACAGTGTTTCCCTGAGTGACAGGCCCTGGAGCTCAGGTAGTACCCGGGCCCAGGCAGAGGGAGGGTGATGGATGGAGCTCTGGCACCTGGGGTCTTTCCTGCCTCCTTGGGGTCAGGACCATCAGTAAAGATGGCCATCATGACTAATTTTGCCAGTTCATGGCCCAAGTGACTACAAGCTGTTCCTGTTGATGAAATGACCATGACAGGCTGAAGTGAGGTGTGCAGAGGGCTTAGGTTGATTTATCAAAACTAAGAAGAGAAGATGCTACACATGGTAGGCACGTTCCTGGGTTTGCCATGTCCTAACAAATTGGAGAGAGCGAGGTGGCATACACTACCTGGGGCCCAGGACTTAGCGTCTCAGCTAGGTCGTCAGGGCATGAATGTGGGCAAATGACTTCATCTCTCCCTCTTTAAAAGGGACATCCTCCCCCTGCCTAACTGGTCAGATAGGTGGAATCCACACTATTACCCAAAGATCCGAGAAGCAGCCCCTACCCATTGTAGGAGTTATTTCCCCTACGTCTCCCCCCACCCCCGCCACCAGCAAAAGGGAAATTTCCAGATATCAATGACCTTTTACACTTTCTACTGAGTATGTTGTACGAAGACACTTAGTAAGAATGAAATGAACATTAAATAGCTTTTAGGACTTTATTGATGGATAGGAAGAAAAATATGTACTATTAATCTTAACAAATTTCCTTAGAAAGCAGAGAGAGCGTGGCCGGGGAGCGCGGCCTGTGGCAGGGCCGTCCTTCCAGTACGGGGCAGGATTGCTGAGCCACCTGCACAGTCACACCACCTCGTCCAGGGCAGCAGGATTCCAACTGGACTTGTTCTCTAGCTGCCCTCCTTCCCAGCGCCTCCAAGCCAAAGCAGGAGTTTAAATTTCTGTGTTAGGTACCACACGTTATCCGTGATGAACTCTCCCTCCCCCTAGATGCCTTTGGCAGGACGAAGAGCCTGGGAAATATCTTTAAGCAAACGTAAGAGACCTATGTTACTTGCAGTGTCTTAGGGCTTTATCTAAACTCATTTAATCCTCAGAACAGCCATATGAGGTAGCAACTATTGTTATCCCATTTTACAGATCGGGAAACTGAGGCTCAGAGCGGCTCATGCCCAGCCTGGGATCACAGATCTAGTGACCACTTTGCTACCACGTCCACATCTCCTTCCTCTTACCCTCCCTGGCTGCTGCCTTGGGCTCTGTGGGCCTGGAGACGATGCTGTAAGATTTCTCATTTTCCCCGCTGCCTATGATGATCCTAGTGGATGTGCCAGCACTCTCCCTCTGTCCTTTTCTGTCCCCACTAGGCGTCCTGCCTCCTCGCCCCCGCATGATACCTGATCTCTGCCTCATAATAGTCTCTGGAGGCCTCCAAGAGGAAACGCATCCCGTGTCTGCCCTCCAGGCCACCGATGAGGGTTCTGAGGCCAAACTCAATAAAAACCCAAGAGGTGGAGATCTGGGATTGCAAACAAGGGCAAGAGAGGCAGCCTTGCCATCTGAACTTCAAAAAGGGTTTCTTGAGGGATGATAAGACAAGAGCGTGGGGGTGGTGATGGGGAGCAGGGCGGGGACCCGGGTAGGTTTGAACAGCTGCTCCCTGGCAGCCCCAACAAAAACAAACCGCCAGTTCCTGCTGCGCCCACTGAACGATTACCCAGGTGAAACCCGGTCCTCACACTGGATACGAAACCGGGAGGCCTCTCTGGAGGCCCAGGGCCCTGGGCCCCTGTGATGGGCTCAGCTCTGTGAACACGTGGCGGAAGGCAATGTCCGTGTGCAGGTGTAGCCGCATAAGCGGTCAGCTCTGTGCAGCCTGGAGCCTGGGCAGAATGAGGACTCAGTGGAAAGGAAGACTTATCTGGGTGGGCTGCGAGGGCCCGGATCATTTCTGTTATTCTGGCCCCTGGGCAGGCTCCTGGAGACAGTTAACATGCGTGTCCTGGGGGCTCGGAACCTGTAGTCCTTACCAACAAGTGAGGCCAGGCTCCAAAGTAAACAGGTGCATTGATTTTTAGGGCTAATATATTCAGCAAATATTTATCGAGCATCCACTGTTGCAAAGGGCAGTGCTGGGCTCTGCTGGGGTCAGAGAGGGTCCTGTCTTCCAGGAGTGACACAGGGAGGAGAAGGCCGGCCTGCAGGACTTCGTGCGAGGGGTCCCAGAGGTGGGACTGGGAAGTTCTCGGGGAGCTGGACCACGCAGTCCACTGCGGGGGCCTCGCTGCTGCCATCTTGGGCTGTGGTTGTGGGGGCAGTGCCAAGACAATGTGGGATCCTCTCAGGGCACCTGCTTCCACTTCTGCCACTGCTGTTCTAGCACGGGCTCCTTTGTGCCTCTGTCATCTCCCCCTCTCACTGCCTGGGGGAGCCCAGAGGCTCCGGAAGAGTTGGACACTGAAACTGGCAAGGGCAGCTCACCCCAGGCCACAGGGCCTCTTCCAGGGGTCCACATCCCTGCAGCCAGTTCACTGACCCACCAGGGTCATGAGCGCTTTTCTGCTACTGGAACTTTGTGAAAAAGAAGGACATTTGTCTGTCCCTGCTCCTGGAACTCTTCACGTCTTATAAGGGGTATTCTACGGTTTGGATGAATTAGTTACTCCAAAGAAGGAGGGTTTTGCTTATTTGGTTTTCTTAGAAATAGGAAGGCTACCTTTGCTAACAGATTTGGGGTTTTGGTAATCTGGTGAAGATCATTACACCAACACTGCCTTGTGAAATGGGCCAGACCAGAGCCCATGAGCCCTGCGCCGGGGGCCCGGGGAGGCTGCAGGTGCACCCCCACAGTAGATACACCCGGTTTGACGGCTGCCGTCCCCTCATCATCAGGAAGGAGGGCCGGCCTGGGCTGCCCTTCTGAAGGAACAGCAGTGCAGCCCTGGGGCCAGGGGTGCAGGGAGCAGGGGTCAGCCCTGAGCGCCTATGCTGCAGGCATTTCCACATCAGCCTGCAGTTTCCTGGCAGCGAGCCCTGGGGGCCCACAGTCCAGGGTTCCCGCAGCTGCCTGCTGAAAGGAGAGCTGCTGTGCTCACATCAGGAAAGCTGAGCTGGGGACAAGGAGCAGCGAACCTTGGGGTGGGGTGTGTGTCGGGGGGGTCCTCAACATCTTCACTTGCCCAGAGAACAAGGGAAAGTAGGAATTCAGGGGTGTTCTCTACTCCGAGGACTTGGGACGAGGATTTTCAGGGGCCTGGAGTTTAAGAAAAAGAATACAAAGTTTACTAAAGTTAATTTTTTTAGAATGAGAAGAGAAAAATCTCATCAAATGACAAGTTTTAAAAAGCTGACAAATGCCACAAACAGAAAGGGAACATGTTTATGAATCAACTGTCTATAAAACTGGCACGCCCCTATAAAACTTCTTTCCTACATTGTTTTACTTGCACGCCTTTTGATTTTGCAAATGTCATTGTCTGTAGAGAGAATATGAAGGTAACACAGCGTCCTGGGCGGCCAGGGTGGGGCGGCCTTGCTTTCCCAACACCCTCTCAGGGATGGAGGCTTGGCTGCAGGGGCCAGGTGACGTCCTGGTCAGCCTGAGTCACCCAGCAATGGAGACCAGCCCCTGTCCTCTGAGTCCTGGAGAACTTGTCCCAGAACAAACCAGGGAGGGATGCCAAGAGAGTTCTCTGAAACAGGAGAAGAGAGGCAGGTGGTCCCAGCATTCCACGCTTCACTGCGTCTGCATTTGGCGGTTGATGTATTTCCTTTTTCCAGCTGTACTTTCTGTCATGCGTGGCTGTGGACGCCTGCCCCAAACCTCATGATTCACAACTGTGTGTGTGTGCATGTGAGTGTGAGTGTGTGTGAGTGTACTTCTTCCCCCAGAGAAAGAAGGCTGCTGTGCTGTGGGACACATTCTGCCTTCTTTAGGATCAGAAACGGCTCCCAGGGAGGCTGAGCTCTCCTCTCCTCTTTCTGGCTGTGAATAAGATGAAGTCTTCCTCCCCGATCCATCCCCTCTGTAATAACCTTCTTGAAGAATGGTCCTGGTCAAAACTACTCTCTCTGCAAAGGTCTCCAAATGGCTCCCCATTGCCTTCCACATAAGGTTCCAACACACTGGGCAGCACTCATGGCCTCCACAGCCTGGGCCTGACCTACCTCCCCAGGCTTAGACCTTGTGCTACTGTGTTCTTATGCCCTGGGCTCAGAATCCCTCTGCTGGCTTGCCCTCCTCTTCCATATCCACCTGCTGAAATCCCTTCAGGGTCTAGCTCAAATGCCACCTGCTCCCTGATCTTCAGAGAGAAGTGATTGTCTTCAGCTCAGAACCCCTAATGGTATTTGCCTCTCGGATGGTCCTTCTCCCATCCAGTCTTGTGTAATATATTCCATGTGCTCATTTCTTGCTCCTTAAGTGCAAGGATTGTTGTCTACTTCATTTTCACATCCACCACAAGTGTTTGTTGAATGAATGATTCTCCTTCTTTTGGTAGAAGAAAACATTGGTGTTCTGAGAGCTTAAGCGATTTGCTCAACGTCACTCGGCTGGTGGGTGGCAGAGTCAGATGCAGACCTCAGTCCTGAGAATGCAGGCTGGCATTCTCCTGTGCACCCATGTTCAGTGTTTCCTGGATCTGTGTTATAACTGCCTTTGGTTCAGAGTCTGATGGGCCAGTTGAGGGTGGCATAAACCTTCCATGTGCCTCACACCTGTGCCCAGGAACTGTGCCCATTCATGATCCTCGAGGAAAAGGGGCCTTGGAGACAGCACTTTAACCAGTTCAGCCAGGTGCTCCTGGGGACCCTCACCTAGAGGTCAGCGGGGAGGTGACGTGCGAGAAAGAGCCAGGTGGAGGTTCTGGTCCTTTCTTCAGGTTTCTGTCATCACTGCTCCCATTACAACAGGTTATGGAAAGGTTTCTGATTGGATGTTATTTTGGATTTGTGTGTGTGTGTATGTGCAAAACACTTGCAGGTATTTTTAACCCTTAACTATAAAAATTTCGCATTCACAAAAGCAGAGCAAATAATACAATGACCCGCCTTGAACCCATCACCCAGCTATAACAGGGATCAACAGACAGTTTCCCACATTCCAGGTTCTACTGACTGCAACCCTGGGTGTTGTGTAACATTTTTTTCCTAATCCTGTATTTCTTGTAAGCTAGTGGTTAGATCTGGAAACTTGATTTTACTGTTTTTGTCAAGACAACTTAATTTACAAGAGGTGGTGTTGTTTCCATCAGGAGCACATAATGCTGTGGATATTTTAAAGTGTAACTTATTAAAAGCAGATCAGTGTTATCATACACATCTGAAAAATGTGAAAACTGACTTACCCAATAGACACTGACTGGAAATGGAACTGCTTTGCTCTGGGTGGTGTCTTAATAGCAGTTATTTGAGGAATTAGGCAATAAACAAAAGGATACAGGAGCATTGCTCAGTGATTGGTTGGTCTCCTAAGTACGATTCCAGAACTGGGCACTCGTCTTACCTCAGCATTGCTACCTGCGTGCCCAGTACGTCATATTTGTCATATTTGATGACATGTGCCATATTTGATGAATTCCTGGGACACTTTGAGTAACATGTGATGGGCGTGTTGGTAGGAATCAGGAAAGTTTTTTCAAGAACCGTACGTGGCTCTACAAGACGAATTTGGAAAGTGTGCGAAGAGACTCCTGGCTTCAGTGTTAGGGAGAAAGGATGCTTCTACCATAGCTGTCGGGTCAGAGGGGGTGGTGGACTTGAAGAGAAGGGAGGGACAGACAGTGTGGACGTGGGAACACTTTGTGCAGAAGAGCAGGTGCGGGAGCTGGGGTTCGGAGAGCAGCTCATGGTGCCATCTTGATGGGCACACTCTCGGGTGAGTCACTTCTTTGTGCCTTCACTTCTATCTGAATATTGGGAGACCCGATCAGTCCCCAGGTGACATTGTGATTGCCTAGAACATTGAGAGGCTTTATAGACCCTTCATCTTAGAGTCCTTTTTATTATTATTTTTTCCTCTATGTTGGCCTTGCCTCCCAGTGGAAGAAATCTTTTGAGCTCTGTGCTCAGCACCACAGTAGACACATGGCAGGAGCTTAGCAATCCTCATTAGTTTGAACTGAAGCATGAACTGCATTTGAAATTGTTTAGGAATTTCAGAAGAAAGTTGCTGGAGAATTCCTTTGCAAGATGCTAAAGTACGAAAAAAAATCAGAGAGCAGAAAATCTGACTGAAAACTCTTTCCGTGTTTCCCTCAAACAGAGCGACCCTCAGTGTCTTAGGACACGCCAGACAGCAAAGATAGGCAGTGGTGTTCTCTTCTCACAAGGGCTTCTCAGTCTCAGGTTGGGGGACAAGCTGCCTCCTCGGAAGACGCTCCCATTGATATCTTCACCGTGGACTTTACCAGGGCCCATGTCCCTGGGGTTGTGATGTCAGCTCTCCCGTTCCCATGGGGAGGCGCAGTGTTTAGTCGTTGACAAGAGCACGCCCAGGAGGGGGCAGGAAGCGTTTGCCTATGAGTTGGCGCCAGCCAGGGCCCCTCCCCGGGCCCTCTGCACTTGAGATAGCTCAGGGAAACTTTCTCATTATCACCGTGACCTCCAGGGCCCCCTCGCTGCCAGTTAATCATTACAAGGGCAGGGCTGTATTCCCCGGCCTCTCTGACCTGTTTTTGCAGCCGGCTGGATTTATTACTGGCCGAGGGGCCTTGGCCAGTGTTTGGATTGCATACTGATAGGTGGCCAATTGGCTCCAGCTCAGCCCTTGCTGGACACAGGAGTCAGGCCCCTCTTGGGAAACTGGGGCGTCTGGGTTGTTAGCACCCACTTCCTCCAGCTGCGGAGAGGTCTGGCACTGAGCACTGCACATCTCCTCCTGGAGAAAGCCCTGAAATGAAATTGGGCCTCAGGGAGCCCAGATCCAGAGCAGAAAAACCTCAGAATTGGTAAGGCAAAGAGGCCGGGATGAGTCAGTGCCCTGCTCCTTGTGGACTCTTTGCTCGGGGTCCAAACAGCGGGGCCCTGATTGTGCATCCTGTGTTGAAATCCTCTTCTTCATGGTGTCTCCCCCATAGAAGCTGAGACAAATCAGAGATATTTGCGCAAATTGCAAAATCACGCTGACTTTCCCCAGAAGCACCTCCTAGTTTTCTGGACAACTGTGAGAAAGTTCTTAGGAATTAAATAAAGTTGGGAGAGTTCCATGGTCATCTGCCCAAATGACTCCCCCTGAACTAATCAGGTTTTACAGGAAAGCCTGGCCGTGACCAAGTCACCCCGTATAAAATGAGGAGTGTCCATTCGCCTCTCCAGCTCTGTCTCATCTATCCCATCTCATGCCTGGTAGCCACAGCGATGCTACCCATCTCTGACCCCCGTTGTCTGTGCTCCCCTCTCCTCCCCTAAGCAACCATTTCTTAGACCCTCCTTTCAGCCGCTCTCCTTATCTAGACTGTCCTTATTCTTGGCCTAACATGTCCTTCCCTTCTTCAATGCCGTGTCGAGCGGCGTCTGCTCCTGCCTGCACCCCTCAGTGCACACACCGTGGCGCTCAGAGCTGGGGTCTGTGCGGCACAAGTCTACATTTCCTTTGATCTGAGTGGATTCTGTGCTGTCCTTGAAGTTAGTTCCCAGGCTGGGGCTGGGGCTCCCCTTGCCTTTATGTCTCTCCGGGGAGCTCAGGGCTCTTTTCCAAATATAGGGACACCACAGGGGGTGACATTGAGCTCTAAGTGGCCCCTCACTACCACATCTGTGTCCCTGGTAAGTCAGGCTGGGAGTTGGGTGAGTATTTGTACAGTGCAAGAGGGGAATAATGATTCAAAGCTACTTCCCTCCCTCCTGTGTGTGTGGTAGGAGCTACTCCCACCCACGTGCAGTGATGGGGGAACCCGGAGTCCCCCGGTGCTGGAAGTCACAGCTCCTCCACTGGTCTCACGTCCTTCAGTTTGAAGTGGCCATTCTTGGCCACAGACCTCAGCTCTGGAGCTCGCTGTGTGAAGGCTGGGTTGGGTGTGAGTGTCCTGGGCACGTCCTCCTCTTCCCCTCCACTCCTCCCACCCACACTTCATCCACTGCCGTTGCCCTCACCAACCGTCAGCGAGGCTGCCTTCTCAGCCCCACTGTGTAGGCCTGGTGAAGAGAGGGGCAAAAAGGAGCCATTTGGAGAGGCTGAGGGAGAACCTGCCCAGGAAGCTTCAGGAAATTTGAGGAGGCAGGCAGGATGCTGGGGCATTGCTTCTCAGGTGGCTTTGTAGACTTGAGCGCACTGGGCACCCTGCTGGCTTCTTTGAAGAGATGGGAGAAAGGGTGGCTGGGGCCCAGTGAGAGAGGAGCAGCTGCAGGACTCCAGGCCCCAGCTGGGCCGTGGCCAGGGAGGGTGCTGTTGGGCAGGCTCTTCCAGGCCTTGGCTATGGCTGCTCTGAGCCCAGTAGGGGTGGTGATAATGGTAATGACGGCAGCATCTTCCTCGGGGGGATGGGGCTGCGGGGAGAAGGTGTAGACACAGACTAGACGAGAAGACTCCTTCCCTCTTCTACCCTGAGTTCACGTGGAGGGGAGCTCTCCAGCTCATGCAGAGTGGAGGACACCATCGAGAGGCGGTTACCTGGAACCAGTGTGTGGTCTGTTCTTCCAGAGCCGCCTACTGGTCCCTTCCTCCTGGGCCTCATTTCAGCTCTCTGTGAGGCAAGGAGAATTTGTCATTACAGACAAAGCCTGCTTCCTCCCTTTTATTACACAGTTGATAGCATTAGTTTCCTCTGTGATTTCTTTTATTACCCTCCATTTTTATTAATCCTGTGGCTGTCAGTGATAACAATCTCATAAAATAATAACTGGGTGAACTATTGCTGGGAGGCCCGTTTTGATGAGTTAGACAACGTCTCTCTGCTCCCTCGAGTATGGGGGCTGCGGGGTGCGTGAGCAGGGGCTCGCGAACACATCAGCATGGCCTCAGGTATTTACGGTGATGCTCCTTCTCCTGCATGCGACAGGCATGCCCGAGCTTCACAGCTGCGTGAGTCCAGAGGCCTCTCTGTGACCTGTAAACTTCACAGTCGAAGGGGTCCGGTGCAGACACAGCTGATGGGGAAGAAGCTGGGGGAGATATGTCCCCATTCAGCTGAGGAACTGATAGGGCCAATTTGACTCATCAGTCATTCCAGACACGCTGAGAAGGGGAAACTGCACCTCACCGTATTTCCTTTCCCCTAACCTGTCACTTTCCTTTTGTGGCTACAGACTGGTATTTTCTTCAGCATCGCTCCCTCCCCTCACCAGCTTCACTACCACCTGCCCATCAGCCACCTGTGTGGCCCTTCAGATGGAAAGAGAGCAAGGACCACCTCCAGGACCATGGGCAGCGGGAGCTGACCTGGTGGTAGCTGCTGAGAACAGAGGGAACAGCTGGCCGGACCAGGGGCCCCAGTGTGGCTGTGGCTCTCTCTGTGTTTACATCCGCTGCCCGCTTAGTTGACAGCTTTGAATTGGATGCGGGGCTCACATTGAAGTGGCCTTAACTGCTTTGGCTTTACTTGTGGGCAGCGGTCACTGGGCTCCAGAATGAAACCTCCACGGAACGCCCTACAATTTGATTGCTTTCCTTCAGGCTGAATTTTAAAGCGACGAGCCACGGCTCCTGAAGTGCTGTCGATGTTTCTTTTCTTTCTTCCAGCAGCCCCTTCCTCGAACCCTCAGCTAACTCCAGATATTCACAGGGATATTTTCTAGAAGAGGCACCTTCCTACTGGAGACCTGCTCCTTTTTCATTAACAGAGAGAGGAGAGCCTTTACGGAACTTTGCGTGGGATGGGGGAGGCCTGACTGAGCACACTGATCCTACGTTCAGGCGATGCTCTGTGCGTGCACTTGGAGAAGAAGAGGAGCCAGCCAGAGCACAGTGGGAAATTGCTCTGCTTGTTGCCTCCAATGGTGAGGGAGCCAGAGACAGGGAGATGGGGACCCACATGAATGTCTGCACCTCCAACACCCAGGAGGAAGGGGGTGGAGGTGGTGACGTCATTCTCATACAGCCTTCACTTCCTGCTCCATGGGAGTGGGCTCCTGCAGGAGTGAGTGGCCGATCCCTGCCCAGTAACACCAATGCCTCCATCCTTCTCCAGTCAGTTCTGCCCAGCACCAAAAACTCTCCCCACAGCACTGCATCTCAGATGCTCCCCCACTCACACTGTTTCTACCTGCCAGCCACATTTATGACCCACTTACTGGAAGCTGTGAGAGTTTTAAGAGCCATCAGCCTGCATTTTAGTAGCATGTTATCTCTTTCTCTCCCAGCTTTTATACCCACTTTCATTAAAAGTCAACGCTATACAAACATTCCATTTTGATATTCACAGCTTGCCTAACTCAGAGAGAAAAAGGACTTCACAGACCCCCCAAAGTCCAGCCCATTCCCCATCCTGGTGTGGACCCAACAGAAATACGTCCATATGTCCACTAAGAGTTCATGCACATCTATTTCACTCATAATGGGCCAAACTGTAAACCCCGCTCGTGTCCGTTAATAGTAGAATGGGTAGATAGATTGTGGTACAGTCATGCGATGGAATGCAATTCAGCAACGAGAATGACTGAACGATGACCCTATGCAACCACACATGTGAGCTGCGCATGGACCACGCTGAGCGAGAGGGCAGACACAAAAGGCTGAGTGAGAGGGCAGACGTAAAAGAGAACTTGTGGTGTGGTTCTCTTTACCTAAAATTCAAAAACAGGCATAACTCATCTGCTGTGTCTGAAGTCAGGATGGTGGTGACCCTTGGGAAGGAAGTGATGGAAAGAGCCTAAAGGACGCCTGGGGTGCTGGTCACACTCTGCTTTTTAATCTGGGTCAGGGTACACAGGCAGGTGCACTTGGCAGGAATTTATCCAACTGTGCACCTGTGGTTTGTGTGCTTTTCTGTATGTATGTTATATTTCAAGAAAAGATTTTCTGGAAAAGCCTATCCCCCAGGCATCACATTCACTCTGGATTTGTTGCCATTTGGGAACTTATTTCAGCCAATCGCCTGTCATCTAAATAATCTATTTCTTCACCTGTTTCCTAGGATGGCTCTGTGACATTCGTACAACCACTGATGGCTTTCATACCTGCGTCATGGTTTTTAACAGCTTCTTGCTGTCTGGTCCCACTCCAGAGCACTTTGCAGCACTAATTGGCATGGTGAACAAGAAAGGCGTTAATTTCCTCTTCTTCCTTTATTGTTTGGAGCCAAGGGGCAGGCAATAGACAGCAAGATGCTCATCCTGGGGACACACTGAGCTCTTTCATGCCCTCTCAGCCATCCCACGCCTGCCTGGGTGCTCTGCGGTGACGAAACTGAGGCCCAGGAGGGTCATGGTCTTGCTCAAGGCTCTCAGAAAGAATGACTCCATGTCACTGCCTGTCAAATTACATTTGTAAAATGGGGGCTTTTCCAAGGAGGTGGAAGTTTTCCAAGATGTGATGACTAAGCACATGGTTTTCATGGGTCTGGCTTTGACCCTGACAGCACAACCTCTAAGGAAGACCAGGAGAAGCAGGAACAAAGAAGAGGAGAAAAAGGCTGGGGGAAGCGGGCCATCGATGGGGGGGGTCCAAGAAGAAAGAGGACAGACAGGCCCCACCCAAGGAAGCCACGAGCATCTCTTCTCCCCTGGCCTTCCAACCCCGTGGGCTCTCTGCTGCCCCCTGCCAGCCTCACTCTCTACGCCGGTGCCGGGCGCTCCAGGGGGTCGGCTGGGGCCTCACTGCAGAGCCCTCTTGTCCGCCCTGTGGCTCTCACTGCCTCCACCCCATGCTGAGCATGCTGTGCTTGGCTTCCAGAATCTGTACTTTACTTTCTTTGGCTCCTCACGTTTCTTCTAAGGAAATAGACTCTAAAAGGCTGATTTTCTCTAAAAACATGAGTCTTTCATACACCCCAGCCTCGTGTCCAGTTTGCACTGGTAAACGGCCTCTCCTCTCTCCTCTGGGAAGTGTATTTGGGGTCGTACATGGAGGTGCTGACGAGATGACGGAGTTCAGCTCTCAGCCGTTGCTCCTTAACCTTTAAGCTGCACTTTCTTTTCTGCAACATGGAGCCACCACCCCTGACCTTGATGCCCTGTCCTCCTCCAGGGTCAGAGGTCATGGGCTGAGCCATACTCATGTCTGGTGACTACAGCTGGAGAACGAAGGTCTGTTTGGGGGCAGGTTGTGGGCTCCAGCGGCTGAGCCTGGCCCAGGGCTGGAGTGCTGTGGCCCCTCTCCTGGACTTCACTTTTCAGCAGGGTTTGCGCCCAGCAAAGGATGACGTACCCTGATACAGAGAGCAGAGGAGCAGACCGAGGGTAAAACCTCGTTTCTGCACCTGCCTTGAGAGTGGCCTCGAGAGTGACTGGTTATGCATTAACAGGGGACCAGGCCATGTGACGGGCCCAGGTCTGCAATCGAAAACCGAACGGGCATGTTTATAGCCAGGAGCCTTCCAGTAAATTACCTTTCCTGCCAAAAATGTGCCCTCTTCCCTCTTTCACGTCAGCCTTGTCACAAAGCTGAAATGACAGGTGAGCAAACAGCAGGGGCGACAAGCGAGGAAAATCCCTGCGCCTCAGCAAGTCCACAGAGCCCCCTGCGCCTGACCCGAGCTGCATTATCGCCTGGGAACATTCCGTGCAGATAACGGAACCGCCCAGGGTGGGCTGGGCTGGGAGATGTGAGCCTCGAGGCCCGAGAGGCCAGAGAGGAGGAGGGGTAGGGGCAGGAGAGAGCGGGGAAGGAGAAATATACTTCATCTCCATGAGGATGGGGGCCTTCT
Source organism: Equus quagga (assembly GCF_021613505.1). Lineage (NCBI taxonomy): Eukaryota > Metazoa > Chordata > Mammalia > Perissodactyla > Equidae > Equus > Equus quagga. Next base: position 75,214,758 of record NC_060272.1, read on the forward strand.
GAGTTCCTTGCACTGAGATATCAAGAAACAATGGGGGAGTAGGTGTCGTTAAGGGCCCCAGTGGGAGCGGGGGAGATGAGCGGGTTTGGTGAGTCTGAACCTCTGTGGCTGCCCCGGTATTTGCTGTGAACACCGACCACAGGCGGCAGGGAGCATGGCGCAGCTCTCTCCGAGCACGTCCAGGGCTCTGCACTGCCCAGGGCAAGTGAGCAAGTGACCTGGAATACCGTCCTGGCCCACCACAGCTTTCAGAATTCTAGGTAGTGAGATAAGGGAAGAACACATCAAGTCCTAAAATGAACCTCGGGTAATCCATGGCAAGTTCAGAGACTCCAGCCGTATATATGCACACAAACCAGAGATTGAGACGTGTCCGTGTCTATCCCCAGAAAAAGCTTCTGTGTCTCCCCTCCATGCATCCATTCCTCTCTCCCTCCCTGGTTCCCTGCCTTCCTTCTCTCTTCCTTTCCACAAATATTTATTAAGCACTGTGTGTGGGGCTCTGCGTAGGCAGCTGGGGATATGGAGAAAAGCAAGCATGGTCCCCGCTCTGGGCAGCTCTCAGCCAAGCTGGGAGGGAACCAGGCATGCAGGGCCACCCCAGACCCTACAGGTGCCCTGTGGGATTTGAGGAATGCACCCTTCTGGGCAGACACAGAGCACGGGCACAGGGCTGGGGGAACCAATGACATCTTTGTACAAACCAGGAAAAGGCCCTCTTCCTCTGGGCTGAAGCAGCCCTGCACCAGGACACGAGCTTGCTGAGCAGGGTGTGGGCAGGTGGCTGTGGAGGGAGGCCAGGGCGTCCCCTCGGGGCAGGGGAGACAGCTTCTTCCCCAGACAGTAGACCATGTCAGCCCACTGTGTCTGACGGTGTCAGGACCCAACATCCAAACTTTTAAAAAATTGTAATAAAATACACGTAACATAAAATTTACCCTCTTAGTCATTTTTAAGTGTACGGTTCAGTAGTGTAGAGTACATTCACATTCTTGGGCAACCAATCTCCAGAACTCTTACAAAACGGAGACTCTGTATCCGTTAAACACTAACTCCCCATATCCCCTCCCCCAACTAGGCCCCTGGCAACTTCCAGTCTACTTTCTGTTGCTATGAATTTGGCTACTCTAGGTACCTTGTGTAACCCAAATCATGTAGTATTTGTCTTTTCGTGACTGACTTATTTCACTTAGCATAATGTCCTCAAGGCTCACCCACGTTGTAGCGTGTGTCAGAATTTCCTTCCTTTCTAAGGCTGAATAATATCCATTGTAGGGGTAGACCACATTTTGTTTATCCATTTAGCTGTCAATGGACATTTGGGTCCCTTCCATCTTTTTTCTTTTGTGAACAATGCTGCTATGAACATGGGTGTACAAATACCCAACAGCCAAGCTTTTAAACCATTTGGAAGCCCACAGTGTCTGTCAGAGCGATGGACCCCCACACTGGTGGGGAAGGCAGGCAGAGGGGTGGGATGGTGACAGGATCCTTAGGTGCCACGCTGGGTCTGGGTGAGCCCCAGACAGGGACATTTGTGGAAAATGGGAGACAGCAGAGGGGCAAATGGTGGCCAGCCTTGCCTGTCCCCAGCCCAGCTGTGAGGAGAAACATGCCACAACTTCATGGCAATGTTGCTCACCTTGGCCTCAACTGGGGTGTCTCTGGCTGGGTTCTTTGTGGCCTTCAACTAGGGCATCCCCGTGCTCTGGTTTTCCCGGGACGGCTCTGGTTGGACCTATTGTAACACATCTTGTCTCGCTCTCATCTCAGTCCCTGCCTTTGGCCTCCCCCTTTGCAGCCTCTTCTTGGCAGGTCCCATTCAGTCAGGTCCCAGCAGAGCTGAGGTTCACGCCCTGGTCCACACCCGAACCAGCCATGCTCCGAACCCAGGACAGTGCCAAAGCTCGGTTGCCTTGCCTGTAAAATGGATGATAGCCGCACCCATTTTATGTGTTTTTGTCATCATTACGTGGACAATGCTGTAAGATAGTGAGTTGCGATTTTTAGAGGATCTAGGTGGCTGATGTAAGAGTGGATAAGAGGAAGCAGAAGCAGCAGAAAATGCCAGCCTTCAGGGCAAACCCCAGGCTTCACACAGAATATTTTGTGGACGTGAAAAGTGCATGAAAATCACAAGCTATATATTCTGAGCACTAAAAAGCAAAAATGCTGGTGACATCCCAAAACCCTAATGATGATGGCTGACAATTAATTGCTGAGCCTTTCTACATGCCAGACTTGCGTTGTCTCCTCCATTCCTCACAGCAGCCCAGCAAGGACCGTGGTTTTATCATCCTGCTTTTACAGATGAGACACTGAGGCACAGCCTTTGGTGCTCAAGGTCACAGGAGTAGTAAGTGCGGCCCTGGCAGCTAATGGAGAGCGCATGCCTTATCCCGGCACTTCCCTGCCTCTTGACTTGTGGAAAGTGCCGGGAGCTCCTGTCCTGGGGGAGACTGTGTGCCTGTTCTAGAGAACGAACGGGGTGGCCTCAGGCATCCTCCTCATCTCTCCCACACAGCCCTCCCTGAGTGATCAGCCCCCTGTTCCTTGAGGCTGTGGTTCACGGCACCACATGGAGTCCTGTGGCCTGAGACAGCAGCAGACGGGAAATGGCACATCTGACGGGATTTCCTAAATATAACGCTTGGGCTGAATTCTCCATGAAAGTCTGGCTCTGGTCTGTTCCAGAAGCGTTTGGGGACACTTCAGATATGAACCTAAATAACATGGCCTATTTACTAAAGGAGTCTTATGTATTATAGGATGATGAGTTCATTTCTGCGTCCCTTGATGGATTTTGGCCAAACCACTATTGACCAATGCTGATGACCAGCACTTTGGGGCATCTTAGATGCTGCCAGCTACATATCCTTGGTCGCCAGTTACAGCTGAAACCCATCTCTACTTCTTCCAGTAGACTAGGCATCCTGGCTCTCAATGACTGGAACACTGAAGTCCATCAAGCCCACCTGCCCCTGGAGCCCACCTGCCCTGGAGCCCCTCTTCTGGGCATTGGTCCAGTAAACTTAAACAGGCAGCATAGAAGTGCAGAAGCTGATCACGGGGGTGAGGGCCTCCAGGTCCCCATCCTTTCGCACTACTCTCTGGACTACCATCATTGTCAGCTCCAGGTGCCGGCGCTGGGGCAGGTGCTTACAAGGTTAGTCATGGTTGTCTCCTCCCTCCTGAACACAGAAAAATTGAATGGAAAAAACACAGTGGACACACAGAACACTCATAGTGCTCAGGGGCCCATGTGAAAGGGTGTGTAAGGATTTATTTTATGTTAAGCAATGAGGCAAGGGTGGACAATGAAGAGAGCGATGAGCTGAGCTTCCCAACAGGTGGGTGCTGAGGAGGCAGAAACAAGGGGAAATCTCTCCTAGCCTGGGAATCTGGGGGAGAGAGAAGCTTCCGTGCAGGGGAGTTGCTCGGCCTGGGGGTTTTGTTCCCCATGCCCCCCTGAGTGTCCTCCTCCTTCTCTTTTTTGGTCACCAGTTTGGGGCAGAAGAGTTGAAAGATCTGGAAATCCCGCCTCCCCCCAATCAATACAATTATCCTTTGGCTGTGTTGCCTGTCATCGCCTTGAATGCAAGGCTCTAGTTAAAGAGGTTCTCTCTGCTCAAGTATGCTGCTTATCTTCCCTCAGATGCCTGTGGCACCACTTCTTCTTTCTTTCATCTGCCTATTCATCATTTGGCAAACCCTCACGGTGCCTTCCTCCTCCTGCGTTATACCTACGGCCAGCGTTCCCTCCCTGAAGCAGAGGACTGCCCCCTGGAGTGTTTGCAGTCTCACTCATTCCCCACCTTCCTCGGGGCTTGCTTTACGTCTTCATTCTTTGAAGACCTTTGGTTTAAGCAACCGAACACACCTGATGCTTGCCCAGGAAAGTCAACTCAGAAAATTCCCGGAGAGCCAGGGATCGTTAGGACTCGTTCTACTTCTGCTAAACTCAGAGAGCTCGATTAATTTCCCCAGAAAATAAAACAGAAGGTAAAATAAATATTTCCAACGTTATATGATATGCTACTGAAATGCTACTCCTTCTTCTCTTTTCTAAGCTCAGAGATAGAATATTAGTTTACTTTGTGCCATCAAATGACTCCTCATTTCTCCATGACTGAATTTTTATTGTCACTCTGGCCCCTCTGTGCCCACGTCAGTGTGGAGAATTTCGGGCAGGGGAGGGGAGCTGGTTTCTGAATAGGGGTAAGACTCCAAACAAATTCTGCTAATCTCAGGGTTTGGTGAAACTCTTTGCTCAGAGACTTTATGGCCAGCGGGAATTGGTGGTTTGTGTTTGCTCTTCAAATAAAGGAACCTTGGAGGGAGAGAAGGGCATTTTCTGTGGAGCTGCTGACTTTTGAAATCTTGAGCTCTCTTCCTTATCAGGCCTGTTTATTACGGGCCTCATAAATGTTTTATGAGGGAATAGCGAGGCTTTGCTGACCAGGGGTGGTGGCAGCTGTCTCCGACTTTCCACATTGTTGACAAGATCAAAGGACAGATTTACCACCTGATAAGATGGGCTGGATAAGATAGGGCGGCATCCCGAGCTGACTTCTTGCCTCCATGCACCAAGACAAACAAAATGGGCTCAGACTGGCTCTCTTTCTTCCCTTGCTTGGAGTCCTTTGTTTCTCGCCTCATCTGTAGAACTAGTGACGCCCCCCAAGACACTCCTGCCCCTAAAAGCCAACTACTATTTCTCCTTAACAGTTTTAGGATTTTTTGTTTTAAAGATTTAAAAATATCTGAGCACTTCAATCCCCACGCTGTTCACACAAATGACACTAATTTGAAAATAAGCACTGTGGAAAAGATGAAAAATGTGTGCATGAAAATAATTTATGGCCAAATAAATCATCTCTAGAACATTTATATTTTCAGGTAGAGAAATTGTATTGACTTTATTTCCAGCCTTTATTGACATTACTACAATTGCCTTGACAATCTTTGTGAATGTTCTTTAATCTGTCTCATTATTATTGGCAACTGGAAACTTTCTTTTATCACTAGAAAGTCCTTTTTTTTAGAGATGGAGAGAAGGATTCTTTCCTGAGTGAAAAGAAGTTTCTTTGATTTTCCAGAACTATCCACACTGCTCACCTTCTGTGCACCTGGCCCCTCTGATCCTTGCTCCCCTGTTGGTGTCGGGCGAGATGGACGAACTCTGAGGCTTCTGCCTATTTTGGGATGGACTCAGAAACAGCAGGAATGTTCTGGCAATGGCAGTGCGCACATCCAGGTAATTCATCACAGCTGCCAGACTCAGTCCTCAGAAAAATATTAAGGGGCTACTTTATAATTCACATTGTTCTAGAAAGGTTGTAAAGCAGATTCAGAGAAAACTTATGAAGACAGCTCTGCTTATCTTGCTTTTGTGTTTCTGCTACTCTAACCTCCTTCTCCCCAGCCTGAGGGTCTCCTTTTTCCCTGATTTTTCTCTGCTGCGGTGCACCGCCCCCCCCCCCCCCCCATATACCTCCTTCCCCCACAGGCCTGCCTTCTGGAGCAACTGTCTTCCTCTCTTCTTCATTTCTCTCTCTTCCAAATGAACCTGTATGTGTCCTGAGGCCTCTTGAAAAGCAAGTTGGTAAACTAATCCCCATTAAGGTGAGAATGCCAGACAGCTCTAATTTGTTATACCTACTCCCCTCTCTCAAATTCGCAGTTTTACAGAATATTGAACAGGAGTGGTGGCATTTCTACCATTCGGATCATACCACGTGCCCTGCCGCCCCGTACGTCAATGTCCACCATTGCTCTGTGAAATGCGGTTGTCTTCCCATCCACCTCTTTGGCCTCACTCTCCGGCACCTTGGTCCAAGTACAGGGCACATACAGTGACGGCCCAGATTGGAAACCCGCCTCTCCCCCAGCTCTGGGCACAGGTTAGGGCCGGGGCTCCATCTTCCAACTTGCGTTTGGGAGGATGAAATCACAGCCACGTTCTATAAGTGTTTTTCAGGGATGCAGTGGGGTTGACACAGGGAGTGAAGGACCAGCCTTGGATTGGATCTGGCCTGGAAAGAGAGAGGAAAAGCCATCTGAAAAAGGATTTGTGGGGAGGGGAAGGTGGTTTTTAAAGATCTGTGTGAAAATTCAGAAGCGGCAATGTGTGCCTGGGGGGGGGGGGGGGGGGGGGGGCTAGATTTAATTCACCATCGTGGAGCGGCCTCTTTGCCAGTCCCTCATTTAAAATGAATCCAAGAAATATGCCCGCTGGCGCCCAGTCCCTCTACCATAGTCCACAGAGCAAAAAGAGGCCTCCAAAGACGGCACTGGGGCACCTCATCTCCTAGGGGACGAGGGGCAGGGTATGGCATGTAAAAGACATATATGTCTGTTTAAATGTGGATTCCTGGTCAGAAGCAAGCTAAGACGGCCTTGGAATCTACATTTGAGCACAGACTCCCCAGATGGTGCTGATGCAGGATATGGCTCACTGCTTGCAAAGGCTCACCTGGCGCGATGAACAAGCCCTGAGCTGGGAGGTGAGAAAGCTGTCTTATAGTCTCCCGTCTGCCTCTTATCTGCAACATGCCCTCAAACAAGTCATCTTGCCTTGGTGGCTTACACGATCCTCGAGCCCCCACAGCCTCACATGCCCAACACCAGCTTCCAAATTCAGGGAGTCTAGATTTGTATCTAGTTATTTTGCTTGGTTCAGATCTGGGGAACACCAGTGCTCTGAAAAACATTGTTTATCTTTATGCTTTGATTGGGAGAGCCAAGTTGGCAAAGGAAGGGCTCCAGTCCCTTCTCGATGGCTTCATATGCCAGCCTGACTCTGGGTTCCTGCAACCCACAAGGCCAACTGACCACACTGACAGCATTTCTGTTTTCCAGGCTCCACAGCCCATCACCCCCACAGCTTCATGAGCAGCACTCGGTGGTTAAGGACACGGGCACCGGAGTCAGGTCGCCTCTGTCTCTATGTGACCTTGGACAAGTCCCTCAGCCTCTCCGAGCCTCAGTTTCTGCATCATTAAAATAGGGATAATAATAATAATAATACCTCCAATATAAGGTTTTGGGGGGTATTTAAAGAAAGTAACACATATGAAATGCTTAGCCCGCTGCCTGGCACATAGTGAGTAACTGTTTGGTGTCATTATATTATTGTTGTCATTGTTATAGCACTTTACAGTTTACAAAGAGCTTCCGTATATATTACATGTTCATGTGATTTTCATAAAGGCTCTTAGAGGGGGCAAGTAATTCCATCGTACAAATCAAAATCTGTGACCCAGAGAAGTTGTGAGAGTCATAGAGCTAGTTTCTTTGGACTCCAAGCCAGAGACAAGGCTGTCTCCGATTCACAGGGTAATACCTTATTTACGGTTGGTAGAGGCTCCTGTTTGGAGAGGATTAGAGTCTGTGGCTGTAAAAGTGTTCTGCACCCACAGCTGTATCGAGAGCATTTGTAAGAGTCATGATGACAGTGGGCGCTGTCTCTTCTGAGCCATCTCACTGCACCGGACCGTCCTCAGCAGCCTGGCTGGTGGGATCGCTGTGCCCTGGAGGGGTGGGGGACGTCTCCCTCTCTCCCCAAACACTCTGTCCCTGTGTCCCCAGCCACCATTTCCTTCCAGATTGTGATGCAGATAGAGAAGTAGAACCAGGGAGCAAGTTGCCTGGAGAGGGGCTTCTGGAGCACAGACTTTAAGCCGGACTTGACACTGGGAAACTCACGTCTAGAGCCCGGAGCCAGTGCTTCCGCTAGGGCTGAGCCTCAGCTTCTGCCACAGCTCAGCCCTGACGATGAAGGTGTGCGTGGGGCACAGGACTGAAGTCACCTGGAGAAAGGAGTGCCTTCCTCTAAAGAGACAAAAGCACCATGTGGGATGGAGGCAGCCTGCCCGGAGTTTGAGGCAGTGCGGGCTGAGCCAGTCCTGGGGGCTTTGAATGATTCAGGGCCCTGAGGAGGTTGTAGGGGCTGAGAAAGGGGCACAGACCATCTCCCCTTTCCATCCAGAACCAGCAAAGTTCTCTGATGAGTACCCTCTGCTCTACAGGGAGCCTCGGTTTGAAAACAGTGGCGTGCTTGCCTCGGAAGGCCCGGGTCTCAGTTCCAAGTAAGTCGGGAAGTACCAAAGGTTTGACGCCATGTTCTAGAAAGAGAACACCCAGATTGAACACCACGCAAAGGGCATCAGGGAAGAGGGATCGGCCTGACCGCAGAAGGGAGTGGATTAGAAAGAAACAGCTACTTCAGAGAGGGCAACGGTACCTTCTGGGGGTGTTGGGCTCAAAAGCACAATATTGGCCCACAGATCCCTTCAATATAGCTACACAGTTGGCTAGAGACGTTCCAGGAGGCAGTTTTCAGGGACCAAAGGTCTGGGCTGCTCCTTCTTCCTTTCCCCTGAAAAGTGTGGAGCATGCACTCCTACAAAGGCCTCTGAAAACTGGCTGCTTGCAGGCGGCCCATGCAGGTGGCGGGCAGGCTCCCCGCAGGCCGGCCCGGAGGAGGCTGCCGATCGGCCGAGCTGGCGGGTTCCATCTGGGCCCCTGAGGCCCTGGCTTTTATGGTCAAGTCCATGCAGGAGGCTGGGCTCGGGGTTGGGGCTGGGGTGGGGGGTGACGAAGAAGGCTAAGAGGCAACTTTTATTATCTGTAGATTGCTTCCGAAACATTATCAACCCAGATTATTGGCCACAAATTTTCATTTGAAATCAGAGAGTAATAGGCTTTTACAGTGCAGTAAAAAGCATATTAGCTGGTTCTGGGGTTGTCTCACCTCCCGTTTACTCCACTGTTTTATCAATATTGCCATAATTTGACACTTGGGAATAGAGGAAGATTGTAAAGTGTCCATAGATCCCGTAAACCGTACTAAATAGAGATTAGTGTTACCACTAAGTTTAAACCCTAGTAAAAGATAATTAAATTGATGGATGTGGCTGTAAATCTCCCTTTTATCAAGTGCTCACCCTCGTGCGGGCGGTCTCAAGCCTTATTATTTTACAGCATCATTAATGCTCTGGCAGAATCAGTGCTGCATGTGGATGCTGCTGCCTGCTGAGTGAGGAGACAGTGAGATATAGAAGACGCGTCCAAAAAAATCTGCATGGGCTCTCCCCTCCCTTCCCTTCCAATTGCAGTGCCCACCTGTGGCTCTTGCCTCCACGCCGGGACTGCCTGCTGCCCAGGAGCAAGTGCAAGTAAACCAGAGACATCCCTCCAGCACGTCACCTGCTCTGTCCTCCAGCTCTTCAGTGCTGAACGCTGGGTGTCTTTAAAGGCTGCCATTTCTGGCGCTTGTGAGAGCAGCATTTTTCTAGAAGCTCCTATGGGGCCTCTGCTTTCTGTAGGAACAGTGTCACATGTGGCAAATTACACTGCCTCTGGGAGAAATAAAACTGTCAAACCACGCTGCAGTGGGGGCAGCGGACACGCAAACATACTCTTAACAGGTGTCCTGCTAGAGGGGAGATCTCTGGATGCAGCCTGCATCTGGGCAGCTCAGTCCTAGCAAGGAGGTGCCCTTCACAGAATGGGCAGTAGAAACCTTTTCTGCTCTTGACAGGTGTGGTGGTGGCGCAAGGGCTGAGCGGAGTGGGTTGGCGCTGGCGCAGTGGAGCCCTGAGGGCCTTGCTCCTCTCAGGATGTTTCTCTGGGGCTGCTGCCCTAAGAAATGACTAGTGGGGCACCCCCATCCCCACCTCACCGTTCCCACATATCCACCAGAGGATTTGAGCCTTTGCCAACTGCAAAACCAAAGAGAGCCAGGGCTGGGGCAAAGACTGTGGGCTCAGAGCCACTCTGGTGCATGTGTCTGGCTCATCTTTCACCTGGTCCTGTCTCTCAGAGGCCTCTGAGAAGAAGCGACATCTGATAGTTGCCACCAATACATTTCCCTTCCCCGACAGTGCTGCTAACCAGACACGGGGACCATTGGCAGGTAAAGCAGGTAGCGGCAGGGCTGGGCTTCATGTCTCTGGCCCCCCCGGCCTGTCTCTGGCCACCCTTGGGGCTCGGGTACCGCCCAGAGTCAGGTGGTGGCTTCTTTAGGCATTAGTCCTCCTGGAGCTCCTAGAGGTCTAACCTGGCCTAAAAAAGGGATTTACTTAGATATCTCCAATGCCTTCTGAATCCCAGTTGACCAGCAGCCCATTATTTATGGAACAGAGAGCCTGAGAGCCAATGCTTTTCTGCATAAGTGCTCCTGACCTTGGCAGTGACCCTGAATAGAGCCTGTTGGGTAACTGGGTGCAGGGCCTTCTGACTGACCTCGTTGATGAGGCCAAGTTCTCAGGCCACTGGGCGAGCCTTGATCTTTGGCTGGCCTTGACTGCAGAAACTGGAACACGGAGAACAAGGAAATAGTCCCACAGAAGAGTCATCTGGGAGAGACTGGATTTGGCCACAGCAGATAAACATAATTTTTTTCTTTTTATTGCCTAAAGCTAAGCGATATGTACTTTGGTTGGAATTAGCAGGCTGAAAGTTCAGGAGATAAGCAGCGTTTCTTGGCGTGAGTGATCTGCAGGCCCAGCGGCAGGGGCTTGCTCGGGAGGCCTCTTCGCCTTTTGAACTCGGGGCTGATTCCTCTTTGCTGTTCCACAATCCCACAGCAGCACTGCGAGCAGAGAGGAGACGCTGGCCCCGCCACCTGCGTGGCCCCTCGGCTGAAGCTAGTGGTGGGGTTTTGGTTCCTGATTCCAGGATGGGATGGGCCAATGGAAAGCATGGCAGCCAATATTTAGGGTCCTGTTTTGTGCTGCACCTCGAGGCTCCAGAACCTTCCTTGGGCCCTAGACTTGCCCTCAGCGAATTCAGAACCCAAAGTGGAGCTTGACAGCATACTCATAAATTCTGCTTCCGCTTATGGTGTTGCTGGAGAAAAGCGGTCTCTGTTAGGATGAAGTCATTTTGAGCACTTGCAGTTTCGCAGTGCGCTTGTTAAAAATGTGGTTTCCTGGGGCCCTTCCCCAGGGCTGCTGTGCAGGCAAATTTATACGGTCACGGTGGGGAACTATGGGCCTAGGCCTTGATCCCTGACCCTGTGGTGTGAAAACCAGGAGCCGAAGGCCCCAAAGTGAAAGAAATCACACATCATCATTTACTGAGGGCTGATGAAGGCGAAAGAGCTTTATTTCTGTAAACAGACGAGCGATCGCAGTTGACAAAAGCATGGTCAGGGTCTAGTGAATGAACCGCCCAGCTGTTCACCCTGATTTGGACATTTGAGGGTTGCTATAAATAAGCACACGACAATGAAAACAGTTCTGTAGAAATAGACAGACAGGTGTGAACTTCCCACCGCCGCACAGAGGTCCTCCCTGAAGAAGACGCACAGAGGACTCCTGGGGTGGGAACCAAGCTGAGGCCTAAAGAAGAAAGAATCAGGTGCCATTAGCACAAAAAGTCTGTTCTCAAAATGTTATAATAAAAATGATTTCCCTGGTTCGAGGTGGACTCATTTACCACCTCATTCCACAAGTGTTTATGAAATGCCTGTCTTCCAAGCACTCGCAGGCTGCCAGGACACAGCTGAATGAGACCCAGTCCTTGCCTCCCGGAGCTCCCGGGCGAGTGGAGCAGACAAGCAGAGGACGTGGCTGCTAAGTGTGGTGACAAGGTAGCACAGGGCCCTGAGCCAGCCTCGGTTCTCCCAATCCTGCCGTAGGTGTGCGTGTGAGAATGTGTGTGTATTTGTGTCTGTTTGTGTGTGTGCGTGCGTGCACGTGGGCTGCCTGGACACACAAACCCATCAGACTTGCTCCCAGACCTGGTCAAGTGTCTGAACTTTAGCTTCCAGACCTGAAATCTCTCACTTTGGGAAATTATGACTTCTAAGAATTTAGCGTCCGACAAACATTCTTTTCCCTTGAAGGATATTTTTCAGTTAAATCAATATACGCCACATTCGAGAATAAGTTCTTTAAAAGTGTTGCCTTTGATCCTTTTTGGAGTGGGAGGGAGGGGAGAAAGAAAGAAAAAAAAGAAAAAGGTAACAACAACAACAACAAACAAAACCTCAGGTGCCACAAGCTGAGTAAACCCCGGGAAGACAAGGGCTGAGCTGACTCTCGCCCGCTTGGTGCTTAAGCTAATAAACCCGACTATCTTGAAGAGTAAACACCATATTGTTTTGCCAACTATTAGATTTTTACTACTCTCCAATAAACTGAGTAGTTATTCATTTCAAATAATATTCCACTCATTGTTTCCTAAAGATTAGCAATTGAAAGAGATGTCAACAATTTTCACTCTTTAAATTAAGTATAATAGGCTTTTATAGCACAGTATAAAGATATCGAAGGGAAAGGCTGCCATCACGGCAGCTCGATTTTTCTTTTATCTATCAATACAGCTCCAATTTGACACTTGTGAGCAGAGGAAGCTTGTAAAGAGCCCACAGCCCCCATAAAGCCGGTCACACGTGGATTAGTCTTATGGCTCGCTTTGGGCACAGTAAAGTGATCATTTAACTAATGAGGCTGTAAGCACGAAGGTTTATCTAATTGGTTCTCTTCTCCTCTGCCTCCTGGTGATTCTAGCCCTCGGTGTTTACACACTAGTAATAGCCTGGGCCTGGACGGATCCCGACAGGGCATTTGGTACAGGCGTCCCCCGACTCCGCTGGCTCCTGTTTGGGGTGTTTCTGTGGAGTTGTGACATCCTTGTTGTTCCAAAAGGAAAACAGGGCAGTTCATCAGAGTGAGTTTTGAACAGTTTCACAGGGGCTGCCCCCACTCCCCCTTAGTATGTTGTCAATGCACATTTTAATAATGTAGCTGCCCGATGGTGTTGTGCGTCTGCGTCTGTGCATATATGCGCCTGTTTACACATGGGAGAGTGAGTGTGTGTGGGTATGCTCGTGTCTGCGCGTGTACAGCATAGTGGATCTGGGGGACACTTTCAACTCTGCGTACCAGCTTCATGTCTGACCTGGCTGGTGCGGCAGGAGGAAGGGCAGGCTGGGCAGAGACCCCTGGGGGCAAGAGGTGGGGGTTGGGCCTCCCTCCCAGCTCCCAGGATGGCCCTTCCATAGCCCTCTCACCCTTAAATTATCGGCATTTCTTTCGAGTCTGTCCACTCGTTCCACCACCCCGCAGGCCACTTCTGCAGTCCCCAGGCCCAGCCCACCTCGCCCAGAGGGGCAGCTCGGAAGAAGAGAAAGGTTCCTCCCACAGCGCTGCGCCCCTTGGGCCTTGCTCGGGGCAACTGCAGTCCTAGCTGGGAAATGGCACCCTGACCCAAGGCTAAGCTCTCTTCTTCAGGGTCCCAGGAGGCCACTAGGTCAGTTTATGGTTCTGGGGCTTAGACACCAAGAGGGTGAGCCCTGGGAGGGGCGTCATGTCCATGTGGGGCCCAGGCCAGCTCAGACAGGCATGCTGGATGGATGAAAGCTCTCGGCTGAAATACATACTCTTGAGGCTGGAGTGCCCCTCAGAAGGTCACTGCTGGCTTTTATTCAGGGTAGTACTTGCCGTGGGGCAGTCGGGGCCTACGAATGGGCTTATTTCCAGATTTCAGTCCTAATGGAAGCTGTCATCACATGGTGGTCCCAAAGCCACTACCCAGCTTTGAATTCTGGTGACTCCTGTACTCACCCAGAGCACCCCTCAGCCTCCCGGATCCTAGCAGCTGAGCACGGGGAGGCTGGAGGGTTCGGAGTCCGAGCTGGGCCGGCAGAGGGCAGAAAGGAGTCGCCCTGAGAGTCCCAGCATCCTGAGATTCTCTCCGCTGCTTTCCCTTCCCGGCTTCTTCTCCGAATGACCGAATGACCCACCCACTCGAGGACTTTTCGAATTCCCAGGGCAGTTTTTATAAGATATTAATGCCTAGACTATACCCCAGAAACTGGGATTTCTGTTGTTCTGGTAATTTCTCTTTAAAATGTTTTTGAAAAGAGAAAGACTTTAAAAAATTGTGGTGAAATATACATAACACTAAATTTACATTTTAACGTTTTTTTTTAGGGAGATTAGCCCTGAGCTAACACCAGCCACCAATCCTCTTATTTTTGCTGAAGAAGATTATCGCTGAGCTGACATCTTCGCCCATCTTCCCCCATTTCCTACGTAGGACACCATCACAGCATGGCTTGATGAGCAGCGCCGGGATCCGAACCGGTGACCCCTTGGCGACCACAGCAGAGTGAGTGAACTTATCCGCTTTGCCATGGCAGGCCCCCTTTTAACCACTTTTAAGTGTGTAGTTCCATGGCATTAAGTACATTCTCACTGTGGTACAGACATCACCACTATGCATCTCTTGAATTCTTCTGATCTTGCAAAGCTGAATCTCTGTCTCATTAAACAACAGTTGCACACTCCTTCTTGCCCCCAGACCCTGACAACCACCGTTCCTTCCATCTCTATGAATTTGACTCTAAGTGCCTCATATGAGTGGAATCGTACAATATTTGCCCTTTAGTGTCTGGCTTATTTCACGTAGCATAATGTCTTCGCGGTTCATCCAATGTTGCAGCATGGGTCAGAATTTCCTTCCATTTTAAGGCAGAATAATATTTAATTATGTGTATATACCACATTTGTTTATCCATTTATCTGTCACTGGATATTGGGATTGTTTCCATCTTTTGGCTATTGTGAACAATTCTGCTGTGAAGATAGGTGTACAAATCTCTCTTTGAGTCCTTGTTTTCAATTCTTGGGCATATATACCTAGAAGTGGAATTGCTGGATCATACGGTAATTCCCTGTTTGACTTAGCAGGACCTGCCACACTGTTTTCCATAGCAGCTGTATCGTCTCACGTTCCCACTAACAACGCATAAGGGTTCCAGTTTCTCTGCATTTCTTGGCAGCACTCGCTATTTTCTGTTTGTTGTTTGATAACAACCATGCTAATGGATGTGAGGCGATATCTCATTGTGGTTTTGATTTGCGTTGGGGATTAATGACTTAAAAAGTTCCCCAGGGGGTGCCAGTGAGCACCCAGAGCTGAGAACCATTGAGTAAATGACTGTCATTTATTGAGCGCGTACTATCTGCCAGGCACTGTTCTAAGTACTCCTTTACTCCCCACAACACTCAGTGAGGGAAGAACTATTCTCTTTCCTACAGATGAAAAAATCAAGCATGCAGAGGTGAAAATCGCTCAGCTAGCAGGTGGCGGGGCCAGAATTCAAGTGCGGATCTGTGGGCCCCAGAGCCCCCGCCTCTCAGCAACTTTGCTGTTTAGCCCTGGGCTAAACGAGCTCATTGAGGGATCCTTCCACTTCAGGAAGAGAAGGTGTCAAGGGACACAGGGTAGCTCCAATTTGCGTGGGGTCAATGTGGGCTAAAAACAATATCAAATGAAATCTTTACTTTCCTGCTTGAAAGGAATATTTTTTCCACAATACATTTTTAGTAAGGAGGTTTAATAAAGAAGAGTTGTTTAATTTTAAATAATCGTAATTCTTTCCCTTTTAATTAACAGTTTAATAGTTATTTTATAATCATTTATTCAAGTAAAACTCAGGCCTATGTGATTTCAGAGGCCGGAAAACTAGAATCCATTTCGTTGATGTCTCCTGTTCTTTCTGAGGGAGGAGAACAGGGCCGTGTGACAGAATTCGAGTGTGACAACACTGCCATCTCATGGGAAATGGAAATGTGGCTGTTTATACCTATAGTAACGTAGTCCTGAAGCTAGGATTAAGAATTTCTGTCCACAGAACTGTCTTAGATCCATCTCTGGTCAAGGGGAGAGAAAACTCATGCTCTATCAAAAGTAATTCATACTATTGGAGCCCAAAGTAGCATCATGCCCCCTGAGTGACAGAGGCAATGGCATTACCGTCCTTGTTCCCTTTGCCACTCCCAGACGCTACTACCCAGAGGGCAAGTGTGGCTGGAGCCCCTGGGGCGCTGGTGGGAGGCTAATTATACCAGCAACCATGCTCCTCCTCTACCCACAAAGTCAGGGAAGGAAAATCTGAGCCCGGGGCGTACCCTAATTGTCTTTAGTTTTAGAAGGTCTGGAATGGGCAGGAATCTTCCTCTCTCTCTCCTGCTTCCCTCCCCTCCTCCTCCTCCTCTTCACAACCACTTTATTGAAATATAATTCATACACCATACAATTCACATATTTAAAGGTACAATTCAGTGATCTTTTTTGTATATTCACAGAGTTGTGCAATCATCGCCATAGTCAATTTCAGAGCATTCTCATCACTCCAAAAAGAAATCCATGCCCTTTGGCCATTTCCCTCCAAACCTCCCATCTCTCTGAGGCCCTGCCCCAACCACTCATCTACTTTCTATTTTATTTTTTTTAATTTTAAAAATATGGTTGCATATGAATCCCACTTATTTATTTTTGTAGTTGAGATATAATTGACATATAACTTTTTATTAGTTTCAGGTGAACAATATAATGATTTGATATTTGTATACACAAAATGATCACCACAATAAGTCTAGTTAACATCCATCACTATACACAGTTACAAATTGTTTTCTTGTGATGAGAACTTTTAAGATCTACTCTCTTAGCAACTTGCAAATATACGATATAGTATTGTTAACTAGGCTGCACGTCGCATCCCCGAGAATTATTTATTTTCTGACCGGAAGTTTGTACTGCACTAATTTACTTTTTGTCTCTATGGATTTGTTTATTCTGGACATTTAATATAAACACAATCATAAAATTATGTGGTCTTCTGTGAATAATTTCTTTCACTTACAAAGTTTTCAAGTTTCATCCATGTTTTAATATCTATTGATACTTCATTCCTTTTTATTGCTGAAGAGTATTTCATGGTATGGATATACCACTTTTTATTTATCCATACATTAGTTGACAGCCAGTAGGGTTTTTTTCCTTCAGTTTTTGGCTACTATGAATAACACTGCCAGGAATACTTGTGTACACATTTTTGTGTGAACATATGTTTTCATTTCTATTGTTGTGTATACCTTGGAGTGAAATTGCTGGATCAAATAGTAACTTTATGTTTAATATTTTGAAGAGTCGTCAGACTGTTTTCCAAAGTGGTTGCACCATTTTGCATTCCCACCCACAGTGTATGAGGGTTCCAATTTTTCCACATTGTCAATAACAACATCCTAGTGGGTGTGAAGTGGTATCTCATTGTGGTTTTGATGCTCATTTTCTTAATGGCTAAGGATGTTGAACATCTTTTCATGTGCTTGCTGGCCATTTATATATCTTCTTTGCAGAAATATCCATCCTCAATATTCAAATCCTCTGCCCAGTTAAAACTGGCTTATTTGTCTTCTTGTTATTGAGTTGTAAGAGTTCTTTATATATTCTAGGTACAATTCTCTAATCAGATACAAGATTTGCAATTTTTTTTTCCCCATTCAGTGGGTTGTCTTTTCACTTTCTTAATGGTGTCTTTTGAAGTGCAAAAGTGTTTAATTTTGATGAAGTCCAACTTACCCATTTTTTTCTTCTGTTACTGTACTTTAGGTCTTATAGCTAAGAAAACTTTGCCAAATCTGAAGTCATGAAGATTTACTCCTATGCTTTTTCCTGAGTTTTATAGTTTTTACTCTCTCTTTTCTTTTAATTTGTTACATTCATATATTGCAATATAATTACCACTATCGCGTTGGCTAACACCTCCGTCACATCACATAATTATTATTTCATTTTGTGGCAGGAATATTTAAGATCTAGTCTTTTAGCAACTTTGAAGTATATACAGTAGGCCCCCCCCTTATCCGTGGTTTTGCTTTCTGAGGTTTCAATTACCCATGGTCAACTGCATCCAAAAATATTAAATGGAAAATTCCCCAAATAAACAATTTGTGGGTTTTAAATTGCACCCTGTTCTGAGTAGCTGTTGAAATCTCCCACCGTCCTGCTCTGTCCTGCCTGGGAAGTGAACCATCCCTTTGTCCAGTGGATCCACACTGTATATGCTACCCGCTGTTAGTCAGTAGCAGACTTCATTATCAGATCAATCATCACGGTATAGCGTTCAGTGCTATCCGTGGTTTCAGACATCCACTGGGGGTCTTGGAACGTATCCCTGTGGATAAGGGGGGACTATGGTAATCCAGTATTGTTGACTATAATCACAGTGCTGTGCATTAGATGTCCAGGACTTATTCATCTTCCAACTGCAAGTTTGTACACTTTGACCAACATCTCCTCAATCTCCCCATCTCCCATCCCATGGTAACTAGCATTCTACTCTTAGTTTCTACAACTTCAGCTTTTTAGATTCCACATGTAAGTGATATCATACAGCATTTGTCTTTTTCTCTCTGACTTATCTCACTTAGCATAATGTACTCAAGGTCCATCCATGTTGTCACAAATGGCAGAATGTCCTTTATCAGGGCTGAGTAATATTCCATTATGTGTGTGTATATATACACCACAACTTCTTTACCTGTTCATCTGTTGACAGACATTTGTGTTGTTTCCATGTCTTGGCTGTTGTGAATAAGGCTGCAGTGAACTTAGGAGTGCAGCTATCTTTTCGAGATTCTGTTTTCATTTCCTTTGGATAAATATACCCAGAAGCGGGATTACTAGATTATATGTTAGTTCTATTTTTATTTTTTAATTGAGGTAACATTGGTCTATAACATTATATAAATTTCAGGTGTACACCATTATATTTCGAATTCTGTGTAGGTTACATCACATTCACCACCCAAAGACTAATTACAACCCATCACCACACGTGAGCCTAAATGCCCCTTTCACCCTCTTCCTTACCCCCTTCCCCTCTGGTAACCACAAATCCAGTCTCTGTCTCTGTGTGTTTGTTTGTTGTTTTTATCTTCTACTTATGAGTGAGATCATATGGTATTTGACTTCTTGACCACATCTTCTTGATCCATTCATCCCTTGGTGGGTACCTAGGTTGTTTCCAAGTCTTGGCTATTGTGAATAATGCTGCAATAAACACAAGGGTGCATATATCTTTATGCATTCATGTTTTCATGTTCTTTGGATAAATACTCAGCAGTGGAATAGCTGTATCATATGGTAGTTCTATTCTTAATTCTTTGAAGAATCTCCATACTGTTTTCTATAGTGGCTGCACCAGTTTGCACTCCCACCAGCAGTATATGAGAGTTCCCTTCTCTCCACATCCTCTCTGACACTTGTTATTTCCTGTCTTGTTAATTATAGCCATTCTGACAGACTTGAGGTGATATCTCATTTTGGTTTTGATTTGCATTTCCCTAATAATTAGTGATGTTGAACATCTTTTCATGTACAGGTTAGCCATCTGTATATCTTCTTTGGAAACATGTCTAATCAGATCTTTTGCCCATGTTTAAATTGGGTTGTTAGTTTTTTTATTGTTGAGATGTATGAGTTTTTAAATATATTTTAGATATTAACCCCTTATCAATATATAGTTTGCAAATATCTCCCAGTTGTCTTTTCATTTTGTTGATGGTTTCCTTTGCTGTTCAGAAGTTTTTAGTTTGCTGTAGTCCTGTTTGTTTATTTTTTTCTACTGTTTCCCTCGCCCAGTCAGACTGGTACTTGAAAACAAGCTGCTAAGACTGATTTCAAAGAGCCTACTGCCTATGTTTTCTTCTAGAATTTTCATGGTTTCAGGTCTTACATTCAAGTCTTTAATCCATTTTGAGTTGACTTTTGTGCATGGTGTAAGGTAATGGTCTAACTTCATTCTTTTGCATGTGGCTGTCCAGTTTTCCCAACTCTATTTGTTGAAGAGACTCTCCCTTCTCCACTGTATGGTCTTGGCTCCCTTGTCAAAAATTAATTGTCCATAGATGTGTGGGTTTATTTCTTGGCTCTCGATTCTGTTCCATTGATCTGTGTGTCTGTTTTTGTCCCAGTACCATGCTGTTTTGATTACTATAGCTTTGTAGTATATTTTGAAGTCAGGGAGTGTGATACCTCCAGCTTTGTTCTTTTTTCTCAGGATTGCTTTAGCTATTCGGGGTCTGTTGTTGCGCCGTATGAATTTTAGGATTCTTTGTTCTATTTCCATGAAGAACGTCATTAGATTCTGATTGGGATTGCATTGAATCTGTAGATTGCTTTAGGTTGTCTGGACATTTTAACTATGTTTATTTTTCCAATCCATGTGCATGGAATACCTTTCCATTTCTTTATGTCATCATCAATTTCTTTCAATAATGTATTACATTTTTCATTGTATAGGTCTTTCACCTCCTTGGTTAAATTTATTCCTAGGTATTTTATTCTTCTTGTTGCGACTGTAAATGGGATTGTATTCTTGAGTCCTCTTTCTGTTAGTTCATTATTAAAGTGTAGAAATGCAACGATTTTTGTAAGTTTATTTTGTATCCTGAAACTTTGCTACAGTTGTTGATTATTTCTAATAGTTTTCCAATGAATTCTTTAGGGTTTTCTATATATAGAATCATGTCATCTGCAGACAGTGAGTTTCACTTCTTCATTGTTAATTTGGATACCCTTTATTTCTTTTTCTTGCCTAATTGCTCTGGCCAAAACCTCCAGTACTATGTTGAATAAGAGTGGTGATAGAGGGCATCCTCATCTCGTTCCTGTTCTCAGGGGGATGGCACTCAGTTTTTGCCCATTGAGTATGATGTTGGCTGTGGGTTTGTCATATATGGTCTTTATTATGTTGAGGTACTTTTCTTCTATGCCCATTTTGTTGAGAGTTTTTATCATAAATGGCTGTTGGATCTTGTCAAATGCTTTCTCTGCATCTATTGAGATGATCATGTGGTTTTTATTCCTCAATTTGTCGATGTGGTGTATCACATTGATTGATTTGCAGATGTTGAACCATCCCTGTGTCCCTGGTATGAATCCCACTTGATCATGATGTATGATCTTTTTGATGTATTGCTGAATTTGGGTTGCCAAAATTTTGTTCATAATTTTTGCATCTATGTTCATCAGCAGTCTTAGCCTGTAGTTCTCCTTCTTTGTGCTGTCCTGGTCAGGCTTTGGCACCAGAGTGATGTTGGCCTTGTAGAATGTGTTAGGAATTGTTCCATCTGCCCTACTTTTTTTGAATAGCTTGAAAAGTATAGGTATTAAATCCTCTCTGAAAGTTTGGTAGGATTCCTGAGGAAAGCCGTCTGATCCTGGGGTTTTATTCTTTGGGATGCTTTCTATTGCTGTTTCAATCTCTTTCCTTGTGATTGATCTGTTCAGATTGTCTGCTTCTTCTTGACTTAGCTTTGGGAGATTGTAAGAGTCTAAGAATTTATCCATTTCCTCTAGGTTATCCATTTTGTTGGCATATAGTTTTTCGTAGTATTCTCTTATAATCCATTATATTTCTGTGGAGTCTGTTGTTATTTCTCCTCTTTCATTTCTGATTTTGTTTACTTGAGCTTTCTCTCTTTTTTTCTTTGTAAGTCTGGCTAGGGGTTTGTCAATTTTATTTATCTTCTCAAAGAACCAGCTCTTTGTTTCATTGATCCTTTCTACTGCCTTTTTTGTTTCAATAGCATTTATTTCTGCTCTGATTTTTATTATTTCTCTCCTTCTGCTGACTTTGGGCTTTATTTGTTCTTCTTTCTCTAATTCAGTTAGGTGTAATTTGAGATTGCTTATTTGGGATTTTTCTTGTTTGTTAAGGTGTGCCTGTATTGCAATGAATTTCCCTCTTAATACAGCTTTTGCTGTATCCCATATGAGTTGGTATGGCATGTTATCATTTTCATTTGTCTCCAGATATGTTTTGATTTCGTCTTTAATTTCTTCAGTGATCCATTGCTTGTTCAATAGCATATTGTTTAGTCTCCACATCTTTGTCACTTTCCCAGCTTTTTTCTTGTAATTAATTTCTAGCTTCATAGCATTAAGATCAGAGAAGATGCTTGTTATTATTTCAATTTTTTTAAATGTATAGAGGCTTGTCTTGTTTCCCAACATATGGTCTATGCTTGAGAATGTTCCATGTGCACTTGAGAAGAATGTGTATTCTGCTGTTTTTAGATGGAGTGTTCTATATATATCTATTAAGTCCAACTGTTTTACCTTTTTGTTTAATTCCACTGTTTCCTTGTTGATTTTCTGTCTGGATGATCTGTCCAATGATGTGAGTGGGCTGTTGAGGTCCCCTACTATTATTGTGTTATTTTTAATATCTTCCTTTAGGTTTGTTAATAGTTGCTTTATGAACTTTGGTGCTCCTATGTTGGGTGCATAGATATTTATAAGTGCTATTTCTTCTTGATGCAGTGTCTCTTTGATCATTATATACTGCCCCTCTTTCTCTCTCTTTACCTGCCTTATCTTGAAATCTACTTTGTTTGATATAAGTATTGCAATACTTGCTTTCTTTTGTTTGTCATTAGCTTGGAGTATCGTCTTCCACCCCTTCACTCTGAGCCTGCATTTCTCGTTGGAGCTGAGGTGTGTTTCCCGGAGGCAACAAATTGTTGGATCTTGTTCTTTAATCCATCTTGCCATTCTGTGTCTTTTTATTGGAGAGTTCAAACCATTTATATTGAGGGTGATTATTAATGTATGAGGGCATAATGCTGTCATTCTGTTACGTGTCTTCCCATTTTCCTGCATTTCCTTTGTTTCTCGTCCTGTGTGTTTTGGTCTACTCATTGACTTCTGCAGTTTCTTAGTTTTTTTCTTATTTATTTTTTGTGTCTCTGTTCTGCTTTTTAGTTTAGTGGCTACCCTGAAGTTTGTATTCAGAATCTTGTGTATAGCATAGTCCATTTTCTGATGGCCTCTTATTTCCTTAGTCTAAACTGATTCAATCCTTTTCCTCCTCCCCTTTTAAGTTATAATTTTAATATCTCATTCAAACTTGTGTTGTGAGTTTGTGGTTAAAGTGACAAGATTGTCTTTGTTTTTGGTGTTTTCCTTCCCTTTATCCTAATGCTATAGTTGAATATTTGCTATTCTATTCTGATTCTATCTGTCTCCTTAGTCTGTGTTTTGTGACCCCTTTCTCCCTTTTTTTCTTTTTTCAGGTATGAGAGCCGTCTTGAGGATTTCTTGTATGGGGTGGGGGGTGTCTCATGGCTATGAAGTCCCTTAGCTTTTGTTTGTCTGGGAAAGATTTAATTTCTCCCTCATATCTGAAGGATATTTTTGCTGGATAGAGTATTCTTGGCCAAAGATTTTTATCTTTTAAAGTTTTGAATATGTCATTCCATTTCCTCCTAGCTTGTAAGGTTTCTGCAGAGAAATCCACTGAAAGTCTGATAGGGGTTCCTTTGTAGGTTATTTTCTTCTGCCTTGCTGCCCTGAGTAGTCTTTCTTTGTCATTCATTTTTTCCAGCTTTACTACTATGTGCTTTGTAGTAGGTCTTTTTCCATTGACAAATCTACAAGATCTGGAAGCTTCCTCCACACACATTTCTCTCTCATTCCCTAGATTTGGGAAGTTCTCTGTTATTATTTCTTTGAGCAGGCTTTCTGCTCCATTATCCTTCTCTTCACCTTTTGGGGTACCTATAATTCTTATGTTGCATTTCCTCATTGAGTCAGCTATTTCTCGGAGATTTTCTTCATTTCTTTTTAGTCTTAATTCTCTCTCCTCCTCTCTCTGGAGCCATTTAACATGTCTATCTTCGATTATGCTGATTTGCTCCTCTATGGTGTCCACACGAGCATTCAGGGAATCCATATTTTGTTTTATCTCTTCCATTGTATTTTTCATCTCTAGTATTTCTGATCAATTCTTCTTTATAGTTTCAATCTCTTTTGTGAAGTAGCTCCAGAACTCATTGAATTATTTCTGTATGTTTTCTTTTACCTCATTGAGTTTTTTGATGATAGCTATTCTGAATTCATTGTCATTTAGTTTACTTATTTCTGAGTCTTCAGGACATAATTCTGGGTATTTATTGTTTCCCCTCTGGTCTGGAGATTTGATGAATTGCCAGATGCTGGAACTATGGGTCTTGCCCATTGTGATATTATTCAGTTGCAGTTACAGCCTATTGCCACTAGATGGGGATCGAGAGCCACATATTCTGAGCCCTCCACCTTCAGCCGAGATGGCGAGGCACAGCAGGGGTTGGGGGGCACTTTCTCTTGCTTGCTGACCCCGGTTTCCCCATCAGCTCTCACTACCTGGTCTCCTGGGGTCTTGGCTTGATGAGGTCACCCCACGGGAAAGCTTTCACCCCATTAGAGGGCTTCTCTCTAGGCTGCAAGGGCGCTAGGGAGTTCTGGATGATCCTGTGGATGCCTGACCTCTCCCCCACTCCTTCCCTCATGCAGCCGTCTGCAGCAGCAATCCCAGTCTTTAGGGGAGGGAGTGGAGTTCTCTCTTACCCTCTTCCAGCTCTTCTGAGGGGGCTCCAGCCTCTCCGCCCTCCATCATTTGGCTCCTGTGGGTCTCCAAGGATTCCTGTGCTATTAGGATATTTTTTGTTGGAATATGGTTGCTCCTTTTTGTTGTATGTTGGAGGGGAGAGAGTCCTGGGAAAGCTCACTCTGCCATGACGCTGATGTCACTTCCGAGATTATGGTTATTTTTTATGTTTTCCTTCCCTTTATCTTTAATGTTAGAATTTAGTGTTTGCTAGCCTGTTCTGATAGAGAACTGCAATTTTCTGATTTTGTCTGCCTATTTATCTCCTTGCTCAAGGCTTTGTAAACACTTTCTCTTTTCTTTTTTTTCAGGTATAAGGGCCTTCTAGATCATTTCTTGTTGGCGGCGGGTGGGGGTGTGGTCTTGTGACGATGAACTTCCTCAGCTTTTGTTTATCTGGAAAAGCTTTTATTTCTCCATCATTTCTGAAGGATATTTTTGTTATATACAGTATTCTTGGCTGAAAGTCTTTCAGTATTTTGAGTATATCATTCCACTCTCTCATAGACTGTAAGGATTCTGCTGAGAAATCCACTGAAAGTCTTGATAGGGGTTCCTTTGTATGTTATTTTCTTCTGCTTAACTGCATTTAATATTTTTTCTTCTTCACTTACTTTTTCAGTTTTAGTACTATATGCATTGGAGAAAGTCTTTATACATTGATATAATTAGGAATGATAACTAGCTTCTTTTACTTGTAATTCCAGCTCCTTTTCCAGGTTTGTGAATTTCTCAGCTAGTATTTCTTTGAACAAGCTCTCTGCTCCTTTCTCCCTCCCTTCTCCCTCTTGAATATCTATAATCCTTATGTTGCATTTCCTAATTGAGTCGGATATTTCTTGGAGAACTTCTTTATTTCTTTTTAGTCTTAGTTCTCTTTCCTCCTCCACCTGAAGCATGTCTATATTTCTACCTTCCAGAATACCAGCTCTGTTATTTAAGGACTCCAGATTTTTCTTTACCTCATTCATTGTGTTTTTCATTGCCGACATTTCTGATTCGTTTTTCTTTATAGTTTCAAACTCTTTTGTGAATAATTGCCTCTGTTCATTAATTTTATTCCTGATTTCATTCAACTGTCTTTCTGAATTTTCTTGTATCTTGTTGAGTTTTTTAATAATAGTCATTTTGAATTCTCTGTCATTTAGATTGTAAATTTCTGTGCCTTCAGTATTGATTCTGGGTGCTTGTCATTTTCCTTCTGGTCTGGAGTATTAATATACCTCCCCATATTATTTGATGGGGTGGATTTGTGCCTTTGCATATTGATAGTATCTGGTCACAGATTTCACCTCCTGTTACTGGGTGGGGGCAGGAGCTGTGTATTCTGAGCCCACCATGATCTCTGGCATCTTTGGAGTCTATGCTTACAGGGCCCATCTCTGATTGCCCACTCACAGCTGCTGCTTTACTAACGAATGTGCATGTGCTTGGGTGGGGGTCTGTCGCTCTGGCTGACCAGTCAAGCTGGTGCATTGGGTGTGGGGGAAGGACGCTTTCTTTCACATGCATGATCCCGGGGATGTTCTCACTCTGATATCACTATCTACCCTCCTGAGGTGCTGACTTGATGAAGACACCCCTGCAATAGCTTAGTCTCCTCTGTGTGGAGCTTTCCCATGGCTGGGAGGCAATTCAGAGAGCAAAGGTGTTCCCACAGAAAGCCACCCCTCCCCACTCTCTTTTCAGAGCTGCACACAATCCCACATTCTAGGTTGCTGCCAGGGAGGGAGAGGAGACCCCCTTACCTTCTTCCACTGCCTCCTGTTCCAGCACCTCCACCTTCAGACATATGGCTGCATGGGTGTCTCAGATGTCTATTGTGTTGTGTGATTGTCCTCTGTTGGTTTATGAATATCCTTTTCATTGTATCTTAGTGGGGAGTCTAAAAGAAGAGCTCACTCAGCCATGATGCTGACATCACTCTATGTGTATGATCCTTTTAATGTGCTGTTGAATTCAGTCTGCTAACATTTTGTTGAGAATTTTTGCAACTATATTCATCAGGGAGTTTGGCCTACGGTTTTCTTTTCTTGTAGTCTTTTTATCAGGCTAACAATTTGTTAGCAGGGTAATGCTGGCCTTTTAAAATGAGTTTGGGAGTGTTCCTGCCTCTTCAGTTTTTCAAAGAGCTTGGGAAGAATTGATGTTAATTCTTCTTTAACTGTTTGGTAGAATTGCCAGTGAAACCATCTGGTCCTGGGATTTTCTATATTGGGAGATTTTTGATTACTTATTTAATCTGCTTGCTCATTATTAGTCTGTTCAGAGTTTCTCTTTCTTTATGATTCAGTCTTGGTAGGTTGTATGTTTCTAGGAATTTATCCAATTTCTTCTAGGCTATCCAACTTGATGTATAATTGTTCATAGTAGACTCTTACAATCCTATGTGTTTCTGTGGTATCATTTTTAATGTCTCCTCTTTCCTTTTGCATTTTATTTATTTGAGTCCTCTCTCTTTTTTTCTGTTAGTCTAGGTTAAAGGTTCATCAATTTTGCTTATCCTTTCAAAAAAGCAGCTCTTTTTTTTTTTTTTTTTTTCCTGGTCTCTACTTAATTTATTTCTGCTGTGATCTTTGTTATTTCCTTCCTTCTGGTAACTTTGGGCTTAGTTTGTTCTTCTTTTTCTACTTCCTTTAAGTGTAAAGTTAGGTTGTTTATTTGAGATCTTTCTTTTTTCTTAATATACACATTTATTGTTATAAACTTCCCTTTAAGAACTGTTTTTGCAGCATCCCTTATGTTTTGATGTGCTGCATTTTCCTTTTCATTTGTTTTGAGAATTTTTTTATTTCTCTTTTGATTTCTTCTTTAACCTATTGGTTGTTCAGGAGTGTATTGTTTAGTTTCCCCATCTTTATAAATTTTCCAGCTTTGTTCTTGTTGTTGATTTCTAATTTCATACCATCGTGGTTGGAAAAGATATTTTTATAATCTCAATCTCATTAAATTTGTTAAGACTTGTTTTCTGGCTGAAGAATGTTCTGTGTGCACTTGAGAAGAATGTGTATTCTGCTGCTATTGGATGGAATGTTGTATATATGTCTGTCAGGTTCAAATATGGTTCAAGTCCAATGTATCCATGTTGATTTCCTCTCTGGATGATCTATCCATTGCTGAAAGTGGGGTATTAAAGTCCCCCACTATTATTGTTGTTGTTTATTTCTCTCTTTAGATTATTAGTATTTGCTTAATATATTTAGGTGCTCTGATGTTGGGTGTGCATACATTTATAATGGTTATATCTTCTTGATAAGGTGATCCTTTTTTCATTATATAATGACCTTCTTTGTCTTTTGTTACTTTTTTTGGCTTAAAGTCTATTTTGTCTGATATAAGTATAGCTACCATTGCTTTCTTTTGGTTTCTACTCACATGGAATATCTTTTTCCATCCCTTCCATTTGAGCCTGGTTTGTCCTTAAAGCTGAAGTGAATCTCTTGTAGAAAGCATATAGTTAGGTCTTGTTTTTTAATCCACCCAGCCACTTTGTGCCTTTTGATTGGAGAATTCAACCCATTTACATTAAGAGTAATTATTGATATGTAAGGACTTACTAATGCCATCTTATTAATTTGCTGTTTTGTAGTTCCATTGTTCCTTTTTCTCCTCTCTTGCAGCCTACCTTTGTGAATTGGTGATTTTCCTTGCTGATATGCTTTGATTCCTTTCTCTTTATCTTCTATAAATTTATTATATGTTTTTGCTTTGTGGTTACCATGAAGCTCACATAAGACATCTTATAGATATAGCAGTCTATTTTATGCTGATAGCAACTTAACTTCAAGTGCATACAAAAACACTAGCCTGTTATTCCCTGTCCTTTTATGTTATTGATGTCACAATTTACCTATTTTTATATTGTGTATTTGTTAAAAAAATTATAGTGGCTGTAGTTATTTTCATATTCTTTTCCTTTAACTTTTATATTATAGTTAAGTAGCTAACACATCATCATATTACAGAATTACAGTTCTCTAGATCTGACTGTATATTTATCTTTACCATTGTGTTGTACATTTTCATATGTTTTTATGTTACTAATTAGTGTCTCTTCATTTGAGCTTAAAGAACTCCTTTCAGCATTTCTTGTAAGGCAGTTCTAGTGGTGATGAACTCACTCAGCTTTTGTTTGTATGGGAGAGTTTTTATTTCTCCTTTATTTCTGAAGGATGACTTTGCCAGATATTCTCGGCTGGCAATTTTTTTCTTTCAGCACTTTGAATATATCATTCTACTTTCTCATGGCTTCTAACATTTCTGCTGAGAAATCTGTTGATAGTTTAATGGGGGTTCCTTTGTAGGTTAAAATATTTTTTTCTCTTGCTGATTTAGGATTCTTTTTTTGTCTTTGATTTTTGAAAGTTTCATTATAATGTGTCTTGGAGAGGATCATTTTGTATTGAAATAATGGGGTGATCTATTAAGTTCATTACCTTGGATGTCCAAGTCTCTTCCCAGGTTCAGGAAGTTCTCAGCTATTATTTTTTCAATAAACTTTCTTCTCTTCTCTTTTTGGAACTCCAATAATTCTGATATTTGTTCTTTTGATGGTGTCCCTTAGATTACCTAGGCTTGTTTTGCTCTTTTTTGTTATTTTTTTCTTTGTTCTCCTCTGACTGCGTTATTTCAAAGTTCTTATCTTCTAACGCACTGATTCTATCTTCTGTTTGGTCTATTGTGATATTGATGGTCTCTGTTGCAATTTTCATTTCATTCACTGAATTCTTAAGCTCCAGAATTTCTGTTTGGTTCTTTTTTATTATTTCTATCTCTTTGTTAAATTTCCCATCTTGTTCATGTATTGTTTTCCTGATTTTGTTGAGTTATCTTTCTGTGTTTTCTTGTAGCTCATTGAGTTTCCTCAAAACAGCTACTTTTAACTTCTTATCCAGTAAATTATAGATCTCCATGTCTTTGGATTTGATTACTGGAGGATGATCTTTTGTTAATGTCCAGTTTCCTTGATTCTTCATGTTCCTTGGAGTTTTGCATTGCTGTATTTTTCATATGAAGTAGCAGTCTCCTCCTCCAGTCTTTACTAGCTGCCTTCAGGCGGAAGGCACATTTCATTGGTCCTGCTTATATCTAGGGCCTCTTCCCACCTTGTTTTGATACACCTGCTCCATGCTTCTTGCTCCCTCTCATGGCGGAATTCTTAAGATGGTATGTCCTCTCACTACCTTACAACACACCAGCCTGGCTGCTGGAAACCTCTGTTTTGTTTTCCAGAAGGTGGCACTACAACTCAAGATTGTGGTTTCCCCCTTGCTTGACGATCTTGGTTTGATTCCTGTGTGTACTCCTTGTCTACTCTAGCTCACTGTCACTGCCACCCTCTGGAGTGTGCACAAGGAGCTGGCTGCAGAGTGCGGGGAGCTGTAAGTTTGGCATTGGGGTGTTGGGGATTCCAGTGAACTAGGTGAGGGGATCCTTGGGTGAGGTTTTCCCAGTGCCTGATAGGCAGGCTTCCTACTGGAGTCCAGAATGCAGTTAGCAGGAACTGTGTCCCTTCAATGCCCTCTGATATTCTTATCTGCCTCTTTCCTGATCTCCTCCCCTCTCCACTTGGTGCTTTCACTTTAATACTCTGGGAGAGAGATGGGTTTCTTTAGCAGCATCTTCCACAGCTGGGAAGCTGGGCAGTCACTCACTGCCTTTCTTTTTCCCCCACAGGAGACATCCCTGGCATCCTATAGCTCTCAGCTGTGCTACCTTGTGGTGAGAGGTGATACTGATAAAGTTCCTCTTACCCATTCCAATGTGTCCAAACTTGCATTTTTCTCTGTTTTGCACTAAAGGAGTGCTGGAACATCTCCTCTGTAAAACCTGACTTCTGCAAAGGCTGTGGTTGTCTGCCTAAGTCAGAATTCTCCAGTTGCACCAAGAATGTGGCTGAATGGGGTTGAAGCTTGTTTATAGGCTCCTTCTGGTTCCACAGCCTGTCCCAAGGTCAGTCTGACTATCATCCAAAGCACAGGTGGGCAAGACTCTTCCCAGGACCTTTGGTGTCTAGAGCCTGATCTCGCATCTCCCACTTTTGTTCATGGATGGATAATGAATTTTAGTTGTTAGGAGGGGACAGAAAGGAGGGATGTCTTATGCTGCCATGATGCTGATATCACTCATTTTATCTCTTACGTTTAGGTCTTTAATCCCTTTTGAGTTATTTTTTTGTGTTTGGTGTAAGGTAGGGATCCAACTTTATTCGTTTGCCTGTGGACACCCAGATATCCTAGGACAATTTGTTGAAAAGATTATTCTTCCCTCCCATTGAATTGTTTTGCACCCTTGATGAAAATCAATTGACTGTAATTGTGAGGATGTATTTCTGGACTGTCATTTCTTTTCCACTGGCTTATATGTGTATCTTTAGCCAGCACCACACTATCTCAACTACTGTAGCTTTGTAACAAGTTTTGAAATAGGGAAATATGAGTTCTCCAATTCTGTTCTTCTTTTCCAAGATTATTTTGGCTATTCTGGATCTCTTGAATTTCTATACACATTTTTGAATCAGCTTGTCAATTTCTGCAAAGAACCAGCTGAAATTTTGATGAGAATTGCATTGAATCTATAGATCACTTTGGGGAGTATTCCCATCTTAACAATATTAAGTCTTCTGATCCATGAATATGGAATGTCTTTCCACATATATAGATCTTAAATTTTTTCCAACAATGTTTTACAGTTTTCAGAATACAAGTTTTGTACTTATTTTGTTAAATTTATTCCTAAGTATTTTATTCTTCTTGTTGCTATTATAAATGGAGTTGTTCATTTCATTTTTGGATTTTTCATTGCAAATATATAGAAATATAATTGATTTTTGCAAATTGATCTTGCATCCTGAAACTTTGCTGAACTTGTTTATTAGTTCCGATATATTTTAGTCGATTCTTTAGGATTTTCTACATATAAGACCATGTCATCTGTGCATAGAGATAGTGTTACTTCTTCCTCTCCAATTTACATTGCCTTCATTGTCTTGTCGAACTGGCTAGCCTGTTGCCCTAGCCTGGCTAGAACCTCAGGTACAATGTTGAATAGAAGTGGCATAGTAATCCTTCTTGAGGTCTGCCTGTGGTCACATTCAGCTGTTCGCCACCTGCTGGTATGTGACATCTTTGGATCAGAATAGTATCAAGGACTGGGTCCATGGCCAAATGCCAAAAGATTTTTCTTTCTTGGTAGATATCAATCTTTTAATCAATAGTCTTTAAGTATGACAGAAACAGCTGCTAATACACCTACCTATATCACTATCATAACCCAAATTCCTTCATCTTGACCAAAAATACTCTCCATAAAATACTGTCAAATATCTTCCCAAATCCATAAACATTATGTCTGTATTTGTTCTCATCTACCAGTCTAGCAACTTGATAGGCTCTCAAGAAAGGAAATTCATACACACACACACACACACACACACACACACAAACACACAAACACAAAAGGGTCTTCCTTTTTGCCTTCTTCAGTCCCCTAAAGCTGGACCAGGTTCAGCTGAAGATGTATTCATTCTATTTTCCAGATTAATCAGAATATAGAATGAGCTGCATTTGGTGCTGGGCATGTTTTGAGATCTGGCCTGTTTGGGTCCTTCAGAGTCACTAGCATGTGAAGCTTCTGGAAGCTGGGAGTCCTCTGTCTTGTTCACTTCTGTACTCCAGACCCCAGATGGTGTTTGCCACACAAGGAACACTCATTATATATTTGCTGAATGAGTGAATAAAAAGCACATTGTAGGCTTAGGGAGGGAGAGTGATGGGGTGGTTAGGAGGGTAGAAATGGAACCAGAGGGAGTCAGGAGTGGAGCTTGGTGAGAGGAGGAAGAGAGGCAGAGACCATGTCAGCTCTGTTCAGCACTGTGTCTTCCATGCTTGCTGGTGCCTGCAGTGGATGATGCTCAGTAAATATTGTTCTCATAAATTGATGAATATAAGAAACAGAGCAAGGAGTAGAGAGACAAAATGAATAGAAAAGCATAAATATACTCAAAAGATGAAAGAAGTGAAAGATCTGCAACTTCAATAGGTCTCCATCACGACTCATAAAAAACAGTCTCCAGGACCCGTCTACGAAACTCGGATTCTGCAGGGAGAGTGTGCTGGGCTGATCTGGCCACAAGACCAATGTTTTCTCCTCCTGGTCTTAGAATTTTCCCTTTATCTCTGCTTCTTTCGTACCCTAGTAAGCTGGGCTCAACAACTAGAGGTTAATATGAATATCTTTTCTCTCTTTCTCTTAAAAACCACAGCACCCAGGCTCCTTGCTTCACGGTTCCACTGCTCTGGGCCTTCCTCTGGCACCTTTCGGATTCCTAGAAGACTTCCAAGCCGAGAACACACCAAGACCAAGAGATATATAGAGAATGCTAAGAAGAAATGGGCCCTAGACTTCAAAATCCTCAAAGACCAAATGTCCCAAACTGAGTCTGCCCCCCCACCCTAATCAGCTTGGCCAAGACATCTCTCTTAGTTTCACTAATGCTCAGTGTTCTAATCTGTTGTTGCCAAAGGTCTCACCTCGGAATGCCGGTGCCTAGGGGTTTAGAGTCAAGGTTGTCCCTGCCAATATCTAAAGTGGCGGCAGAGGAAGCGAGTCCTCAAAGGAGAATGAGAGAGTAGGAGGGAAACCAGAGGAGTGCAGCATCAAAAAAGAAGAGTTCTAAGGGGGCAGGAAGAATCCACAGTACCAAATGCAGAGAGGAGTCAAGAAAGATGAGGACTAAAAAGTGGGAACTGGGGACTCTGGGGCCTCTGTTCACGAAAGCAGTTGCCATTCTCATAGAGCTGGGGGTGGGATAAAGATAGTAGGAAGTTAGGGAGCGAGTGGGAAATGAGGAGAGGAGAAAACGCCTCTCTATTTCAAGGGGTAGTGGAATGCAGGGCCATTTGATGAGAAGGAAGGGAAGGGAGCGGGGCAGATGGTTCTAGAACAGTGCTCACAAGTCTGGAATAGCTGCGGAGAAGAATGAGCGAGAACGGGCGTACTGCCGGGCTGAGCTGAGAGGTACTCTGAGTTGGGGTCCCTCAGCAGTGAGGCTGTGGGGTGTGGGGAAACCAGACGTCTGAGTGCGCCAGTGCCATGGGAGGTGGTGCTGTGGGACCGCCCAGCATCCTGGTTTGCTGGGTCTGTCGACAGCAGTGGTGGCTCCCACCTTATAGTCATCTGACGTCTTGTGTGCAGGCACTCGGTGTCCACGAGGGCATTGCAGGAGAGTTTCCGAATGGTAACTGTGTCTCTGGTGACACAGCCTTTCTTCAGAACGCTAAGGGTCTGTGCACTGACCCCAAAAATGTGCTATGGCTCAAAAGTGGTTGAAGTTTACTTCTGACTTAAGAAGTCCAAAACTGATGTTCCAGACCAGAGAAGAGCCCTCCTCCAGGCAGTGACTCGGCCCCAGGACCCCTCTGTCTTGTGTCTCCATCTTCCACACGTGGTCTTTATACTCCTCCGCATCAGCTGGCTGAGGGGGGAAAAGCACAGAGGCCTGGCCACAGGAAAGCTTTTTGGGTCAGGCTGAGTGGGTGCATCAGTTCTGCCCACACGACCACACCTAACCAGAAGGAAGCCTGGCAGATATAATGTAGTTATGTGCCCAAGAAGAAACAGGTTTGGTGAACAGCAGGCAGCAATTCCTGCCATGGAACGGTGCAGAACGAAGGAATGAACAAGACCCCGGCAATGACCGCTGCCTCTCACAGAGCGTGTTAGCTCTCCTTACAGTCTGTACTTTGTCACCTAAGACTAGGAAACTCGCCTGGAAATACACGTGTTTGTCGGAGGTCCGTGGGCTCTCAGGACTGCCCCATTCTTGGCAGAAGCAGCGGCAGTGGAAGACAGCAGAAGCTGTTTTCTAAATTCTCAGCCACCACCTCAAACAGCTCAAACTCCAATCAGCATCCTCCTCAGGAAGAGCAGGGACCAGCGGGGTGCTCAGGCTTGGCCACAGCGGGAGGGTCCCAGGGTGGGTTGGTTTTACTGGGGCCAATTCAGACGGAGTTTACGTGGCATCAGCCCCGGGGCCTCGTCATGGCCTTGCGTGCGACGCTGCAGGGCCCAGGCCCCCCGAAGGCTGTGGCCATTTTCTTGGACTCCTTCTTGGCGTGGGGAGCTATGGGGAGGGGTCTTTCCTAGAGGAGGCCTGGCAGGGCTGGTGCACAGCCCAGGAAGAACCTCAGTGGGAGCAGCCTCCTGAACTGGAGGCAGGGGCGGGGTGACTGGCACCCCACCACCCTACACCCCTCCTGCACCAGGCATCGCTGACACTCCTCCCGCACGTCCACAGCCTCCGGCTGGCTTTCTTCCAGCCCTTCTCTGCCTTGTCTAACCAATAGAGAGGTCAGGGCCGTGGTCCCTGCGCTCAGACGACCCAGCGCTGCGACCGGGAGTGAGCACCCCCGGCAAGCTGGCCCCGACGCCGCCCTGCCCCGGGCGTCCGCGAAGGTCCGCATCTTCTCAGCGCGGGTCCTGCCAGTCTTCTCCTCCAGCCTGCGGCGGCGCTGACCGGACCCCCGGGGCCCCTTTCTCCAGGGACTCTCTTACCTCCATCTCTGTTCCTGTGCCCCGACTCGGCCATCTTCCCAGGGCTTCAGGGAACTCCCTGCCCCGTTGTAACGCGAGGCCCCGGGTGGGGGCGGTTGCTGTGAGCGAGTCGTCGTAGACGCCAAGCACCTGTTGGCAGCCGCTCCGGGACCAGGGCTGCCCCCCACCCCTCCTGGCATCTATGGCCCTGCTTCTCAGCATCTGCAGGCAACACGCGCTGCCTGGGTTTTGTTTTTCACGCAATGTCCCTCTTTATCAGTGTCTATGCCAAAGGAGGGCCTATCTTACCATTTATGAGTTCCTTTAGGTACAGAGGGGTGATTTAACGGCTAATAACGACTACGATGGGTATCGCGTGTTGGGTGATCACTAGATTTTAGACATTTATCTCTGATCTCTAAAACGACCCGTGAAAGAGGATATTCCACTTATTTTCATTTTCTGGAGGAGGACCTGGGGGCTCCGAACGCTGAGAAGGGAATCCAGGGACGTTAGGCCTCAACGCCGCTCTCCGGGGCCGCCCTCTGGGCGCGCGGTTCTGCTTCCCTTGGCTGTGGGTGCGCGAGGCCGGCTCCTGCCCCGCCCGCCAGGGCCAAGGCTTCCCTTCCTCGGCACGCGAGGTCGGGGTCACGGGGCTCTCAGCAGCGGTGGCGTTGGCGTTTCTGGAGAGCAATGGCCTGAGCAACGCTTCCTTCCTCCCTTCTGGTGTCTGGCACACTGCCACTCCCCACGGGCAGCTTTCCTTCCATCCTACTGATCATTCAAGCAAAATATTTTTGTAGTTATTATAATAGTTGTATTGCAATGGCAATTTGTTCATGAAAATGGGACTAACCTCCATCCTTGTTTTTCTTTTTTACATTGCCGGCATTCATATCACCCACGATTTGTTGAAATAACCGTGATGGTCACGGCCCCTCTCTCCTGCCCGCATCTTTCTCACGGCCAGTGGTCCCCTCAGCTTCCCCTCTCACGGTCCTCTGTGCCACCTCCCCCCCATCCCCACCAAGTCGGGTAATCTTGCATCAAGCCTTCCCCAGAGGCGGGGCAGGACACAGGGGTGATGTTCTTTCAAGGGCTAGGCCCCACGGAGCCATCCGGGAGAATCCCTAGGACGCAAACCACCAGGAGCTCCAGTCACTTACTGTCTTTTTTGTGCAAATTGCAAAGACTTGGCCCCTGTGGATGGACCTGTTGGATATAGGAGCCCTTTCCTCCAGATTGGGTGCCATCTCCTGCCAGGGGGCTGGCTTGGAATATGGCCTGTGTCGAATGCCAGCCCCCCGTACCCTCTCATGGACCTGGGTGGGTGCCTTTGTTCAGTGCACAGATTACACAACTATATGTGTTGACCCCAAAAGCTGCCGTTGCTCCAGGCCCCTGACCTGGAAAAATATTTGACATTTGTATCCCCCAGTAGTCACTGCCCTGGCTGGAAGATCCCTGGAATCCGTTATAGCAGTGGCTCCACCTCTTGAGGGCCACCCCATGTGAAAGTCTGAATGACACTCGCTTTAGCTCGTTTAGCTCAGTGCCTCTGCAGCTGGCCACCCCCGCTTGCAGGCCTCACGCTTCTTGTGCCTGCTTGGACTGGGTGCTGCGATTTCTCTCTAGTTCCTCTCTGAACTGGCCTGAATCTATCTTCAAGGACGGGGGAGGCTGGGTCTCCACACATGTGCATTTCCTTGTTCAGCTCTTAGCTCAGACTTGCCTTGGCTTTTCTGCAGCATGGTGAGCCCTGCTTATTGACCTCTTTCTGTGAACCTGACATCGCATTTCAGTCAATCCGCACCGTCAATCCTTTGAGGGAGCCATTGTCAACCCCGTCTTATGCATATGCATGTTGAAGTTTGGGAGAGCCCGGCAGCCTCCCCAGGCCACACAACCAGAATCCCACCCCAGAAATGCCAACATCATAGGCCAGCCCCTGACCGCTGCCCCCTGCTGGGCACATGACCTGCTGACGTGGAACCTTTTAAGATGGACGTTTTCTTTCTTTAAGGATTCTTTGAGTAGGAAATATGAGGTTGGGGAGAAGAAATGGCAGTTAAAAGAGACACTATGATTACAACTATGCACTCGAGCCAGGGAGACCTGAACCCAGGTGTCAGCTCCACCACCTAAAATCGTGTGGCTTTGGGCAAGTAACTCAACTTCTCCCTGCCTCGGGGTGTCCGTCTGTAAAGTGGGATTAATAATGGCTCCTCCTCGATACGGTTGTCGTGGGGAGTGAGTGAGAAGATCCATGTCAAGTGCCGAGGACAGGGCCTGGCCTGGGGTAGGGCTCGCTAACTGATGCTTTTGTTGTGAACATAGCCCCCTCCCATTGGTGTCACCTCCCTGCCTCAGCTCCAAGCAGCCTGTGTGCACATCTTACATCTCTGGATTCTTTATGATGATGGCTTGCCAGTCTACGGGGATGGAGACATTGCCCTGAGCTAATGACAAAGATTCTAGAAAGGGGCCAACAGTTTCCATTGCTGCAACATCTTCAAAGAATGTAATTTCACTAGATGCCTCTGTAAGGTCCCCAAATGCCTACTGCCCACTCAGCAATGCTGTGACCTTTTGCTCAACGTTGTGCTGCTCTCAATTGTTTTACAAAGTGGTGGTCAGCAAGAGGCTGGCAGGCCACCCGTGGTTCTTGGGAAAGAGGCCCATGGAGCCACAGGGCTCCTCCACCGACTCTGGAAAATGATACCCTTGAACATTCCTTTCAACTCAAGACTCAGTAGCTGCGTAGAGAACAGTTACCACATGTCACCACTAGAGGGCGCCAGAAAGCCACCTCTTAACGTCACCGGGAGGAGACCAAGGCTTCCAGACCTTTCTCACAGAAAGCAAGCACACACCAGGATATAACCTCCACCCTAATCCAGCTATGCCATTTAAAAGCCTGTAACTCTGTGATCTCATTTCCATTCCTTAATTGTTAATATTCTTGCTGTTCTCTGCGCGTCAGTGAAAAGATTGGGAAATGTTTTGAGAACATAATGAGCACACGTAAGGTACTGAGACAAGCACTTTTTGTTCATTACCTCTAATTCTCACAACAACCCTGTTAGGGGGATGCTGCTAGGCTCTTTTTCCTTTGTTATTCCTAAACTTAAACTTTTTTTACTATGAAAAATGGTAATTATACAGAGAAATGGAGCGAAGTGAAGAGTCTAACGAACACCCACATAGCCATCACCTAGATTTAAACAATTGCTAACATTTTGCCATATTTGCTTCATCTACTTCTTTTTGGCTGAAGCGTTTTAAAGTATGGTCATTATTTACCCCTAAAAACTTCAGTAGATGTCTCTGAAAAATAAGGTCATTTCTCACATAATCATAATACCATTATTATAACAAATGAAATTAACCATGACTCTCTAATATCTCCCAATATGTAATCCATATTCACATTTCCTGGTTGTCCCAAAAATGTCTCTCACACTTGGTTTGTTCTGACCAGCATCCAAACAAAGATAGCAACTCTCTGCTGTCTCAGGTCTCTTTTAATCTGGAGCGATTCTTCTCACACCTCCACTCCTCCCCCCTTTAAAAATGACGTTGACATTTTGAAGAAACTCAGCCATCTTGTACAGAGTTGCACATTAGATTGTCTGTTTCCCTGTTTTGTACTTAACTTGTTCGTCTATCTTTCATGTTCCTATAAGCTGCGTGTTAGAGCTATATGCCTGGCCAGATTGAGATTAATTATGTTTTTGGATGATACCATGTATGTCATATTGCATCACACCAGGAGATACACCGTATTGGTTGTTCACTGTGTCTGGTGCTAAGATTGATCACTGGGTTAAGGGGGAGACGTCAAGTCTCTCTATTATAATGTTATATTTCCCTTGTGATTAGCAAGTAAGCTGGAGGCTGATTCCTGGGCTCCATGTGAATGTCCAGTTCCCCGTCAACTGTTTGCTGTGTGGTGTTGGTATTCATCATGATCGTTGCTGTAATTAACTATTGCCTTAGGGTTTGAAAAATGGTGGTTTTTACATTCTGTCAAGCCTTCTACATTTATTTAACGACATTCATATCTAAATCAGAGGTTTTCTTTGTCACCTGGGGCTGTTTGCTTACTCTGAAGTACAGCTCTCTCTAGAAAGGTTGAAAAAGTGCTTAATTCTTAATTACCAATGTTCAGAAGAAGGAACCAGCTTAGTAGCCACCTCTAATAGTGGCAAATAAGGTTTTGTGGGGCTTTTTGGTCTTTCTTTTTTGGCCTCAATATGGACTCATGGATTTAAACAAATCCATGCATTTCAATCAATAATAGTCACTATTCTTTTTGATACTCAAATTGTAGCAACTTTGGGTAATAAAAGCCTCTTCAAATTAGTTCTTGTAAGAAATGATTATTTAATGACTTGAATGTGGGGGCCTATAGCTCAAGCTGATACAAAGCTAAGAGCTAAGAGAAGAGGAGAGAGAGATACATAGAGAGTTTGGGATGCGAGCTCAAGGAGAAATTAGAATTAGAATTAGAAATTGGAAATTAGAATTCAAGGGGAGTAGGTGGAGCAAAATGGCGGGGTGAGCTGACCTGGGACTCTCTCCCCTCCAAAGTACAACAAAGGACTGAAAAAAACCCCTGAATTTCAGCTAATGAACCCAATGCCAGGACTCAGAGACCTACAGTATCAAAAGACAGAGGACGAAGCCCCTGCTGCCCGCCTCGGAGGAGCTGGAATGGGGTAGGAGAGAGCTTTGCTCCCTCCCCTAGAAACCGGGATCACTGCACAGGTCCGGGAAGGAGCGGGGGAGGAGCCACGTGACCGGGGGATCGTCTAGGACTCCTGCCACCGGTACAGTGGAAACCCACTGACGGGGGGGAAAGCTTCTGTGCATGGGGACCCCATAAACCCAGGGCCCCAGGAGACCAGAGAACAGAACTAATCAAATCCAGATCAGTGCGTGAGACAAACCGCCCCTCCCCGCCCGGGCAAACCGCACTGGGCACTGCCATCTTGCCCGAAGGTGGAGAGCTCAGAACGCATGGTGCTCGACCCCCATCTAGTGGCGACAGGCTGTAACTGCAACTGAATTCTACCATCATGTGAAAAAACTGCTCCTCTACCATCCAGCAATTTATAAAAGCCCCAGACCAGAAGGAAAACAATAAAAACACAGAATTAAGTCCTGAGGACTTGGAAATAGGTAAACTAAGTGAAAATGAGTTCAGAGCAGCTATAATAAGAAAACTCAATGAGGTAGAGAGAAAGATAGAGAAACAAGCTGAGTTCTGGAGTTACTTCACAAAAATTTACTTCACACAAAAAAAATAAGAATCAAACAGAATTACTAGAGATGAAAAACACAATGGACCAGATAAAACAGAATACGGATTCTCTGAATGCCTGTGTAGACACCATAGAAGAGCAATTTAACATAATTGAAGATAGACAGGCTGAATGGCTCCAGAGAGAGGAAGAAAGAGAACTAAGGATTAAAAGGAAAGAGCAAAGTATTAGAGAGATAGCAGATTCAATGAGGAGAAAGAATTTAAGGATCATAGGAATTCCCGAGAACATGGAAAAGGACAATGGAGCAGAAAGTGTGCTTAATGAAATTATAGAAGACAACGTCCCAAATCTAGGGATTGAGGGAGAAATATGTGTAGAGGAAGTTTTCAGATCTCCTAGATTTGTCAATGTAAAAAGACCTACTGCAAGGCATATAGTAGTACAAATGGCAAAAATGAAAGACAACGAAAGAATACTCAGGGCAGCAAGAAAGAAGAGAATAACCTACAAAGGAGCTCCTATCAGACTTTCAGCGGATTTCTCTACAGAAACCTTACAAGCTAGGAGAGAATGGAGTGACATGAAAGATAAAAATCTTCAGCCAAGAATACTCTATCCAGCAAGAATATCTTTCAGCTATGAGGGAGAAATTAAATCTTTTCCAGATAAACAAAAGTTAAGGGAATTTGTAACCAAAAGTCCTCCACTACAAGAAATCCTCAAGAAGGCTCTCACACCTGAAAAAAGAAGAAAGGGAGAAAGGGGTCACAAACCACAGAGTAGGGAGACAGATAAATAGAACCAGAATAGGATAGCAAATATTCAACTATAGCGTTAGACTAAAGGTAAGGAAACTACCAAAGCAAAGATGATCTTGTCACTCTAACTACAAATTCATAACACAAGTTGGAATAAGAAATGAAAATAATAATTTAGGAGGGGAAGAGCAAAGGGATTAAATTAGTCTAGGCCAAGTAAGTAAGAGACCACCAGAGAATAGACTATATTATACACGAGATTCTAAGTATAAACTTCAGGGTAGGCACTAAACTAAAAAACAGAACAGAGACACAAAACATAAATAAGCAAAAATCTAAGAAACCCAGCATAAGAAATTGCAGCATCAAATGGGTAGGATAAAACACACAGGAAGAGAAAAGCAGGAAAGCCAGATAATGAGCAACAGATTGACAGCTTTAAGTCCACATGCATCAATAATCACTCTCAATGTAAACAGATTGAACTCTCCAATAAAAAGACACAGAGTGACAAAATGGATTAAAGAACAAGATCCAACAATTTGTTGCCTCCAGGAAACACACCTCAGCCCCAAGGACAAACACAGACTCAGAGTGAAGGGGTGGAGGACAATACTTCAACCTAATAGCAAGAAAAAAAAGCAGGTGTTGTAATGCTTATATCAAACAAAGTGGATTGCAAAATAAGACAGGTAAAGAGAGCCACACAGGGACAATATATAATGATCAAAGGAACACTTCATCAAGAAGAAATAACAGTTATAAATATCTATGCACCCAACATAGGAGCACCAAGGTTCATAAAGCAACTATTAACAGACCTAAAGGAAGATGTTAAAAACAACACAATAATAGTAGAGGACCTCAACACCCCACTCACATCAATGGACAGATCATCCAGACAGAAAATTAACAAAGAAATAGTGGAGCTAAACGAAAAACTAAAACAATTGGACTTAATAGACATATATAGATCACGTCATCCTAAGAAAGCAGAATACACATTCTTCTCAAGTGCACATGGAACATTCTCAAGGATAGACCGTATTTAGGAAACAAGGCAAGCCTCTACAAATTTTAAAAAATTGAAATAATAACAAGCATCTTCCCTGATCATAATGCTATAAGACTAGAAATTAATTACAAGAAAAAAGCTGAGAAAGGCACAAAGATGTGGAGACTAAACAATACACTACTGAACAAGCAATGGATCATTGAAGAAATTAAAGAAGAAATCAAAAAATACCTGGAAACAAATGAAAATGATAACATGCCATACCAACTCATATGGGATACAGCAAAAGCTGTATTAAGAGGAAAATTCATCGCAATACAGGCACATCTTACCAAACAAGAAAAATCCCAATAAGCAGTCTTAAACTACACCTAACTGAACTAGAGAAAGAAGAACAAATAAAGCCCAAAGTCAGCAGAAGGAGAGAAATAATAAAAATCAGAGCAGAAATAAATACTATTGAAACGAAAAAGGCGGTAGAAAGGATCAATGAAACAAAGAGCTGGTTCTTTGAGAAGATAAATAAAATTGACAACCCCCAGCCAGACTTACAAAGAAAAAAAGGGAGAAAGCTCAAGTAAACAAAATCAGAAATGAAAGAGGAGAAATAACAACAGTCTCTGCAGAAATACAATGGATTATAAGAGAATACTATGAAAAACTCTATGCTAACAGAATGGATAACCTAGAGGAAATGGATAAATTCTTGGACTCCTACAATCTCCCAAAGCTCACTCAAGAAGAAGCAGACAATCGGAACAGATCAATCACAAGGAAAGAGATTGAAACAGCAATCAAAAACATCCCAAAGAATAAAACCCCAGGACCAGATGGCTTCCCTGGGGAATTCTACCAAACTTTCAGAGAGGAATTAATACCTACCCTTTTCAAGCTATTCCAAAAAATTAGGGAGGATGGAACACTTCCTAACTCATTCTACAAGGCCAACATCATGCTGATACCAAAGCCTGACCAGGACAGCACAAAGAAGGAGAACTACAGGCTAATATCGCTGATGAACATGGATGCAAAAATTCTAAACAAAATTTTGGCAACCAAAATTCAGCAATTCATCAAAAGGATCATACATCAGGATCAGGTGGGATTCATACCAGGGACACAGGGATGGTTCAACATCCGCAAATGAATCAACGTGATACACCACATCAACAAACTGAGGAATAAAAACCACATGATCATCTCAATAGATGCAGAGAAAGCATTTGACAAGATCAAACAGCCATTTATGATAAAAACTCTCAAGAAAACGGGCATAGAAGAGAACTACCTCAACATAATAAAGGCCATATATGACAAACCCACAGCCAACATCATACTCAATGGGAAAAAACTGAGTGCCATCCCCCTGAAAACAGGAACGAGACAAGGATGCCCTCTATCACCACTCTTATTTAACATAGTACTGGAGGTCCTGGCCAGAGCAATCAGGCAAGAAAAAGGAATAAAAGGAATCCAAATAGGGAGGGAAGAAGTGAAACTCTCGCTGTTTGCAGATGACATGATCTTATATATAGAAAACCCCAAAGAATCCATTGGAAAACTGTTAGAAGTAATCAACAACTACAGCAAAGTTGCAGGGTATAAAATCAATTTGCATTAATCAGTAGCATTTCTATATTCTAATAACGAACTAACAGAAAAAGAACTCAAGAACACAATACCATTCACAATCGCAACAAAAAGAATAAAATACCTCAGGGTAAATTTAACTAAGGAAGTGAAGGACTTATATAATGAAAATTACAAGGCCTTTCTGAGAGAATTGGATGATGACATAAGGAGATGGAAAGACATTCCATGTACATGGATTGGAAGAATAAACATAGTTAAAATGTCCGTTCTACCTAAAGCAATCTACAGATGCAACGCTATCCCAATCAGAATCCCAATGACATTCTTTACAGAATTAGAACAAAGAATCCTAAAATTCATATGGGGCGGCAAAAGACCGCGAATTGCTAAAGCAATCCTGAGAAAAAAGAACAAAACGGGAGGCATCACAATCCCTGACTTCAAAACATACTACAAAGCTACAGTAATCAAAACAGCATGGTACTGGTACAAAAACAGGTGCACAGATCAATGGAACAGAGTTGAAAGCCCGGAAATAAAACCACACATCTATGGACAGCTTATCTTTGACAAAGGAGCTGAGGGCATACAATGGAGAAAAGAAAGTCTTTTCAACAAATGGTGCTGGGAAAACTGGAAAGCCATATGTAAAAGACTAAAAACTGACCATTCTTTTTCACCATTCACCAAAATAAACTCAAAATGGATCAAAGACCTAAAGGTGAAGACCTGAAACCATAAGGCTTCTAGAAGAAAACGTAGGCAGTACACTCTTTGACATCAGTATTAAAAGGACCTTTTCAGACACCACGTCTTCTCAGAGAAGGGAAACAATAGAAAGAATAAACAAATGGGACTTCATCAGACTAAAGAGCTTCTTCAAGGCAAATGAAAGCAGGATTGAAACAAAAAAACAACCCACTAACTGGGAAAAAATATTTGCAAGTCATATATCTGACAAAGGCTTAATATGCATAATATATAAAGAACTCTCACAACTCAACAACAAAACATCAAACAACCCAATCAAAAAATGGGCTGGAGACATGAACAGACATTTCTCCAAAGAAGATATACTGATGGCCAATAGGCACATGAAAAGATGCTCATCATCACTGATCATCAGGGAAATGCAAATCAAAACTACACTAAGATCTCACCTTACACCCATTAGAATGACAAAAATAACCAAAACAAATAGTAACAAATGTTGGAGAGGTTGTGGAGAGAGTGGAACCCTCATACACTGCTGATGGGAATGCAAACTGGTGCAGCCACTATGGAAAACAGTATGGAGATTCCTCAAAAAA
The DNA here is from genome assembly GCF_021613505.1 of Equus quagga. NCBI lineage: Eukaryota > Metazoa > Chordata > Mammalia > Perissodactyla > Equidae > Equus > Equus quagga. The sequence goes on from NC_060272.1 coordinate 75,259,475, forward strand.
TTGAAAATAGGGGGCCGGCTCCGTGGCCGAGTGGTTAAGTCGTGTGCTCTGCTGCGGCAGCCCAGGGTTCGGATCCTGGGCGGGGACATGGCACTGCTCATTAGGCCACGTTGAGGCGGTGTCCCACATCCCACAACTAGAAGGATCTGCAACTAAGATATACAACTACATACCGGGGGGTTGGGAAATAAAGCAGAGAAAGAAAAAAAAAAAAGATTGGCAACAGTTGTTAGCTCAGGTGCCAATCCTTAAAAAAAAAAAAAAAATTAAAAATAGAACTACCATACGATCCAGCCATTCCACTACTGGGTATCTATCCAAAGAGCTTGAAGTCAGCAATTCCAAAAGTCCTATGCACTCCAATGTTCATTGCAGCATTGTTTACAATAGCCAAGACGTGGACGCAACCTAAGTGCCCATCAACAGACGAATGGATAAAGAAGATGTGGTACATATATACAATGGAATACTACTCAGCTGCAAAACAGAACAAAATCGTCCCATTTGCAACAACATGGATGGACCTTGAGGGAATTATGTTAAGTGAAATAAGCCAGTTAGAGAAGGATAATCTCTGTATGACTCCACTCATATGAGGAATTTAAACATGTGGATGAAGAGAACAGATTAGTGGCTACCAGGGGGAAGGTGGGGTGGGGGGTGGGCACAAAGGGTGAAGGGTTGCACCTGCAACATGACTGACAAACATTAATGTACAACTGAAATCACACAAGATTGTAACCTATCGTTAACTCAATTAAAAAAAAAGAAATTAGAATTCAATTAACTCAGGTTCCTGGGACCACCAAGAAAGAGGATTGTAAAATGATCTAAAAGTCCAGGGGCAGAGAAAGGTGGGCAGGGAGGTGGATAACGGGAGCGAACACATGCATGTTGGGGAGGGCAATACATGTGGCAACCTCTGACGGACCAGAAGCCAAGGGGTAAACCAGTGGTCCAGACAGAAAAGGATCACTCTTGTCCATAGATTTAAGCGGTCTTCATAGCTGACCCAGGTCAGCAGTAGAATATTTAGAAAGTAAAAAGGTCAAGGTTAGAAGGCTCAGGTGAAAGTGGCGGGGAGGGGACAGTGCTATGGACTAACCTCAAAGTTGGACTTTTTACTGTGATATTTTCTCAGTTAAATGTCCTGGGGAGGCAGTATAAAAAGCCATGATAAGTGACTAATCAACATCGAATGATGAATTACTAATTTTTGTTTAAATGACCAACCATGTTCTTTCCATGCATTTTAGAGAAACATGAGATAACAAAAGAGCTTGTCCTGAGGCTGCCTCTTCTATCTTCCTGTTTCTGGAAGGCTAATGAGGATCTTCTTTTATTTTTAAATACACCCCAGAAACTTCCCCCTTAGCTTGCTCTGCTGTCCTTCTGGAATGTTGGAAGCTCTTCCGTATGTCTAACTTTAAGCTCTCGTTGTTCAGCTTTTAGTTTATATTTTTTTCTATCCTTCTACTTTCAAACTTTCTTCATCCTTATGTTTAAGGACTATCTCTTACAAATAGCATATAATTATTTCTTTTTAAATCTAGTCTGAGAAAATTGATCTTTTAATTGGGTTCTTTAGTCCATTTACACTTATTGTAAACACTGTTTTTTTTTTGTTTAAATCTACAATCTTACTGTTTTCTTTTGGTTACTCCTATTCTATGTTCTTACTCTTTCCTATCTTTTCTTCTTCTTTTTTAAAAAATTGAGATGTAATTGACATATAACATTATGTTAGTTTCAGGTACACAACATAATGGTTTGATGTTTGTATATATTGCAAAATGATCACCACAATAAGTGTAGTTAACATCCATCACCCTCACATAGTTACAAAATTTGTTTCTTATGATAAGAACTTTTAAGATGTACTCACTCAACAACTTTCAAATATACAATAAAGTGTTATTGACTGTAGTCACCATGCTGTATATTAAATCCCTGGGACTTATTGATCTTATAACTGGAAGTTCGTGCCCCTTGATCCCCTTCACTCATTTCGCCCACCCCACATCCCCGTCTATCTTGTCTTCTAATTGTCATTATTCTACCCTTCAGTTAGTTTGTTAGATATATGCCTTCTTACTATTTTTTTAGTGGTTGCCCTAGTGATCTCAACATGCGTCCTTGACTTATCAAAGTCCAGTATAAATTAGTCCTTTTGCCACTTCTCAGGAAATTTCAGACCTTAGGATATTTAAATCCTTTCTTCCTGCCTTAAGCTATATGGTTTGTATTGATTTAGATCTATCTATTACTGTATTTACAATTTCCAGGGCTCTTCATTCCTTCTTGCATTTTCATGCTTCTACCCCAAATCATTTTCTTTCTCTCTAAAGAATATTCTTTAGTTTGTGTGTGCTGGAAACAAATGGTCTCAGGTTTGTCTGGAAATATTTTTAGCTCACCTTAACATTCGAAGAATATTTTGGTGGCTATAGGATGCTGGGTTGTCGGCTATTCTCTTTCAGCCCTTAGAAGATGTGAGTTCATGTCTCGTGGCCTCTAATGTTTCTGATGAAAGTTAGAGGTTGGTCTTATTCTTGGTCTTTTGAAGGTAACATACTTTTCTTCCTCTAGTTTCTTTTAAGATTTTCCCTTTTTCTCTTTGGTCCTCAGCACTTTTACTGTAATATGCGTAGATTTGATTTTCTTGGTATTTCTCCTGCATGGAGTTCCTATTCTCCTTGAATCTGGGCTCTGTCTTTTGTCAGTTTTAACTATCTCTTTAAATATTGCTGCTTCTCCATTAACTCTCCTCTCTCCTTCTGGGATTCCAGTTACACATGTTTTAAACCATTTTTAACTTGTCCAATATGTCTTTTATGCTCTTTTCTGTGTTTTTTATCTTATTTCTCTCCATGCTTCACTCTGGATATTTTCTTCTGATCTCTGTTAAAGGCTATCCAATCTGGTGCTAAGCCTATCCATTAAATGTTTAATTATAGTTGCTGTAGTGATCCTTTTGGTTTTTTTTTTTTTAATACTTCACAGTTTACTCATAAAATTCATCATCTTACTTAATTCCTTGAACATTTTAATCATGGTCATTTAAAGATGCATGTCTGATGACTCCACTATGTGGCCGGATCTCTTAGGGTCAGTGTCCATGGTCTGGTTGTGGGGAGCAGGCTGCCTAGGGCTGGCGTCCATCCCAGGTTCAGAGTTATCCCTCCAGCCAGCTGCACGAATGGGCCTTTGTGCTTGTGCTATTTCAAGTCCTTTAGGCCTGCATAATTTCTTCTAATATTATAACCAGATTATTTCCTACTGGTTTATGTTTTCAAAACTTGTTGTCAGTTCAATTTAATGAATCTTAGCTGAGGAGGAAATTGAAGCACAGAGCACTTAAAGGGTTTCGCCTAATACCCCACAGCAATCAGTGATAGCGTGGACATTTGTAACTTTTTTCTGCAGCTCAGCATCTCAAAGCCATTCTGAAGTTTGGGGAACAGGAGTCAGAGGCTGGGATTCCCTCAGCGCAAACATGTGGCTCACTCTTGGCCAACCAGATGTTCCCGCCAGGACTTTGCATCTGGAGTGAGTGAGGTGGAGATGTGGGGGGCCCTATAGACTTCACTCCAGTACTGGTGATGGAGGCTCTAACACTGAATCTGGCAGGTCCAGCAGTGGCAGCATCCATGGCGTCCCTGCCAGACTCGTCCCCGTGTGTGAATTCAGCTGCTATTGCAGCCACCTGGCACCCCCTTGTTCTGGTCTCTCTCTGAGACTTCCCTTCAGTCCTGAGAGTTGTCTGATACCCTTTCAATAAATTCTTGTTCTGCATAAGTTATCCAGAGTGGGGTTTTGTTGTTTGCAACCCCAAATCATGACTAATACAGTGGCCAAGAAGTTGAGAACTCAAGGGGGCCAGGTGGCTGCTCCATCCTTTACTGAAGGCTCAGCTGACAGATGACTGTTCAGACCCAGAAACCAGAGAGCTTCAGACTCCTGCCCGGGATTGGTACAGGGGAACACCAAACATGCCTCAGTGCACTCACTGAATTGTGTGCAATTTTCCTGGAGAAGTAAAATAATAATTTAGGTCTTTCAACAGGCTTGAAAGAATTAGTCAGGGAGAGAGCAACGAGAAACAAATTAGGGAGAGAACAATGCACGGCAACGTGGTTGACAGATGGAGACTGGGCCTGCGCCTTGACCTGGCTTGGCCGCCCTGGTGGCCTGTGAGCTGTGGCCTGACAGCCATGGAGGAGGCGGTGGAGACCCCTCCTCATCAGGACCTCCCCTCCTGGGAGGCTTCTAGGGTGGTCTCTGATGCCTTTGTGAAGTGGTCTTGGGGCAGCCAGACTCTGCCAGGTCCTCCAGTCAGGGCCCTGGCTCAGCTCCTGACCCTGACATGACCTTCAGCTGCATTGCACAGGCCTGGCCATCTCATAAAGAGTGTTGGAGTCAGTCTCCCTTGCCTGGAGGACTGGAGGAGGCTGTGATGTACCTCTCGGATGCCTCCATCCGCCTCTCCATCCAAACAGTGAGCTCCAGGAGGCAGGGCCCAGGCCTTACAGCTCTTTGCATACTGTGCATACACAGGTTCAACACACATTCCTCGGTGGTGATGTGCTTGCCTGGTTTCTCCTTCTTCTCTTTGCAATCTCTTACTCCCAAATGGCCATGTTGCTGGGCAGGTGGATTCAAGTGGAAAAGTACACACAGGTTCAGAATGTTGCTGCCAATCAGAAGTTCTAGAGTTTAGGGTGAGAGGAAGAGGCGGACTTAGGAGGTGGATGTGTAAGTCTTGCCTTTTTTATTTCTAGAAGGCCAGTTCCTGGCCTGAGGCTCCTACCTGCATATCAGCAGCCGTCCACTTGATGGTCTGTAGGTTTATGATGTATGCTGAAGATTCTGGCATATATTTTCATCCGCGTCTAGAAGCGTACATGACCCAAGTACTCCAGATGCATGCTGGGGGTGTTCTGCCACCTGTGCCCAGTATTGATGTGACTTTTCCATCCGGGTACCTTGAATGCCAGAGGAGGGTGCATATGAACTAACATCAGCCTCCTGACCGATGCCCCACCTTCACTCTTGCCCAGGCTGCTATTTAAAGTATGTATCAGAACAAATAGCTCCCCTCTTGAAAGCCCCCCAAGGTGGCCTATTACACTGGGGCTCTTCCCCATGGTTTTTTATAAAAGCCTGCACAGGCTGGTCTCCTTCTGCCTCTCTGCTGCCATTTCTTGCCTCTCACCTCCTTGCTCACAACTCTCCAGCCACACTGGCCTCCTCCCTACCCTTTGAACACTTCAAACCTCAGGACCTTTGCACTTGCCATTCTCTTTGCCTGGAACACCACCTCCACGCCAGCTCACCTCTTGTTGCTTCTCGTTATCATTCAGGTCTCAACTCGGATGTCCCCTCCTCTCTGACCACCTTGTCTAATTGAGCCATCTCTTCCTCCAATCCCTGTTCATCCCTTTGCTTAGTTTTATTTTCTTTACAACACTCATCTGTTCCTAAAATTATCTTATTCATTTATTTGTATACCCGGAACCATGCCCACTGCATAGTTGGTGCCTGGTCAAGTTTTGTCGAATAAATGAATGAAGGAAGGAACTAGTGGGAAAAGTTTTTAATGTCTATAGGTGTAGTTTTAAAAATTGATGTGACTTTTTCATCCTACTTCAAAATATTTATGTTAGTTTATTACAAAAAACTATAATTTAAATTACCTATGGAGTGAAAAGACTTAGTCTACGGCAAGTTGAGTAAATTCGTTGTTTAAAACAAATGAACGAATTCGTTACTGAGTAAGTGAATGAATGAATAAAAAGTTGGTGCTCCAGGGAAATGTGCTACTTTTATCCTGTGGCGTCTGTACGTTTTGGCACAGTGCTGGCTACACAAACCCAAGAAACACACGATCCTGGGAAGTCGAAGGGAACGTGCCACACTGTCGGTTTCCCTCCTCCTTATGGAGAAGGCAGGATGGCCTGAGTCACAGAATGCTTCCCAAGGCTGAGAGAAGCAAGGCTTCCAGACGGTTTTCTCCTTGGGATTGCACACCGCTCTGTGAGCTCAGCCAGCTGAGAACCAGGGTCCTGATCATTATCTTCGAATCCAGACTTCCAACAGGACAGGGGGACCAAAGTTCCCGCCCGCAAGAGCATTTCAAGGGCATTTCACGGCCGATCCCTCCCTCGCTTCCTAGGTCAGCAGGTCTGAAGGAAGCCCCTTAATGGTCTCTGCTCCAGGGTTTTTTTTTTTTTATACAGATCTTCATCCCCTGCATGGAATTAGCCACCTTTTGGATCACTTTCAAGAAAATTATGCCTTCCAGGCTGTTTTCCCCCTTTCTCCCAACATCGTTTGGGCAGTCACTCCTCCCCTGGGCATGTACTCAAGAAATACATCTCTCTATGCAGATTGCTGGCATAATGTTAAACATAATCAGACAGGGAAAATGCTGGAAAAAAATCACAGCTTGTGTCCTCGATCAACTGGAAATGCCTCCTGTTCTTTTAATTAGATGCAGTCTTCTTCAATTTCTAACTTCTGGTTTATAGATTTTTATAGCTTCTCAGGAGACAATTTTCTGTGAGTCTCTTGCATTGTGAGCAGAGACAATGATGGTCTTTGTTCTGGGTGAGTTTTCAAGGATGTTTATATAGCAAACAACTTTGAAAGGTAGAAAAATTCCTCCTTCTGGGACACAAGGCAGATCTGTTTCCTGACCAGGATAATAAAGAACGTCTCCATCCGGGGCTGAGGCTGAGCAGGTGTGCCAGCAGCCTCCTTATAAGATGGGGGGTTTCCCAAAGCACAGGGCTCCTGAGCTGTGACAAAGATCCACTGTGACAACCACCCACCGAGGCTGCTCTGTGTCACCCCTGAACTCGAGGGACCAGGGGAACTGACGTGAACATGAGGCTCATGAGTCTTGCTGTGCTGTGAATGTTAAAATCCTTTGTCTCTGACCCAGCAGTCGTATGTCGTCTGCCCACATCCCTGAAAGTGTGGCAGGCCAACTGCTAACTGGCGAGCATGGGAAATCTCAGCGCCTTCTTGACACTCCTCTGGCCTGTACCCTGTAACTTACCTGGAGGTATATATCACTTGTATACATTTTACTGTAAACTGTACTGAATTTCAAGTAAATATATCTTGTCTCCTCAAGGGCAGGCAGGTTGCACTCTCCAAATTGTCCAATAAATACAGGGCACATGGTAAGGGCCCCATAACTTCCTGCTGGCAATTCATCCTTTGGAAGGCCTGTAGTCGGGGATGTGCCTCTCCTGTGTCCATCAGGGCCACCACTGAATATTGACTCCGTGGTGGTGGTGGGTCTCCTAGTTTACAGGAGTCTCTGCATTTAACCTTAGGCCATTTCCTCCACCACCTGGGGCCCTTCCCTACCACCTGGAGAGCCAGATAGTGCCAGGCGGGATGGCAAGAAAGGGCTGGTAATAAGAGCAGGCCCAGATGAACTGACTGGGAGCCCTAGGGCCCGAGTCAATGAGATGAACACTTAGATGTACAGGAAAACATCCCGTCCCAACTGCAAACAAAAGGCTAAGTGTCCAGACATCTGGGAGGCCACTCTGCCTGGGAAACAGAAGCTCCTTGCTCTGGGTATCAAGAATAGGAGACTTAGTATCTAGGCCAAGTCTGGATTAACTCCAGGCTATTCTTTGGCAGAAGACACAGGGCTGCAATGAAACAGAAGGAATCAACACAAAGAAACCACCAAATCCATCTCCGAATCAGGATTTGGCAGCTCCTCATTCCCCTTTTCATTGTGTTGTACTCGATGATGCTATAGTTAGAAGAGGCAGTAATCATAATTTTATTTAAACCCCTCTCCTCCAAAAACAATAAAAAACTGCAACCAAATGTAACTCATGCAAACAAGGAGAGCCAGCCTGGTGGAGGGCTGGGCCTTGTGTCCAGAGCCAGAGCTTACTGAGTGTGGGTCTTGGCTCTGCCACCTCTGGACAGAGGGAGCCCCATTTTCTCTGTAAAAAAAGGAGATCATAAGCTGACACTGGTCACTGTGTGTGTGAGAGCGTCAGACAATGGGGTGCAAAAGCGGGCGTAGCAGGGGGATCAGGTGAAGTGGAGGGAGGGGAGCCATACTCATCAGGGGACGATGATGATGTCCCTCCTCAAAATCCTTCCCCCATCATGACAGCCCACACTTCTTGGCTCTGAGTCACAGTAATGTTAATAGTAAAAGCCCTGATTTCATACGTGTGTGACGTTGCAGTTGTCCCCTCTTACCTGCAGGGATATCTTTCAAGACCCTCAGTGGATGCCTGAAGCCACAGACAGTACTGAACCCTGTATACACTGTGTTTTTCCCTGTACATACATACCTGTGATAAAGTTTAATTGATAAATTAGGCACAGTAAGACATTAACAACAATAACTTCTCTGGCATATCTGAATTACCAGCATCACTACTCTTGTGCTTTGGGCCATTATTAAGTAAAATAAGCGGCACTTGAACACAAGCACTGGGGTACCACGTCAGTCGATCTGATAACCCAGACGGCTACTAAGTGACTGACAGCTGGTGTGTACAGTGTGGATCCACTGGACAAAGAGATGAGCACATCCTGGGTGAGATGGAGCAGGACGGTGCGAGATTTCATCATGCTACTCAGAATGGTGCCAGTTTAAAATTTATGAATTGTTTATTTTTGGAATTTTCCACTTAATATTTTTGGACCATCATTGACCAAAGGTGACTGAAACTGTGGAAAGCGAAATCGTGGACAAGGAAAGACCATTGTATTTCTCATCTCCAATCGTGATGACATTTATAACATTTACAATAGCTCTGAGCTATCTTAATATTTCAAATGAAGAAACTGGTTCTCGAGAAACTTGCGATGCATGGCTGAGGTCGTGCAGAGGGCTGAGAGCTGAGAGTCACCCCCAGGTCCGTCTGATCATGAAAACAGCCAGAGAAGGAGAACCCACGGCCCTGGGACAACTCTGCAGCCGCTCAGAGCGACGCTTAATGGAGGGATGCAGGTCCCCTCCTTGGCAGACGTATACCTAACATTGGTCCCACGATTCATTAGAATGAAAAGTCTTTTCCTATATGTGGTCTATCTAATCATCACAACCATCCTGTGAGGTGGCTTTATTATTTGCACGTTTCTGTTAGAGACAGTGTGGCTCGCGGAGGACAGTGGCAGCACCAGAGAATGCAGGGAGATGCAGACAGCCACCAAGCAGCTCCGCCCAGAGGAGGTGTGCCGATGTGGCAAGGTGCTTGGCAGCACTCCTGCTCCACGTAGGGGGCTGTGGATGCTGGTGGGGGTGGCCAGTGCCCCGGGGAGAACTGGCCTTTACCCTGCAGCCAGAACAATGTGTCCTGTGGGCCAGGCCCGGTCCGGCCCTGCCTCTCCCCCTATCTGGGACCTGACCAGTGGAACATGGCGGCCTATTGTCTGGGCTCCTCCACAGAGCAGATCTAGGGTCCAGGCACTAAGAAGACTGGAGGACAATCTGGAGGCCCAGGAGTATTAATCTCTGATACAGTCTTTCTCATTCCTCAGCTCACAGAAGAGCCCAGAAGATATCCAAGGGTCACTCTGAAGTCAAGCAGGTCCGTCCATTCCCTCCCAGAGCCCAGGAGCTGTGCATTGTTATTCTCATTTTGCAGACCAGGAGCCAGAGGTTTAGAGAGGTTCTCGTGCCTTTCTCTCTCCTTGCCCGCAGTGACCTGCTGGGAGGAGAAAGCTGGGATTCCAGCCTGGCCCCTGGCCCTGGAGCCTGGCTCTCTGTCATGGCATCTTCTCCTTCTCAGCACCTGATGACCCCAGGACACGTCTGCTCATCCCTCAGGAGCAGACCAGAGGCAGGAAACCAGTCCGCCTCTAGGCAACAATAAAACCCAGATGGAGCTGTCCTGGATCTTTGATGGACGTGGGCCTTCTCTGTTGGGTACCTCTCTTGCTCCCTTCCTCTTTTCAAAAAACCATTTCAAGCACTTCTGCTAGGAGCCAACTGGGGGCAGGAGTTGGGGAGATGTGTTCTTGCTCCAAGGGGTGCCTTTGTTTTGCAACAGAATGTTGAGCAGCAGACCCAGAAGAACATGAATTCTGAATGCAAAATCTTTTCCTGAGCCGCAGCTGGGCATCCTCGAGCGGGCTGGGCCAGGTTCCTGGGCACCCGTGGGGGCTCGCTCCTTCTCTATCCTCCCCCGCAAGGCACAGTGAGAGTGGGTTACTGCACAGGCCAATGGGACACATGCCTGTCTGCAGAGAGGGAGCCTTCAGAACATGGTTATGGCATCTCTCAGCCTCCAGACAGGGATGGCATTGGATTTATTTCTCTGGGCAGCTCTGAGTGATTGGGAGTGTCTGGCTGGAGCACTGGTGATGAGGTCACCCTGAATGGGGATAGATTAGTCTTGCCTGCAGGAGGCAGAGAAAGGATGTGGGGTGGTACAAGGCTGCTCGTTGGTCCACTGTCGGCAGGTTTGGCTGTGTGCTACAGAGACCCCGAAGAACAGTGGCTTAAACAGGGAGAGTGTGTTACTCTCTCGCAGAAAAGCACATGGTGGTGTGGTGGCTGCTCTGCAGAGCCATGGGGCCCAGCTGTTGCCAGTCTCGCCACACCTTCCCCAGGCGTTGCCCTTGACTTCGTGGTCAGGGCTCCCTGCCAGGTGCTCATGGCCAGGTCCACCCCACCTGGGTCCACGCCACGGACGCTCGTGCACAGCTGAGTGCTGCCTCTGAGGGAGCCTGCTTTTGGCAGAACGTGTCTCTGATGCCAAGATCTAAGGAAAGATGATGAACTGTATTAGAGTTCTAGAGGGGCTTTGTTTAATTAGAACCCCATACAGAAGAAGCGTTCATAATAGGAATCAATCTTTTCTGGGGCCTCAGGAAGCAGGGTGGTGAAAGGTGAAGGAGCAGCTGTGGATAAAATGCATTTTTATTCACTTTCTGTTTCCTTAGTCGGCCTGGAAACTGAATGGAGGAGAAACACTCTGTATCAAGATCCAAATATGAAACTGCAGAGTCCAGCCAGCCAGCCTGAGTCATGGTATGTGTTCTGCTCTGGACTTTCATCAGAAAAGCTCTCGTGGAGGGCACAGGCAGAGTCACACAGGCCTGGTATTAAATTCTGGTTTTGCAAATTGTTGTCTGTTTGGGCAAATGGCAAAGCATTTGCTTGCCTTTATCTCATGTTCCCTGCAGATTTGTGGGAGGATTCAATGAAATGCAAGTGCCTGGCCCGCTTGGTGTAAAGTAAGTGTTCAAATAACAGCCACTGTTATTTCAACAGATGAAACTCCTGGGCTCAATCTCCTACACCCTCTGCATCTTCAGCAGCCTGCGGTAGAGTTCTGGGCTCCTAAAGAGAGATCCAAAAGTCCGTGGTAAATACTTTCTGACTCTAAGAAAAGTTTACTCAGGTTTAGTAATTTGGTAATACATGTTATTTTATTTTTATCATTTAAAAACTTTGAGATTGACAAATAAGCACATGAAAAGACATGTATCATCATTAGCTATTAGGGAAATGCAAATTAAAACCACAACGATACATAACTACACACCTGTCAGAGTGGCTAAAGTAAAAAATAGTGAAGACACCAATAGCTGGTAAGGATGCAGAGAAACTGGATCACTCACACGTTGCCGGTGGGAATGTAAAATGGCACAGCCACCCTGGGAAACAGTTTGGTAGTTTCTTTTAAAACTTAAAATGGACTTACCATATATGACCCAGCAACTGCACTCGGGTATTTACCTCAGAGAAACAAAAACTTATGTAATGAATAACATGTACACAAATGTTCATAGCAGCCTTCTTCATAATAGCTGAACACTGGAAACTACCCAGATGTCCAACGGGGAATGATTAAACTAACCATGGTCCATCCATATCATGGAATACTACGCAGCAATAAAAAGAAACGAATGATTGATACACACAACAACCTGGATGAATTTCAGGAAGTTATAGTGAGTGAAAACAGCCAATCTCAAATGTTATATATTGTATGATTCTATTTATAGAACATTCCTTTTTTTTGCTGAGGAAGGTTAGCTCTGAGCTAACATCTGTTGCCAATCTTCCTCCACTTTACATGTGGGTTGCTGCCATAGCATGGCTGACGAGTGGTGTAGGTCCACACCTGGGATCACACACATCTGGGATCCAAACCCGCAAACCTGGGCCACTAAGGCAGAGTGTGCCGAACCTAACCACTACACCACGGGGCCGGCCCCTAGAACATTCTTGAAATAACAGAACTACAGAGATGGAGAACAGATTGAGGACTGCTTGCCAGGGGTTAGGGATAGACAAGGAGAGGGAATTGCTACAAAGGGGTATGATGAGGGAGCCTTGTGGTGATTAGATAGTCCTTTATCTGGATTTTGGTGGTGGTTACATTTAGCTACACATGTAATAAATTTGTACGGAATCTCTCTCACACGCACACATAAGTGCGTGAATAACTGGAAAAATCTGAATAAACTCTGTGGCTTGTCCCAGTGTCTGTTTCTTGATTTTTATCTTGTCCTATAGTTGTGCAGGATATTAGCTTTGAGGGAGGCTGGGGGAAACGTGCATGGGACTTCCCTGCAGATTTCTGTGCAGTTTCCTGTGAATCTCTGATTATTTCAAAATAAAAAGTTAAAAGACATCTTGTAGTGTAAGAAAGCAAGGAAGTGCTAAAAAAAATGTATATTGATGGGAACCTCTCAAAGGGACACAGAAGTCAACAGAAAGAGCTCTCAAGGGCCAAAGGTGGAAGAATTTGAGCAAGAGAGTAAATAAAATAGTGATATAACCAAAATAAACAATAGTTTAAGACAACAGTAAATAAACAAAATAAATAAAATAGTATATACCCATAGTATACAGTAAATATCCATGAGTTCATTTTAACATAAATAAATGATTGAAAAAATAAATCAATAGGGAAGAAGAGGCAAATATCCATCACAGGAGAATTCTAAGTAATTTCTGTAGATACTCTACCTCAAGGAGTTGGAGCATAGTTTTCCATTCCTTAAGTGCGGACTTTGCATAGTGACTTCCTTCCAAAGAGTACAGTATGGAAAGGGAGAAAAGAGTAACTCTGCAGTGGAGAAATCTGAAACCATGACCTCTGCCAGGTGGTCAAGGCCAACAGGACCAGCGACAAGTCATGCATGCACCCTTCTATGATGTGATGAGAAGGGCACTTGACCTCTGGGATCTTCATCACCAACCCATAACCCCAGTCTAATCATGGAAAAAATCAGATGAATTCCAGCAGAGGGACATCTTGCAGAATACCGACTAATACTCCAAAACTGGAAAGGTTGTTGGAAACAAGGAAAAGTCTGAGAAACTGTCACAGCCAAGAGGAGTCTAAGGAGATGTGCCAACCAAATGCAATGAGGACGCTGGAACAGAAAGAGACATCAGGTAGAAACCAAGGAGATCTGAATGGATTACAAACTTTAGTTAATAAAACATATCCCTATTGGGTCATTAATTGTAACAGATGCAGCCCATCAATGTAAGATGTCAATAATAGAGAAAACTGTGGGCTGGGGATATGGGAACTCTCTGTACTATCGAAATCAAAAACTGTTCTAAAAAGCATGAAGTCTGTTACCAAATAAAGATTTGATATAACAGTTTTGAGCAACTACTGTGAAGCAGGCCCTTTCCTAAGGATTTTATGGTCAAAGTCATCCTCACAGTGGGTGTGCCATTATGAGCCATGTCTCACTGAAGAAGACTCTGAAGCTTCAGCCTGGGAAGCAGCTAAGCTGGGATGTGCACCCAAGTCTTCCGACTTTGATCTCGTGCCTCTTCCCGTTATTGCCACACAAGGACCCGAGAGAAAAGTGGCTTCATTTGTGGAGGGGAGACCAGCTAGCCAGAATGCTCTATTACCTGGAGCTCCCATTCCTCAGCCTTTCAAAGCTTTGTCCTCCCTATGGGACTCAACATAATTCCCTGAACTTCACATATGCGCGTTCTAATTTTCACAACCATTCAGGATGGTGGGAATTGTTTGCTCCATGTTAGGGATGGAGAGACTGAGCCTCAGAGAGGTAAAGTAACCTGCTCACTCAGCTAGTGGCAGACTGGGCTTCAAATACAAAGCTTGCACTCTTCCCGCTGTGTCAGGCTCCTCCCTGAATGACTAGCGCGGCCCCGCCCACCGAGAGATTTCACATAATCCCAGATATAGCCGTGATTCCTCAGTCTTTGGCTGCTCTTTGCTTTGTAGGGACAACGAGTGAACAAGGATTCAGTTTCATCTAGTGAGGAAAGTCTTTGCAACATTTTTGTAAGAGGGATGAGGAGAGAGTGTCACTGCCATGACAGGGCACATTACAGAATCCACGCTATAAACCAAGTTGGCAAAATATTACACAGCAGCCCCACTGTCCCCACGCCTGCTCCCGAGCAGACATTCTTAATCAATCTTGAGCTCTTGCCTGCTGAGCCTGGACTGGGCTTGACAATTGTGCTCAGCGAGTGCTCCAGGCGCCCACCTCTAATCCTCAGAGCTGACCCCGAGATGAAACCCTTCTGCCTTCCCAGCTATGGGCACTGGCACACTTTTGCAATGATATTTTTCAACGTTTGAAAAACTGGATAAGAGTGTGCACAGGCTGGTTACTGCATTGGCTGCTAATGCGATAGTCACAACACAAAATTATTTCTCCAGCCTTTACTGAGGATGTGGAGTCGCAACCACGCTGTTGGTGTGATACGCCCATGCTCTGGGAGGGGGCAAACACCGAAGAGCTGCCGAATGTCTGAGTTGCAGTGCCACCACGTCCCTGTGCCGCCTCTGGGCAAAACCACGAGGCAGCCTGCCAGTGGGCTCTGTAGGCCAGCCACCCATGGGAGGGGACATGAAGATTTATCCTCGGAGGAAGCCCCGGGCAGCTGTAAGAAGTGAGGCCTGCAGGAGGAGGCTGTATGTTTTGTTCCCCATTGTGACAACAGCCAAGACAATAACAGAAAGCAATAGCCTACAGGCTCGGGAACAAGCTGGAAAATTACTGTGCGATCCCTGTCCACTTGGTGACCATTTCAGGCCCAGGAGATCGTAACAGTGAGAAGTCCACGGTGTTAATCACAGACAGTACACGTTATTCTGAAATATGAAGCCAAATTACTTGCGATTTGTACCTACGGGAATTTGCCAATCCTGATGAAAGCTAAAAAAAAAAAAAATTGTTAGGTTATAACACTTCTAAGTAGCTCACAAATTGTGCGTTGGCTTAACTCATATTTACTGACATTTTTGTTTTCCTTTATACCCATGTTTCCTCCTTCTGTGGGTTTCCACAGTTCGGGACTGAGGGGCCGCATGGCCCCACATAACAACACAGGAACATGCTCTTTGCCGTGTGAGTGAGTGTGAGAACATCTCCCACTAGAGAGGGAGGGCCAGGTGTTTCGGGCCGTAATGTCCCTCCTTCTTTTCATTCCTAAAGGTGTCACCACTGTCCTGCTGCAGTCCTGTCTCCCTGTGAAGCAAAGAAGGGGCAGTCACTCCCCTTCCTGTCAGGTGCACACATGCATAGGCATGCAAACACACACACATGCACACACACGCACGCACAGCTTCAGGGGCAGAACAGTTTTCCCACTGAATTCCTTTGACGAACTGGAAGGAAGAAGTAGACGGACGGAGCACTGGCCACTGCCTTCCTCTGTGGGAAAGTTTGGTCCACGTGGAAGTGAACGAGTTTCACTGACAGAGCGGACCAGTTCCGCAGATGCTAAGCTCAGCTTGTTAATGTGGTAAGGAAGTGAGTGCGTGTCCAGATGACCTTTGACGCGGGGGGTTCAGCGAAAGATACCAGGAGCCTGAGTGGCAGAGGACATCAGCTCCTGAGCCGTGCTGTCCCTCTGGGTTCCTGCACTTCTCAGATGGGGACGGACAACAGGCTTTGTGGAGAAGACACAGCCTGCACTCAAGTGGCCCGCCCTCTGGGAGTGCACCTGACTCCACACTTTCCGAAGAGCAGATGTCGTCAGTTTGTCACCATCCAACGTGGACCGTTAGGTCAAGTTTTGTGTTGCTCCACCTCACCTCGTTCTTATAACCCAGACATAATTGCCACGGGACTGGGCATCCATTCATTTATTCATTCACTCAAGTGTTTCTTGAGCACCTACTGTGTGCTACGTACTGGAGCTTCACCAATGGTTGAGACACTGTCTGCTCTCACACAGCTTGGTGGCCTAGTCGGTCATGGTCGGGGTGGCAGAGCTCATTTTGTTTGACACAGGGTGCATGCCATACAACTCGGGGTAGAAAAACCACCCATGGCTGCTCTCCTCAACGGAGGCCGTGGCCGAGGCGGGGATTTCAGACTCACCTACACACCAGCGGGGAGAGCTCCCTGCTCTTCTGTCCGCCCACTCTAGAAAACCAGGGTGCTGTGGTGACGTGTTGGGGGTGGGGGCTTTGATCAGAAAGCTTTGGCCCAAGTCCCAGCTACCCCTTTCTTTCAGTGTGTCCTTGGACAAGTCATCTGGCCTCTCTGAGCTTCAGTTTTCTTGTCTGAAAAATGGGATTGATAACCACAGCTGCCTGATAGTGTTGAGGGTGAAATGGCGCTGACAGATAGTAAGAGCTCTGTAAATATTGGCTATTATTCCTACAGCCAAACGGGCAAGGGCCTGACACTCCCCAATTCCTGGATGTGAGCCAGAGAAGCAGGAGAGGCAATATCCATGGAGCCAGGCAGGATGTGACGTAGCGGGAGGCCCTGGAGCAGCATCTTGGGCTCAGTGCATCCTGTCGCTCTTCCTGACAGGCTGCTCGATGCCCCAGGAGACCAGCAGCCCCAGGGGCAATAGCTACAATAGCCATAACGGTAGAGAAAGCAGTGTTCAGACTGTAGGAGAAACCCCGATGCACGGCTCACCCAAACTGCACCCAGATGGCTGCCGGCAGCAGATGTTTATACGTAAATGCACAGGAACCGGCAAACGGGACCTTGGTGGTTACGTTTTTAGAAAAGAACACTGATTTAATAAACAGGCATTTGGATTTTATTTCTGGATGTAGAAATGAAAATAATCAGATGAGCATTTTATAGCGTGGGCACGAACAACTCATTCGTATGCTATGGAAACACACACCCCACACGCAAAATCAAGACAATTTCCAAATCCTTTTGCTGCCTCTGCTTGTGGGAGGACTCTTCCTGGGACACACCACGGCAGTCACAGGTCCTACTTTCACGCCGTCACAGACGACCCCAAACCTGCAGGTTGGCGAAAGATGAAAGGATGGATGCAGTGCATTTTGTCTCTCTTGCTGAGCTGCGGTCTGTGGGGTTCGGCCTTTGCCTTCCATCTGCACACCTGCTGGTGTGTTTGCATTCCTCTGCTCTGCTCTGAGCCAGGACCCTCAGCCCTTGATCTCGTTCAGCGTCCCAGGACATTCACAGGGGACAGCCACCTCTCTCCACTACCCGCTCCTTGCTGACCTGAGTGGGCAGCATCACATTCCCTAACAGGTGTCTCTGTCCACAACACTCTCCATGTCCCTGGCACATCGGAGACTGAAGCAGCCACGTCCACGTCAGGGGCCTCAGCAGAGAAGAGAAAGAACGGAAGGGAAGCACAGATTTTGGGAGAACTGGGCTTCTTTCTGCCAGCTCTTCCCCTCCTGCACTATTTCTGCAGCTGGCAAGCACAAAAGCACAGTGTGTGAAGTTCAAATCTGTTTTTGCACAGTCAGAGCAAGGCTGGGAAGCAGACAGATGAAAGTGCTCTTTTGAGATCTGAGATCAGGCTGAAGAGAAGCAGGTGGCAGCATTGCCAGGCTTGGGTCCTCATGGCCAGAGCCTCTGCACCCAAACTTGTCCCCAAGTACCCAAGCAGGCAGCTTTGGGGCACACCCTTTGCTGCACTGGGCTGTGCCCTCATGCCTGGGAGCACACTTTGAAGTGCAGGCTGCTCTACAGAGCACCAGACAAGAGCCCCTGGGCTCCGCGATAGATGAAAGCTGTCGTCAGCCATTTATTTGTATGGTGCTGAGTCCTAAGCAGGAGAGAGGAGGGCTGGGGGGCTGCAGAGAGCTGGCCAAAGACCTACCCTTAGAAAAGTGGGGCCAAGAGTTACATTGAGCGCCCCAGGTGCTGCAGCAAGGGCGCACGCTGGCCACAGAGCACGGGTGGATCCCCGATGGGCATCTACCTCCCACCTGGTCAGGTGGGCTCCTGAAGCTCTGACACACGCTGACTGGATGGTGGCTGGGTGTGTGCCCCATTAGCAGTGGGCAAGAGGAAACTGCTCAAATGTACAACATTAAGTATGTGCGTGCTTTGAGATGTGATTGTCTTCTGTATGAGCCGGCAATGAACTTGGCACGCTACATTAAATAGCCCTGATTATCCTGTGAAGTCACACCCCGTATTTGGTGACCATGTTCAAAATGCAGAGGACAATTCTCGGTTGCTGGTGTGACAGCCTCAGATATTTTTGAACGTTGTTTCTTTCTTGTGCACTGACTCAGGGCCCCAAACTGCAGAACAGTATTTAAAACACCTCCATCTGAGACCTTCCCCTCCCCAAACACGGAGGCCCACTGTCCCTTTATTGCCACGCGTCTGCAGGTTTAAAACAGGACTGATTCTGTCCCAGTAGTAAAAAGCCCTCCAAGGAATGGTCTAGGAGAAAGGAGTACCCAGGTAGTAAATAAGGTCTTTCATCACAGATAATGAATAATGAATGTAATTCAGTGCGAAAATGACAGCAATTCTTCACCTGTCAGATGAAAAGGGCACAGAAAAGAGGGTTTTAAAAATAGCGACAACGCTCAGTGTGTGATGGGGACAGCTGGCAACCTGAGAGCCATGCCTGGCAGGGAGGCTGCTGGGTGAGCCGGCCGGGCACCCTCAGAGAAGTTCCCCGAGCTCCTTGGCCAGGAGCATCCTTGGTTAGGATTGAAGAACCAGGTGGGGTTTCTCCTTGTGACCATGACCTTGGCACAAGGTCTTGCTCCCCTATGACTCTGGAACCTCAGCTTATAGCCCATCTTCATTCACTCGAGCACTGAGGAAATGTGCGGAGAAGACTTCCCCACACGGCACCGTGGACGTCTCCCATTTCAGCTTCCCTCCAGCTCACCAGCAGACCATCCATTAATGAAGGGGATGGAGGAGGGTGTTGGGAGGCAGCGTAATGAAAAGAACCCAGACTTTGGAGTCAGACGACCCAGACTTGAACCAATTGTACCAACAACGCCCCGCACAGCCCTGGGCGGTTACCCTGGCCTCTGGGAGCCTCAGCTTTGCTGTGTATATTTGGAGGATATGACAACTTCCCCGATAGGGATCTAATGAGATTTTCACATGAGCCACCTGCCTGAGGATCTCAATAAATACAAGTCCTTCCCCTTCCAGCTTTACCGCTCTGCCTGCGGCTCCCCGCCTCTGCGACTGTGTTCCTCCAGCCCTTGTCTCTGTATGCACGTAGGTTCTGTGTTTCCATCATTATTGCCTCTCTGCCTTAGGCAAAGCCAGCCCATGAAGGCAGTGGCTGCTTCTCTTATCACCACTGTTACCCAGGGAGTGGAATGGTACCCAGTGCCTAGTAATTGCTCACTGTTTATTAAGTAGTCTGGTCTTTCCTAAATAACTATTAGTTTTATGAAAGCAAAGGTGCAAATTCCAAAAAAAGTTGATTTAATCAATGCACAGGTTGCTGGTTGGCAGCAGTAAGGGCATAATCAAAACTTCTACTTTAGTAGAATTTCTTATTTTTCCTTTTTACTAATGATCCTGCTTCCCACCCCAGATCAGACACCTGCCACCCAACCCTGTGGACCTCAGGGGATCTGGTCTTCCTCAACAGGCTGAGACTCTGTCCTCTGAAGCTGCTTTGAGCTGCATGGGGAGAACTGAGATGACTTAGAGAAAGCCAGAACCCAAACTTCTGACCCTAAAACCACCACTGACCAGTCTAGCCTTTCTTGCTAGATTCTGCTTTGAGAGAATAAAAGAGAGTAATCTTCTTGTGTCATATAAATCACTATGTTGACAATATATCTGCCTATTGTGATAGATTAGAACAGTTAAAAATTCTCAAGAGAGTGTTTGTGGCTGGATCCTAAATACTCAGCTTAGATTGAGACCCCGAAGCAGAATCAAGAATGTTTCCCAAAGGGGACCCAACTCTGGTCCGTAAGAGGCTCTGCTTTCTTGCACCTACAGACTGCGGACCTGGGCCTCCAGCACTTCATTCATTCTCTACCTCAGAGCCTGCTTGCCAAGGCCTCGAGGGGGCCCCAGGAGGTCGCAGGGGGAAGCTTCTCAGGGACTGGAAGCACCTCCTCTGGGGCTACCCGGCCAAGCGATGAAAAGAACAAAGGGCTCCCAGTGCAGAGCCCGGCTAAGAAGTTCCCATTCAACAGGGTTTGCTTTGGGAAGGAAGTGCGAGAGGAGGAGACGTCGGAAACGGTGCTAGCTGACGTTGGCAAAAATCCAAGAGAAAAATCAGCACCTCCTGATGGGGTTAGTAACTGTGGCTTCTGCAAATGAAACCAAATTTGCACCTCCTGCATCTCAGAGTCTGTTTCATTAAGTGCAGGGAAGAGCAGATGACCTCCCTCTGCAGGGCGCCAGCTATGGCACCCGCCCTGCTCCCCCCAAGGACGGCTATCAACTGGACTCACTCTCTCAACCTCCAGGGCGTTTCCTGCCTCACTCCAGCAGGCTGCCCATTTGTGTCCAGGGCCGTTGAGTTTCCAGGGAAAGCCATTTTCTCCGGGAAGCCACAAACATTGACCTGTAACAGACTAGTAAAAATCATCACAATGTCTGGAGAAAAAAGTGAAACAGTCACATTGCTATCTTCAGTATTGTCCTCCCAGAGGGCCAGTGATTCTCTTATCAGCCACTGGGGACAGCCAGAGCACGTCCATTATAGACCGGCTTTTTGTAGCAACTGGCACCACACAGGCATGGGTGGGAACTAAAAAAATAAAAACCCCAAACTGATGGAGATGATTAAAAGGTTGAAGATTTTCAAATAATCTTTCTAAATTTCTTTTAGAAATTGAAGCACAATTTGCTTACTTTATCCAGTGGTAGCTTTATTGCTTTCTCAGTATTGCGACCCAGATTTAGATGAAAGGAAAAGTGTAACTCACACTCTGGTCCTTCCTTGAGGTAGCTGGTGACTAATGATAAATAGATGTATTAAATGAATCTATCTGAGCTGGGATGCTGACACTTAATATTGCTAAAATGGCGATATTTTCCAAATTGATCTATGGATTCAAAGGCTCAGCTGGGTTTCCTTGTATAAATTGACGAACTGATCCTAAAATTCACACGGGATTTGAATAACTGAAACAATCATGAAAAGAAAAACAAAGTTGGAGGACTTATACTTCCTGATTTCAAAATTTACTATAAAACTGAAGTAATCAGGACAATGTTATACTGGCATAAGGATAGACATGTCAATGGACTGGAACTAAGAGTCCGGAAATAAGCCGTTATGTTATAGCCAGTTTATTTTTGACAAAGATGTCAAGACAGTTTATTGGGAGAAAGAATAGTCTTTTCCACAAATAGTGACGGAAAAATTGGATATTCACACGCAAAAGAATGGAATTGGACCCTTATCTCACACCATACACAAAAATTAACTCAAAATAGGTTATAGACCTAAATGTAAGAGCTAAAACTATAAAATTCTTAGAAGATTAGCACAAGAGTAAGCCTTCATGATCCTGGGTTCAGCATTGTTCTTAAATATGACACCCAAAGCACAAGAAACACAAGAAGAAGTAAATAAATTGGACTTCATCAAAATTAAAAACATTTATACTACAAACTATGCCATCAAGAAAATGAAAAGACAACTGACAGACTAGGAGAAAATATTTGCAAGTCGTCTGTCTGATAAGGGACTCGTGTCCAGAACATGTAGAGAATGGCTATAATTTGATAACAAGAAGATTAATTTATGTCTTTAAAATCACATTCCACTTTAAAAATGGGCAGAGGATATGAATGGACATTTCTCCGAGGAAGATACATGAAGGAGGCCAATACACACATTAAAAGCTGAATAACAGTATTAATCATTAGGGAAACACTAGTCAAAACCACAATGAGATACCACTGCATATCCCCTGAGATGGCTAGAACCAAAAGGAGGTGATAACAAGGATGTGGAGAGGTTGGAATCCTCACTCATTGCTGGTGGGAGTGTAAAATGGTGCAGCCACTTTGGAAAACAGCCGTTCCTCAAAAAGGTAAGCATGGAGTTACTCTATGATGTCATTATGAGAGCCTCTCATCTTTTCACCACTGAATTATTTTTAAATTATATTTTAATAAGAATAAAGCCTATGACAATTTATTAAGTATTTTCAGAAACCATCTTTTAAAAATGTCATTTCAGTGTAGTGTACATAATCTAAAACTAACAAATGGTGGGCTGATTGAGATAGTGATTTCCTATTATTCTGTCAGTTAATTGAGTAGGCTCAGATCCCTTGACAAAAATGGGCAAACACTGACACTTAACAAAGGTTGTACTTTCTTATGCATCATCATTTATGAGGTTAAAATGTGAACCTAGAGTTAGAAAGATTTCTCTCAAATCCTTGATTTCCTGTTGAAGTTCAATTTTTTTCCTATTTCATGCAATGTTGATGTTCACCCACCTCAGTGGCTTTCCTTGTCACTGCTACCATTCCAGGTATCTAGTCAACGTGAGCTTGTAACACCTTGGAATGCTGCTTTTTAAACTTCATTATTGTACCAAGATCATCCTTTTGGTTAGTCATTAGCAACCCAAATATTTACTCTCAGTATTTGCTCGTTATAAGTCCCAAAGCCTACTGACCTTCCTTCAGGGATGTATGACGTTTTTCCAGCTCCTGTTGCAATTCTCCGACCTCTTGCTCTGCCTTGGCCAGTACCTCGGGACTTCATTCAGTTCTTGAATTTCTTCCTAATACTGCTTCACCATTTCTACTCTTCTTGAGGGCCATAGTTTGCTCATAGAGAGATTTTGCTGCTTTGTCATGGTCTCTTAATTTTTTTAAAATAGGAAACAGATTTTTGTTTATTTTTTGTTATTTCTTTATTGTGGTAACACTAGTTTATAACATTATATAAATTTCAAGTATAGTTCATTATATTTCAACTTCTGTATAGACTGCATCATGCTCACCACCAAAAGTCTAGTTGCCATCCAGCACTGTGCACATGTGCCCATTTACCCCTTTCGCCTTTCCTCTACTCACTTCCCCTCTGGTAACCACCAATCTGTTGTCCCTATCTATGTGTTTGTTTATCTTCCACATATGAGTGAAGTCATATGGTAATCGTATTTCTCTGTCTGACTTATTTTGCTTAGCATAATACTCCCAAGGTCCATCCATGTTGTCGCAAATATCAAGATTTCATCTTTTTTTGTGGCCAAGTAGCATTCCATTGTATATACATATTCCATGTCTTTATCCATTTATCTGTTGATGGGCACTTAGGTTGCTTCCAAGTCTTGGCTATTGTGACTAATGCTGCAATGAACATAGGAGTGCATATATATATATGTATATGTGTATATATATATATTCAAATTAGCGTTTTCATGTTCTTTGGATAAACACCCAGAAGTGGTATAGCTGGATCATATGGTAGTTCTCTTAATTTTTTGAGGAATTCCATATTGTTTTCCATAGTGGCTGCACCAATTTACATTACCATCAGTAGTGTCTGAAGCTTCCTTTTTCTCCACGTCCTCTCCAATGCTTGTTATTTCTTGTCTTTTTAATAATAGCTATTCTGATGGATGTGAAGTGATATCTCCTTGTAGTTTTGATTTGCATTTCCCTAATAATTAGTGATGTTGAACATTTTTTCATGTGCCTGTTGGTCACCTGTATATCTTCTTTGGAAAAATGTCTGTTCGTACCCTCTGCCCGTTTTTTGATTGGGTTGTTTGGTTTTTTGTTATTGAGTTGTATGAGTTCTTTATATATTTTGGTTATTAACCTCGTATTGGATGTGTGTTCTGCAAATATTTCCTCTCAGTTGGTGGGTTGTCTTTTTGTTTTGTTGATGGTTTCCTTTGCTGTGCAGAAGCTTTTTAGTTTGATGTAGTCCCAATTGTTTATTTTTTCTTTTGTTTCCTTTGCTCGAGGAGACATGATATTAAGAAAGATATTGCTAAGACCAATGTCAAAGAGCATACTGCCTATGTTTTCTTCTGGGAGTTTTATGGTTTCAGGTCTTACATTCAAGTCTTTAATCCATTTTGAACTGATTTTTGTTTATGGTGTAAGATAATGGTCTACTTTCATTCTTCTGCACATGGCTGTTTAGTTTTCCCAACATCATTTATTGAAGAGGCTTTCCTTTCTCCATTGTATGTTCTTAGCTTCTTGTCAAAAATTAGTTGTCCATAGATGTGTGGGTTTATTTCTGGGCACTCAGTTCTGTTCCATTGATCTGTGTGTCTGTTTTTCTGCCTGTACAATGCTTTTTTGATTACTGTAGCTTTGTAGTATATTTTGAAATCAAAGAATGTGATACCTCCAGCTTTGTTCTTTTTTCTCAGGATTGCTTTAGCTATTCAGGGTCTTTCGTTGTTCCAAACAAATTTTAGGATTCTTTGTTCTATTTCCGTGAAAAATTTTGTTAGTATTCTGATTAGGATTGCCTTGAATCTGTAGATTGCTTTAGATAATATGGACATCTTAACCATGTTAATTCTTCAATCCATGAGCATGGATCTTTTTATTTCTTTATGCCATCTTCAATTTCTTTCAACAATGTCTTACAGATTTCAGTGTATAGATCTTTCGCCCCCTTGGTTAAATTTATTTTTAGGTATTTTATTCTTTTTGTTGTAAATGGGATTGTATTCTTGATTACTCTTTCTGCTCGTTCATTGTTAGTGCATAGAAATGTGACTGATTTTTGTGTGTTGATTTTATACTCCATGACTTTACTGTATTTATTAATTATTTCTAATAGCTTTTTTGTGAATTCTTTAGGGTTTTCTATATATAAAATCATGTCATCTGCAAATAGTGACAGGTTTACTTCTTCTTTTCCAGTTTGTACACATTTATTTCTTTTTCTTGCCTAATTGCTCTGGTGAGGACTTCCATACTATGTGGAATAAAAGTGGCAAGAGAGGGCATCCTTGTCTTGTTCCTGTTCTTAGAGGAATAGCTTTCAATTTTTCACTGTTGAGTATGATGTTGGCTGTGCTTTTGTTGTATATGGCCTTTATTATGTTGAGGTACTTTCCTTCTATACCCATTTTATTGAGAGTTTTTATCATAAATGGATGTTGAATCTTGTCACACGCATTCTCTGCATCTATTGAGAAGACCATGTGAGTTTTGTTCTTCATTTTGTTAGTGTAGTGAATTGTATTGATTGATTTGCAGATGTGGAACCATCCCTGCATCCCTGGAAAAAATCCCTCTTGATTGTGGTGTATGATCCTTTTAATGTATTGTATTTGATTTTCTTTTCTTCTTCTTTTTTTTTTTTTTGCTGAGGAAGATTCACCCTGAGCTAACATCTGTGCCAATCTTCCTCTATTTTGTATGTTGGTTACCACCACAGCATGGCCACTGACGAGTGGTGTAGGTCCACGTCTGGGAACCAAACCTGGGCCACCAAAGTGGAGTGCGCCAAACTTAGCCACTATGCTATGGGGCTGGCCCCCTCTGTATTTCATTTACTAATATTTTGTTGAGAATTTTTTCATCTATGTTAACCAATGTTATTGGTCTGCAATTTTCCCTTTTTGCGTTGTCCTTGTCTGGTTTTGGTATCAGGGTAATGTTGGCCTCTTAAAATGAAATAGGAAGTGTCCCATTCTCTTCAGTTTTTTGGAAGAGTTTGAGAAGGGTAGGTATTAAATCTTTGAATGTTTGGTAGAATTCACCAGAAAGGCTGTCTGGTCCTTGACTTTTGTTTTAGGGGAGGTTTTTGATTACTATTACAATCTCTTTACTTGTGATTGGTCTATTCAGATTCTCTATTTCTTCTTAATTCAGTTTTGGGAGATTGCATGCTTCTAAGAATTTATCCATTTCTTCTATGTTACCCAATTTGTTGGCATATAGTTTTTCACAGTATTCTCTTATAATCCTTTGTATTTATGTGATATCTGTTGTAACTTCTCCTCTTTTATTTCTGATTTCATTTATTTGAGCCTTCTCTCCTTTTTTCTTTGTGAGTCTAGCTAAGGGTTTGTCAGTATTGTTTGTCTTTTCAAAGAACCAGATCTTAGTTTTATTGTTCCTTTCCATTGTCTTTTTAGTCTCTATTTCATTTATTTCTCCTCTGATTTTTATTATTTTCTTCCTTTTACTGACTTTGGGCTTCGTTTGCTCTTCTTTTTCTAGTTCTCCTAGGTGTAGTGTTAAATTGTTTATTTGAGGTTTTTCTTGTTTCCTGAGGTAGGCTTGTATTGCCATATACGTCCCTTTTAGTACTGCTTTTGCTGCATCCCATAGATTTTGGTATGTTGTGTTTTCATTTCCATTTATCTCCAGGTATTTTTTGGTTTCTCCTTTGATTTCCTCATTGATCCAATAGTTATTCAGTAGCATGATGTTTAGTCTCCACATATTTGGGGATTTTCCAGCATTTTTCTTGTGGTCGATTGCTACTTTCATACCATTGTGGTTGGAAAAGATGATTGATATGACTTCAATCTTCTTAAATTCATGAGGCTTGTTTTGTTTCCCAACATATGATCTATCTTTGACACTGTCCCATGTGCCCTTGAGAAGAATGTGTATTTTGCTGCATTTGGATGGAATGTTCTATATATATTTATTAAGTCCATCTGATCAAGTGTTTTGTTTAAGGCCAATGTTTGCTTGTCAATGCTCTGTCTAGATGAACCATCCATTGATGTTAGTGGGGTATAAAAGTACTATTATTATTGTGTTACTGTCAGTTTCTCCCTTTAGGCTTTATATACTTTGGTGCTTCTATGTTAGGTGCATACATATTAATAAGTGTATGTCTTCTTGGTGGAATGTCGCTTTTATCATTACATAACATCTATCTTTGTCCCTTGTTATATTTTTTGGCTTGAAGTCTATTTTGTCTGATAAATCTATGGCTACATCCGCTTTCTTTTGTTTGCCATTTGCTTGGAGTATCATCTTCCATGTCTTCACTCTGAGCCTATTTTTATCTTTAGAGCTGAGACGGGTCTCCTGAAGGCAGCATATTGTTGGGTCTTGTTTTTTAATCCATCTAGTCCATCTGTGTCTTTTGATCAGTGCGTTCAACCCATTTACATTTATGATGATAGGGCTTAATATTGCCATATTATCTTTTCTTTTCTGGTTGTTCTATATTTTCATTGTTTCTTTTTCCTTTTATTTCTCTCTACCATTTCAGTTTGGTGGTTTTCTGTGATATGTTTTTCAGTTTCCTTTTTTTTTATGTTTTGTGATTGTGCTCTGAGTTTTCATTTTGTGGTTTCCATGAAGTTTGCATGAAAGATCTCATAGATGAGATGGCCCTTTTTCTGCTGATAGCATTTTATCTTCATTAGCCTATGCAAGTTCTTTCCTTTTCTTCTTCTCCTTCTCTGTTTTTGTTGTCGCAAGTTACTCCTTTTTGTTTTGTGAGTTTGTTACAAAATTTTAGTGGTTATAGTTATTTTTGATGCTTTATTTCCCTTTAGACTTTGTGTTTTAAGTGTGTACTATTTTTTATTTTATTTATTTTAAATTTATTTATTTATTATTGTTATTTATTTAAATTTATTTATTTATTTTATTTATTCTGATACAAAGGTTCAATTTTCTGATTTGGTCTATTTATCACCTTGCTCAAAACTTTGTATACCTTTGCCTTTTTGTTTCAGGCAGGAGGGCTCCTTTCAACATTTCTTGTAAGGCAGATCTGGTAGCAATGAACTTCCTCAGCTTTTGTTTGTCTGGGAAAGCCTTTATTTCTCCTTCATATCTGAAGGATAATTTTGCTGGATAGAGTATTCTTGGCTTATAGTTCTTATCTTTCAATATTTTAATATATCATTCCAATTTGTTCTAGCCTGTAGAATTTCTTCTGAGAAATTCACTGATAGCCTAATTGAGGTTCCTTTGTAAATTATTTTCTTCTCTCTGGCCACTTTTAATATTCTTTCTTTGTCATTGACTTTTGACAGTTTTAGTGTAATGTGCCTTGAGAAGGTCTTTTTGCATTGAGATAATTGAGTGTTCTATTAGCTTCATGTACGTGTATACGCAATTCCTTCCCCAGGTTTGGGAAGCTCTCAGCTATTATTTCTTTAAATAAGCTCTCTGGTCCCTTCTCTCTCTCTTCTCATTCTGGAATATCCTTTATCCTTATGTTGTTTTTCCTAATTAAGTCAGAGATTTCTCATAGGATTTCTCTACTTTCTAAAAATCTTAGTTCTGTCTCTCTTCCACCTGAATCATTTGTAGATTTTTATTTTTGAGCTCACTGATTCTCTCTTCACACGGTCTGCTCTATATCTGGTATTGTCTGCTTTATTTTTCATCTCATTAATTGTGTTCTTCAGGTCCAGAATTTCTGCTTGTTTTTTTTTTTCCCAGAGTTTCAATCTCTTTGGTGAAATACTCCTTCTGTTAATTAATTTTATTCCTGAGCTCATTGAACTAGCTTTCTGAGTTTTCTTGTAACTCCCTGAGTCTCTTCATGACAGCTATTTTGAATTCTCTGTCAGACTGCAATCTTCCATGACTTTAAGTCTGATTACTAGAGAGTTGTCATTTTCTTTCTGTGTTACCATGTTACCATAGTTTTCATGGTACTTGATGAGTTGATCCTCTGCTGGTGCATTTTTGGTAGTAAACACCTTTCTTATTTAGATAATGCTCTGTTTACTTTGATCTGAGCTGCTTCTGGTTTTATTTGAGAGCCTGTGCTTTCCACCCTCCACTACCTTCACCAGAGGTGTCATCAGTGCCCTCCTGTGCTGCTTGTGCCTCCGAGGTTGCTGGTGCCTTGCTGCTTGTGGTGTCACTGCAGTCTCAGGTACCACCACTGAGTCTCCGGTATCCCAAACTGAGAGCACCTGTGCTGTTTTTGGAGTTGCCTGCGTCTTGTGTTCCCCCACTGGTTCTCCATGGGCTCAGGTGCTGCTTCCATGTGCACCACCTGCACTGCTGATCCTGGGTTATCTGAGAGTGCTGGCAGCACTGCTCACAGGTGTTGTCACCATTGCCAGGGGCCTGGGATCTTGTTTGTAGCCCCCACTGCTGGTAGGATCAATGTCAGGGATGATGACACTGGGGGCTGTGTCACAGGTACTGTTGTGGATCTTGAAGCATCAGGTCATAGGCACCACCCACCACTGCTGGGGGAGGGAGATGGCTAAGCCATGAGTGCTGCTACATTTACTGAAGACTCAGGTTGTGGCTGACATCCACCACTGCTGGGGGCTGAGCTATGAGTGTCACTGCTGCTCCTGCAGCCTCTGGTCTCTGGCACTGGTGTGCTTTCTGAAATCTCAAGTCAAGTGCACTCACCACCACTGCCAGGGGATGCACACCTTGGGTGCAGCACTTGCTGCTAGGAGGGCTGGTGTCAGAGTCACCAATGCTGAAGGAGGTAGAGGGAGCTGGGTCCCTGGCATCTCGTGTCTCCTGGACTCTCCAGTCATGGACCCACAGGGATTGCTGGCACCTCCAGGAGCATGGGCTGCTTGGATCTGGGGCCTCCATTCGTGGGTGTTACTTCAGTTCTTGGGGCCTCTGTTTGCAGGCTCAGTTGTAGATCCTAGAATCTCTGCCTTTGGGAGCTGCTACCACCAATCCCCTAGTTCCACTGCCTCCAGGGGGTCCAGTACACTCACCTTCAGATGTAGAGATGCTTGGATCTCTCAGGCATTCTGGTGTGCTGTGCAGAGAGTTCTTTCTTGGTCAATGGATGTCTACTGGTTGTGACTTAGAGGGGAGAGACAAAGGGAACAATTCAGTCCACCATGATGCTGACATCACTGAGCTCTCTTGATTTTTCAACAAAAGTTTTAGCATCAGCAAGGGTCTTCTCCATTGTCTCATTTTCTCATCTCCATTCTTTGAGCCAAAGTGGTTGGTTGGAGGCCAGTGGTATCTCCTTAACCCTCATGGTGAAGGGACAGGCAGCACAAATCCTTTCAATGAGGGAAAAGTAAAGTGGCAAGAGGAACCATTTCCCAAGCTTTCACTAGGGTTGACTACCCAACTCTCTCCACTGAATCCCCTTACCATTGTTCTCTTTCCCTTCCCTTTAGCCCAACATACTTATGCTCAGGACCATGCACGATATGTGCTCTCTCCCGATACGTAGGGGTAAATGATTTCCCATTGAAACAGTGAAATGAAATGCTAATCCCTAACTGAAAATGGGAAAACACCGCGAGTGTGATTCCTCCCTGAGGCAGATCTGTCAGGGCTTTTACCTCAGCATAGGCCTGCTTTCCTACTGCACAGGATGAAATATGAGCACATTCCACCATTTTAGTCAGCTTGGAAACCTTGGCTGTGGTGAGGGAGTATTCATGGAGTATCTCAAATTATACAATATCCCTCAGGCAGGACTTCTGCTGGGCAACCCTCCATCTTTGGGGCTTCCCTCTCAGACAACAAGGGCTCCAGGCGAAGATGAGCCAGCTGCTCCATGCTTCCTGGTCTCAGGCGGAAGGGTCTAGAAGGCTTTCAGCATTTCTGACAGTGCTTCAGATATGGGGCTGCCTTGAGCTGTAGAGTATGAAATTCTTCCTGACAGGCTAAGCCATGCACACAGGCGCCGACAGCAGTTCTGTAATATGTGAGGACGGTTCTAACAGGACATCCTCTGCACTGGCTCTAAACACTCACTCAGATTGGTGCACTCGGAATGGATTCTCCTCACTCCAGCTTCCATTAAATTGTAAGTACTCTTCACACTGGATGCTGATAGGGGGGATTAGAGTGCTCTCAAGAAAACCAAATACATTAAGCCTTCAACCCCAGTCCTTAAATCAGCATTTCTCAACGCGGGGCTACAGATCATCATTGTCATATGATTACCTGGGGAGCTTGTTAGTTTGATAGACACACCTTTTCCAAGACCCACCCTAAACTTATCCCCTTCAAAGCTTTAGGGACAGAGGTGAGGAGTTTGCATTTCAAACAAATTTATTTTGCTTCTGAGTTTAAGAACTCTAAGTGCTGGGCTGAAGTCTGACCCCACAATTCTAAACCCTGGGGGATTCAAGTGTCCATCAGTTTCCAAGGGCAAGTCACCATGTAAGAATAACTGATGAATGCAAATCCCATCATATCAAATAAGTAAATTAGGTGACTATTCAATTTTTTCCACACAGGGCTGCTTTAAGATATCTGTGGGGCATTTTAATAGAATTTAGTTCACAAATCTGGTTCATGTTTGAAGAACCTACAGATTGCATCGTTTAAGGTATTCCTTCCTTGCATAGCTATCACCCATCTTTCACTTTCCTCTCTCACTGCCTGGCCTCAGGCTATGACATGCTTAGTTACCTGTCTCCTCTAAGCCAGTGGTTCTCAACCTTGGCTGCACATCTGGAGCACCAGGGGAGTTTTCAAAAATACTGATGCGCAAGTCACAACACAGACCAACAGCTTCTGAATTTCTAGGGGTGGGACCCAAGTACCAATATTTTTAAAGCTGCTCAGGTTATTCCAATGTGCAACCAAAGTTGAGCCCACTGTTCTGAGGAAACATTTAACTTATTCCTAGTAGACTTCCAGACCATCCACCTCTGGAGCAGTGGTTCTGCCTCCATGTTCTTCCCCATCTGCTGGAATACATTGTCGCGTTACTCCACCCATCCCCTGGATTCTGTCACCCCAAGGAAAAGCTGGCATTGTCCTAGCGCAGCCTTGCAGACTCTCCAGCACCAGTAAAGCCGTACCATTTGGCTCTTTTCTAGGATTAGCCTGTTCTGTTCCCCAGCCTGCATAAAGTGAAGCAGTCATTTGCTGCCTGGGGCTGCCTTTTCTCTCTCTCTTAGACTGGCTTTCTGCCCTGACACAACCAAGCCACACAGCTCCCTGTACCCTCATCAGAGTCAAATTTTAAGGTCCACCACATCAGGAACACGTTCTTGTGTCCATTAACCACTTAACACCTCACTGGCCAGTGCCTGAGGTACTGATGGAAGGGTGGGATGAACTGGTGACCTGGTTGACATTCTGTATTAAAAATTAAGAAGCCTGTGTGCATTCCCCCCATATCCTCTGAAAGATGATGATCCCCAGGAGCCCAGAGAAACAAGGGACAGCTCTTAGCTCCCTTGGGAGGGGGCCTGGCAAGAGCTCGGCTAAGAGTCAAGGGTCTCAACCAAGTTGGCAGGACAGAGCTCTAAATTTGGCAAAGAAAGAGCACCAAGCAAATTCACTCATTCAAGAAATATTTACTGAGCACCTTCTACATGCTAAATCTAGTGCTAAGTGCTGGGAACACATAGTTAAGAGCAGCTTAAGTTCCTGTCCTCAGAGCTTACCTTTAGGCGAGGGGCATTGTCAATAAGCAGTCACAATGATGCACGTAAGATGCAAATGTGATGTGGTAGTGGGAGAACTCGTTACAGAGGAATTCGATAGAAGGATTGGGGAAGGTTGAAAGATAAATATAGCTAATTAGGCAAAGGGCTGGAGCAGCAGGTGGGATGGAGGGTTCCAGGCAGACGCGACAGCTTGTGAGACTGCAGGGGAGGAGGTTAGCATGTTGAGGTCTAAGGCTGAAAGGCAGCCAGCCTTCCCAAGGGAATAAGGCAGGAGGGAATGTCAGGAGTGGAGGCGACAAGGCCAGACCATGCAAAGCCTCCTAACCATGTTCCCAGAGCAATGCGAAGGCACTGGTGCTCTCGGAAGGTCTTTGCTTTAAATGGTCACTGAGGCTCGTGCTGAGAACCGAGCTGGGGAGGCCAAGTGGGGAGGGTAGACCAGTTGCTTGCTGCTCTTGGTGGCGGTGGCAGCAGTAGTATTGGTTGTAAAGGTTTCAGTTGCTCAATAGTGCCCGTAGCCTGGGCTGGGACGGTGAGGGGGGACAGGAAGAAGAGAGAGGATTCCAGAAACATTTGGGAGATGCAGTCAGTGGGACCCGCCAGTGGGCTAGTAACTGCAGCAGGCTGGTTAAGTATTCCCTCCCTTCATACCTTCTTCTTGGGGCTCAGCACAGACTAATCCCCTCCCAAAGGCAGATGCTTATTGAGTTAGGACCATACAAGCAGGGAGTCCTTTGTTATACAACTCAAAAGGAGCGACAAGCGGCAGAGACCTTTTGAGTACAAAGACACGTGGGAGTTACACAAGCAGTCACTCTTGGGGGTGTAAAGATTCCATTGTCCTGTTTGTGCCTAACACTGAGGCCAGACCAGTGAGGGATGACTTTGTTCTCTCCTCCACTGGGGCGGTCCTCAGCCTCCCAAGTTCTATCCATGGAAACCAAAGGAATGAGTGAGCAAACCTGGCTGAGGCCAGAAGTAGCAGGACCCCGGAGTGGGCGTGATCCAGGGGCTCATATAGAAGGGCGGTGAACAGAACGAGGCAGTCGCAGAGATGGGCTCCAGTGTGGCTGCGCCTAGCAGGAGGGTACAAAGGAGCCACGTGGGAATGGGTTCTACACTAGTCACACGGTGAACAGGGAAACTTGCAGACCGAATAAGAGAGCAGGACCCTGAGCCTGAAGGCTAAACTCCTCGATGTCACAGGTGAGCAAGGCCAGACAGCAGAGCTAGATGCCAGAGAGAGGCCCAGGCCGACTCGGGGTCCCTCAGAGCTCTCCCTACTTACTTTGTAGCAAGGAACTCAGATGCCAACTCTCAGACGATAAAGAAGACAAGAATGACAGAAATGTAAGTGGGTCATTCAATTGGTTAATCAGATGGTCTAGGCAGACACCACATACAGAAAAGTATTGCCTAGTTGCACAATTTATTTTAAATTGCATTTGTTCTGTAGCACCTTTCTTGTTTCACAGAAAGAGAGTGGGAGAGAGAGACAGAGAGAGAGGAGGGCAGAGAAGAATGGAATTAAAGTCAAAAGTGTTAAGAAGGAATGTCTAAGGATGGATAACATGTTAAGGAAGCCCCGGGGAGAGGGCGACCCTAATCCCTGATGGCCCCTCCCCTCAAGAGGTCCAGATGGGACTTCTATTGGAGAGCGACATCATCGACCTGGTTCCAAGCTGTGTCTTTAGTCTCAGAGGCCAACGCTGTCCTTCCTTCTGGTTCCGTTGTGGAGCAGTCATCATACTTGGAGTGATACAAACCACACGTGTTTGGGTGTGAGGGTTCTGTGGCATTAAGTCCGTTCACCCAGGCGGCCAGGCACCCACAGGCAGGGTGTAGCCAGAATGTGGGACAGGGGCCCACGTGGGGACAGATTTCTTCCTGGGACAGCGCAGGTGAACTCTCAGGTCTGCTGAGTTATGTCAAAGCACTGAAGGTTTTATTTTTATTTTTCATGTTCCATCATAGTTAAAACTTTTACATTGTTACAAAGGCGATGAAGTGTTGACTTGTTTCTCAGTGTACAAAACTTTTTTCCTGTGCTTTCAACAGTTCTATTTCATGTACTTCTGTCAGCAAGAATACTCCCTTTGGGCAGCCACCCCGTCATCTTCCCTATCTCACCACTGCCAGCTTCCCAGGCAAACAGGTCAGCTAGACGTGATCTTTGCCCCCAGCGTGTTCACAGGATTGACCAAACACCCAGCTGCGTGCATGTCTCCCCCAGCCCAGCGGATGAATCTGCAGTGTTGAGAGAAAAATAAGAATGCTTCTTGGACCACAACTGCCACAGGCAGAGGCTCCACGTCCAGCTTCTACCGCCCTGAACTCGCTGGACTTGGTACGTGAGCCTTCCAGCTCTGAGCCACACAAGCCTAATCTGCCACTGGGACTGAACGTGCATAGAACACGCAGACAGGAGCAACGGTGGCGGGCAGGCCCATGCGGTGGGTGCTGGGGTAGAGGAGAGTGCTGGGTTTCACTCGGAGCCTGGGTGTGAGCCCTTCGTTCAAACCCTTCCTTCTGTGGTCTTGGGCAAGCAGGAGCCAGTGCGCCGGAACACATGCCCCTCTGGGTCCTGATTCTCCTCCTCCCTGGGCATGTGGACCCCTCAACCCCTCGGAACCACAGTTCTGTCACTCCTACACTTGACGCAGAGACACCGGCCCCCTCAGAGAGGATCCAGACAAGGCAGGTGTGGCAGCCTTCAGATGCATATAGTGCAGCCCATCGCTAAGGGGCTGTGGCCCTCAGCACTGTTCCTCAAGGCCTGCATCGGGGTGACAGGTAGACTACAATAGAGGCTTGTGGGTGAGAGGAGGTGAAAGCTGGCCTAAGGGAAGCTGGCTACATGACTCCCTCCTCTGCCAAGCTGCTGGCTCCGGCTGGCCCAGGGCTTGTCACCTGGCTCTCTGTACCTCTCCCCCTGGGCCACCTGTCTGAGCTGACACTTATCAGGTCCTCATGGTCCACAGGCTAGTGAAATCCGATGAGCTCTGCTTCCTCCTGGCCTCTGGGCATTACAGGAATCTCGACCTTTGGGTGGAAACAAAGCAGGAGTGTGGTTCTATTTACGCTGCTAAATCCATCTCCAACCCCATCCTCATTCTGGGGCCCTCCCCCTAGAATTACTACCTTCGTTGACATCCTGTACAAATGTCCCAACCTTGTCATACAGGAAAGAACAGTCTCCCTCCTGGGGCAGACACTGGTTAAGCTAGTCCTTTCTCCATGGCTGGTCTCACTTGTCATCAGGGTTATTTCCACCCATCCCACTGTGTCTCGGAGCTCTCTCCTGACAATGGAAATGACCCCATATACTGCAGAGTAAGCAGCAGCAGTTCCACTTAAGCCCGTTGCAAAGGAGAAAGGGATCTACAGGCCATTAGCCAGATGGCCTTTCCTGCCATCTTGTGTCTAGGACCTAGAAATCGTGGCACTCTCGTTTCAACTGTGCAATATTTTGCTTCTAAGCTGTTTATGTAATGGGAAGAGTATGTGTGTGTGTGTTTACCATATTAAACAGATGTGGGTTTTTTGTTTTTGTTTTTGCTTTTTTTTTTGCCGAGGAAGATTGGCTGTGAGCTAACATCTGTGCCCAAAACTTCCTCTACTCTATAGGTGGGTTGCCGCCACAGCATGTCTGAC
Organism: Equus quagga; assembly: GCF_021613505.1. Classification (NCBI taxonomy): domain Eukaryota; kingdom Metazoa; phylum Chordata; class Mammalia; order Perissodactyla; family Equidae; genus Equus; species Equus quagga. The sequence continues at coordinate 75,295,617 of NC_060272.1, forward strand.
AAGTGGTGTAGGTCCACACCTGGGGTCTGAGCCCATGAACTCAGGCCTCTGAAGTAGAACACGTTGAACTTAACCACTACGCGATGGGGCTGGCCCTTAAACTTATGTATTTTTTATGCCACATTGATTGATTGTTTTCCTGTGGCTCTTCACATGATGAATCAATGAAGTTTATTGGCAGTGGTGGGAGAGGGAGATGGATACCACCTTAAAAAAACAAATTGGGGGCTGGCCCAATGGTGCCATGGTTAAGTTTGCACGTTCCGCCTTGGTGGTCTGTTTGCTGGTTCCGATCCTGGGTGCGGACATGGCACCACTTGGCAAGCCATGCTGTGGTAGGCGTCCCACATTTAAAGTAGAGGAAGATGGGCATGGATTTTAGCTCAGGGCCAGTCTTCCTCAGCAAAAAGAGGAGGATTGGCAGCAGTTAGCTCAGGGCTAATCTTCCTAAAAAAAAAAAAAAAGACATCATTATATACTTTGAGTCTCCAATTAGAGATTCTCCAGTCTGTAAAGAAACAGTCTTGAGAGCCAGACCTCACTGATGCAGAAAATTTCTAAATCGAAAAGCGTCCATTTATGTGACAAGAACCAGTGTTGGCTGTGTCAACATGGAGTGTTACCATAAGACATGGTGCAGGGGGAAAGCGGGGTGTACTGTCAGGTAGAAGATCCCTCCTGGCCCTGGAAGATGCTTGCAGAAGTTTGAACGAGACCATTCCTGGATGAAGATGTTGCTTGGGTCTCTGAGCAGGAGAGTAAAAGGAAGCAGACAATAAAAATCTCCATAGACACCCCAGATAAGCTGAGAGAGAGTCCAAGAGCACCAGGCCCAGGAATCTGTGTCTGCCTCTACCCTAAAATGATCTTGTAAATGCATTTCCAAGAAACCCTAGTTTCCAGCTCAGTTGACCTACTTCTGCCTCCTTAGCACTCGTCTCAGAGCTCCTCAGGCAGAAAACGTGTGGTCTGTCTTTCTTCGTTTCCCCCGGTCTTCCTCCTCCCTCCCTCCCTCCCTCCCTCTCTCCACTCCTTCCTCCCTTCCCACAGTAATTCATGAATATACTTAAAATAATTAAGCTTACAGGAGGCCACAAACAAAATGTTAGCCTTTGTCTTTACAGCTCCTTCTCTAAAGCTAGCAATCTTTTTCTCTCTTTCCCTATTCTTTAACCCTCTTATGGTGATTACTTGTAACGCTGTTTCTTATCTTTCAGAGCAGAGAGAAATAGTTTCTATGACAATCTGCCCTGAAGGATTAGGAATTCAGCTCCAGAGTTCCTCTCACCATCCCTTCCTAATTCCCTGTCCCAATTTTTGTTATAGTTATTTTTATTTCTTCTAATAGTTAGTTGCCTTTATGACTTTAAATAATAAGCATAGACCCCAATTTCTTGATCCATTCACTTTGCATTGTACCCATGGACTCCCAGCCTTAAAGATCAGGAAATGAGTCCACTCCCCCACCCCCAGGGTCAGTTAGTTCGATCACATTTAGGTAGTCTAGGCTTGCAAACTTTACATTCACTTTTGTGACTAAATATGTCTTTCATACTTCATCTTTAAGTTGATTTTAAACATTGAAACTGCATAAATAGACCTATAATGTTATAATTATACAGAGTCATTGCATAAATGAGAGTGTTATTGAATCTGCAAAGCAGGAAATATAATGTTTGCCCTCAGAATCTTGCCTCTGAAAGCAGAATCATCTAGCCATCAAGTTACAATAGTTTTCTTTGATCCTGATCTCAGTGATCACTGCTTATTTTTCCATACCATTCTCCCTCTTTGATTCCTTTTCTATTTTGCTGGTGTGTATCTAGGAATAACTTCATTTGTCTAAAGTTTGTGAAAATATACGACTTTTTCTGAGTCCTTGCATACCCCCAAATGTCTACCTTTTTGTTCCCATTTATTTGACAATTTCGTTTTGTTTTTTACTTACATTTTTTTCCTTTTTTTTTTTTTTTGGTTATTGAGGTATAATTTGTAAACAGTAAAGAAAACAAGTCTTAAGTGTACAGCAGGATGAATTTTTGTGTGTAATCATCACCCATATTAAGATATTGAACATGCCCACCTCCCAGAAAGCTCCCTTCTGGGTCAGTGCTGCTGCGTCACCAACTCAGGCAACTATTCTGGTCTCTATCACCATGGATTATTTTGCTGTTCTGAATTTGACATAAATTGAATGAGTTTCTACTCCATATTTGCCATCTTTCATTCAACATATCGACTATGAGATGATTCCACGTCGTTGCATGTATCAGTAGTGTGTGCTTTTAAAACTGCTGTGTAGGGAGGAGTTCATCCATTGTCCTGTTGATTGACATTTGGATTGTTTCCAAGTTTGGGCTATTACAAATAAGTCTGCTAGGAATGCTCTTGCACATATCTTTTTGTGAATGTCTCTTGGATATGTAGTAGATACTGTCAAATAGATTTCCAAAGTGGTGGAATCATTCACTCCCCTACCAGCAAGGATGAGAATGGCAGTTGGTCCACTTCACCAACACTTGTTGTTGTCAGTCCTTTTAGTTTTAGTCATCCCGGTGGGTATCTCATTGTGGATTTAACTTGCATTTCTCAGATAAGTAAGGATGTTGAGTCCCTATTTGTATGTTTATTGGCCACTTGATATCCTTTAGTTGATCATTTGACTGGAGATATAATTCCAGGTTCAAAATCACTTTCAATATCAATGACATTGCTGTCATTGACAAGATGACTGTGGACAATTTTTGTTCATCTTTTTATGTAAGCCACTTGCTTTCATCCCTCTGGAAGCTTTCAAACTCTCTCTCCATCGTTGAAGTCCTGTAGTTTTAATGGGATGAGGGTAACATGGGTTTTTTTCATTAAAATTGCTTGGTTCTCAGTGGGTCTTTTCAATGTGAAAACTCCTGTATTTCTTCAGCTAAGGAGATGTTCTTCTCTTAGTTACTTGAAAATGTCTGTTAGACAGCTGTTGGATAACCTGGATTCATCCTCTGCATCTTTTAACTTTTCTCTCATTTTTTATCATGTTTTACTTTCTGCCTTGGGTCCTGGGAGACTTCCCTAACTTCCCTAACATTTGACATAATCAAGTCAAATGAGCTTTTGTCTTCCAAGAGACCCTTGGAGGATGAATCTAAGGTTCCTGTGGGCTAAATAACCACAGGATTAAAAAGGCAAATCACAGACCAAAGAGCCCACTGCCTCATTGTTGATGACAAAAACAAACAACTGAGCCTAGATCAAAGGACTTCGTCGGGGTCATCCAGCCGCGAGTAGCGATCACGGCTAGAGCGCCTGGTCACTTTTCCATTATATCCCATGAATGACCCCAGAGGGGAGACAGCTTTAGTGGGGGCTCTTCACGGCCACTAGATACGTCATCTAGTCATGACCTATTCCCTACAGAAACCCTCTCCCAGCAGCCGGGCTTCCAATGTCTCCCTCTTCCTGTGTCACCCTGGAGCATGGATCTGTCCCACATGCTCTAACACCTCCCATTGATGAACAGCCATGTACAGAGTTGGCTTATTCTTAGACGTTTCTGCCTGGATGTCTTTTCTTCCCAGCGAAGCTCCCTGAAGGGAAGGATGCTCATGTTCTTCTTCTGGTTCCTCCAGAGCATAGTGCTGGCTCCACTAAGAGGGTAGAAGGTATATTTGGGACTCTCTGGGCTCCTGCAGGTGGGAACACATCTTATTCATCTCTGAAATACCAAGTAACCCAGCAGAGTGCCTGCAGCATTGCAGGCACCCCATGTATCTTTATCGACCGAGAGAATTTCCATCAATCTGAACCAGAAGACCTTACACAGCCTGTTTTTCTTAAAACTGTCTTTTCAACTCCGGGACTCCATGTGGCACAGTTAGTTAAAAGCTAATCTGCTTTGGGGACAGGAAGAGACTTCTCTTATTAACTCTGGGTCTTCAAGCAACTTACATAACTGTCTGACCTTCATATGAGGTAGGTCATTTCCATGGGACCTGCGCAGGTGGAGGGGAAGCGGGGGGTGTGGCAGAGGCAGAATTGCTGCTGTATGTGGTTGTTTCGAGAGTAAAATGAGCTAGAGAACTCGAAAGTCTGTCAGTTAGGGGTCATAACAGAAAAGCCCGGTTTCCTCCCCTTTCCCTTCTCATCCACAAGAGCCATCAGCCCAGCCGCCCACTCCCTCAGCCCCTCACTTGTGGGTCATCAAGAAAGGCTTTGCTATTGGGGCTGGCCCCGTGGCTGAGTGGTTAAGTCTGTGCGCTCCGCTGCAGGCGGCCCAGTGTTTCGTTGGTTCGAATCCTGGGCACGGACATGGCACTGCTCATCAAACCACTCTGAGGCAGTGTCCCACATGCTACAACTAGAAGGACCCACAGCGAAGAATATACAACTATGTACTGTGGGGCTTTGGGGAGAAAAAGGAAAAAATAAAATCTTTAAAAAAAAAAAAAGAAAGGCTTTGCTATAAATTAAATGGAAATGTCTTTAGTGATCAATCTACTGAGCTTTGCTGAAGGAAAGGTTGTTAAAATTTAGAACCTTTCATTTTCTTCTTAATGAGCTACCTACACTGGAGGGAGTGATAAATATAGCCTTTCTCATCCATTTGAATCAGGCAGCTACAGAAAGATTTTTAAAAACTTGCTCTAATTAAGCTTTACACAGGCTGTGCTCAATATTCATTCAGGTCTTTCCCTTTCTAATAAGCTGCAAGTTTCGCTGCTGCAGAAGGCTCCAGGGACCCCACAGTGCTATTGGAAAACGGAAGCCAGTCTGCCCCTCAGGACCCCGTGTCCACTCCCCTCCCTGCGTCAGGAACTGGCACTGGCCTGTCGTCTGGTGAGCTCAGCCACCTAACCCTGTCCCCTCCCTGCCAGGGGACCCCAGGAGCCTGAAAGGCAAGCCGGCAATGCAGGCCAGGGCTGCAAAGCCACCATTTATACTTCTATGAACAGGAGCCCACGTCATGGCAACTTCTGACAGAGGCCGGATGGAGGTGGGAGTCAGGCTTTTTATTTTTAATTCCTTTCAGTCAAAATGCAGGTGGGAGTTTCCAAAATGACACATGCAGATTCAATCAAGAAAGATTTTCTGAGCACCAGCAGTGTCACCTCACTGTCAAATTCTCCACAGTGAATATTCCTAGCTTCCTTCACTCGCCCCCCACCCCACTCCTCTCCGACCCTCCACTGACGTCCTCGTCTCCTGGTTCACGGAGAAGACAGTTGGGAATCCTCAAAGCTTTTATCCACAAGTCAGGGGAGCAGCCAGCCACTCCCAGCCTTCCTCCCTTCTCCGTCTTCCACAGAGGACGTGGATTTTCTCCCACGAAGGCTGATTCCCATCCTGGCTCTGGTTCCTGGTCCCTTGCACTTTCTCAGGGTCCGGGGATTGTTGATTGTTACCCACTCTGTGTCCTCTCCCTCCCACAGCTTCCCCTTCACCGTTGCCCTCTCACTGCATTTCAGGACCACCCAGAGTTGATCGAGGGGAGCCTCCCGACCCCCTCTCGCCTAGCCTAGCCATGAGCCTGCCCTTCTCAGGCAAACTTCTCAAAGGAGATGTCCACAGGCCCTGGTGCTCCACAGCCCCTGGGTGCTGGCCGGGGCCCTGCTCAGGGGCATTAGCGCTCTCTGAAGGGGAGCTTCCAGCTGCCTTCTGCAGGGCTCTAGAAGGTGCCTTTACCGACATCTTGAAGGACATGATCAAATTTTATAGCTCGACTAATTGGCTTGCAAGCATTTAAAATTGAGTCCTTTTACTACCTCAAATTATATTGCCTTCATGCTGTATTTATTTATTGTCTGCATGTCTGTCTTCCCTACAAGATGAAGCCAAGTTCCACAACAATAGAGATCCTGTGTGTCCTTGTCACTGGTGTATCTCTGGGTCTGGAGCAGTGTCTGGCTCCTGTGAGTTCATTCTTAATAATCATTTGTTTCCAATTGTTCAAATTGTAAGTAAACCCCAAAGCTGCCAATACCATCAAGAGACACATTAAAAACCCAGTTCACGGGGCTGGCCCCGTGGCTGAGTGGTTAAGTTCGTGCGCTCCGCTGCAGGCGGCCCAGTGTTTCGTTGGTTCGAATCCTGGGTGCGGACATGGCACTGCTCATCAGACCACGCTGAGGCAGCGTCCCACATGCCACAACTAGAAGAACCCACAGCGAGAAATATACAACTATGTACTGGGGGGCTTTGGGGAGAAAAAGGAAAAAATAAAATCTTTAAAAAAAAAAAACCCAGTTCACCAAAAAATGTTAAAGATGGGTGAAATTAGGTCAAGGGTATCCAAGTATTCATCAAACTATTCTATTCATTTTTTCTGTAAGCTTAAAATTAAAAAAAAAAATCAATGGGAGAAAAATCCCACCTAAAATAGTGTCTTTCAGTTTCAGAGCTATTTTTCATGATTGAAATTAATATTCTAGTAAGAGAATTCCAAATCCTTCCCTAGTTTCTCAAAAAATCACCTTCATCTTTTTATTCACACTTGAGAACCAAAAACTGAGCAAGAAATTAATTTTTCACATCTTTTTTTCTACTGGAGAAACTCATTTTCTCTTCACAAAGTCAGGGAGTGTTTTGTCACTGTCGTCAGAACTACAAGGTTCCCCTGCCTGGTACTTTGGGTGGGTGGGCGGAGATCACAGAAGCCGAAATTCCCAGAGGATCCTAGGATGATGTCCCTGAGAGACGAATTGTCAGTGTCTGATATGCTAGGTTCCATGTCTGCTCAGATCCCTGTAGTCTCACTCTCCTCACTGGGCTCAGACACAACAGTGATCTTGATTTCTTTTAGTTAATTTGGGGAGCTTTGCTAAGTTTGTGTCAGATCCCCTTTTTATCAATAAGAAAAAGCAGTGAATGTTGCCAACCTGTTTATCACAGCCTACAGCATAACATCAGTATCCCAGAAGACTTGAGACATGTTCTGATGCAGGTTCTGGGTTTCTTGTTGGTTTCTTGGACATGGTTGTATAAAAAAAGTAGAATTAAAATGGCAAGTAGAATTAACCAATGGCAAAGCATATCAAACGAACATAGCTATTAAAAATCACAAAACCATGTGAACTCAGTCATTATGATCCGATAATTGACAGATCTCTTCATCCCCTACAATCCACTCCAGGGCCTATGAATGAGTGGGGCTCATGTACACATTCAAGAGAAGGCACAAAATAGGTCAGAGGTCCTGATCACAGGCAAGTGGTCAGCCAGATACAAGGACTCAGGACACAGAATCTAAATGTCAGCCAGAACCACGGGCTGAGAAAGGCCCCCTGAGAGAGCCGGTAGGAGAGCACGAAAAGTAAAGGCCAAAGGGAAACTCTGTAGACATTGATACTTAAGAGGTAAACAGAGAGAGACAACTCCACAAAGGATACTTTCTAGAAGTGAGCAGAGAGGTAGCAGGAAAATTAGAAGGGAGAGACATCTCAGAAGCCATGGGAAGGAACAGTTTCCAGTCCAGGGGTCTCTCACTGGTGCTACATGCCAGGCAAGAGCGTAACTTGTCCAGCAAGAAAAGGAGAGGAAGTGTGTAACAGATTTAGCAAAATAAAAAGTGGAAACCATTGACAAATTTAAGGGGAGCAATTTCAGGAGAGTGGTTTGCAGTATATTGAAAAGGAACATATACAAGAACGGATGGTGGCTGGAGGGAGATTTGGGATTGGGGTCATTTGGTTTTTCTGAAAGATGGAAGGGGCAAGAATGTTTATGTGGCTTCAGGGAAAGAGTCTATAGGGAGGGTGAGGTTGCAGCCTCAGAAAACAGCATAGTAGTGGTTGTTTGAACAAGATCTTCGAGGATGTACTAAGGTGAGTTCCAAAGGACAGGTGGGAGGATTAACCTTAGAGGCAGAAGAGCACACCTATCTGACGGAGCCATGAGAGGGAGACACAGGTGGGTGCAGACGCGGTAAATCTACAAGGCTGCCTGGGAAGGGGCTGCTTGGAGAGTCCCTATCTTGTGACTTTCATTTTCTTAGTAAAATGGGAAGAAAAACTGTCTGCTAGAAAAGAAGAGAGGGAGGACTCGGGTACATAGATAACATTAATGCGCATTCCAGGGTGGGTGGAGAGGGGAGCTGACGGAGGAGGTGTGCAAGCTGGTTGGGCTGCATTGACAGCCCATCTGGGTGGTAGCATCAGTGTGCAGGGGGCCTTATTTTCTCCACTGGGACTCAGGGGTCCAGGTATAGGGCTGAAGAAGTCAAGTGGTTGTGTTGCCTTAAGGTTGGGGTTCTTTAGGGTAGGTGTGATGGGAGGGCAAGAGAGTCTAGGGAGCTGGGGAGAGGAAAATTGCTGTGGTAGATGTGGGCTCTGGGTTGTTGGGGAAGAAACCAAAGCCAGAGGCAGCTGATGATGAGAGAAAATGGCTTGGGACCACACGTTGTGACAAGATGGCAGTAAGAAAGTGAAAAGGCTGGAAGGATCGCAGGTCCACATGAGGATGGGAAGCTGGAGTTACAGTTGATGGATGGAACGGTGCTGGTGATGACAAGGGAACAGGGAGCCCCATGGAGTGGGATGCCGAAGAGCAGTTGAACCTTCTGAGGGGTAGATGTCCAAATGAACAGAGAACTCCTCCAAGGAGAGGGTGGACTTCAGGCAGGGGACGAGAACCCAGGGCTAAGATGAGCGTGGATGCAGAGAAGAGCAGCACAAACCACGCTCAGCCTCTCGCAGCCCCTGTGCCTCATTCCAGGGTACTGAGTGCCTATCCACTCTGATAAATTATAAACTCCTTTGACGTTAGGGGTATTTTTATTCTTTATGTCACTTCATCAGGAGCAGTCCTATCAAAACATAAACATAAGTGGGAGGCAGGACTGCTCAGATCAGCCCACCAGACTGTGTCCTTGGCTTCTCGATTTGCCCTGGGACCTCCTGTAGCTGACAAGAGCAAAGCTGTGTGTAAATTCAGCTGGGTTTGAGATCACGAGTCAGAGCCTGTTTTCTGTGACGGCCTCCCTACCCCTCAGATTTTCTACCTGTGATGAACATGGGCACCTCCCCCACTGCGCACCAGAACATTTCCAGGGCGAATCTCCAGTGGGCATTTCTGGCTTCATTTAGGCTTTAGGGTTTGTCTTTTCACTGTCTTCCAGGGGCCCAGTCCAGTCTCAACCTGGGCCCCCCGGTGCTGTCACCGCTTTTCTCCTGGTACACTGTGGCATTATTGCCCTTTGAAACAAAAGAATAATCGTACCCTCTTTTCCCAAGACAGAGTTCTCCTACCACCACTTGCTCCTGGGAACGTATTCCTTAACTATTTCAGTTGTCCAAAGAGAACGCTTCTGTGCAGGAGCTTGGAATTCTCATTTCGTCCTTTGTTCGGGAAAAGGTTGAGAGACTGGGGCTCCTTTAGTATTGGGGGCTGCAGCTCTCAGGGCCCTGGGACACGAATAAAATCCTTTATTAAAGTTAGTCAAATGCAGTGGACTGTGTTTGAGGGAAATGAGGGCAAATGCCGAGAAAAAGAGAAAGAAGGATTTACGACGGGCTGGGGTGGGCCCGCTCGGGCTGATGAGCACGGCGGTGGGGTCTCAGCACATCAGAGCCCGGCTGCCAGTGTGATTTATATGGAGCAGAGCCCTCCCTAGCCTGGATTTTAATAGGAGCCAGAGGAAACCATCAGGTCAAACCAGCTGCCCCATCCCTGTGGTTTTACCTGTGCACGATTAGGAGGCTACTGTTTCCACATCGCCATGACAACAGAGGATTAAAGAAATCCACTCACTCAGAATTCTGGGCTGACAAGTGCCAGGCAAACATTTCATTCCTGCTTTTATAATGGGTGGTGGGGAATGTCAATTTCTGTGCCAAGAACCAGAAACGTTAAAGTGAGCTGGAAAGCAATGGCAATTTCATCAGGCGAAAGTTACAGCCCATTACCCCGGGGGACGGGAGAATGGCCCTCCTGGAGAGCAGAAGGCCAGCTAAAGATCCAGCAAACCCATCCCTGCAGCCAGGCCCGCTGTCGCTGCCAGGAGAGCGAAAAGGGGAGGGAAACTCAGCTGCATTACAGGGTATTGTTGGTTCCAGCTGAGCGCAGCTGTGTTTCAGCAGAAGACAAATTCACCCTCCAGGACCTCAGTGCTGCATCAGCCTGCTGACTCCCGACGCTGCCCTCACGTGGCATCCCACCCTCTCCCTTCTGCTCACCCCCTCCCCCTCCTCCAAAAAGGGGGGGCCCCTCACCACCCATCTCTTCTCTTTGCTACGTGGTAGTGAATCATAGCAAGCAACGTCAGGGAAAGTTTCTCCTGGGAGACTAAAGCTCTGAGCCCTGCATTGATGCTGATGGAGTCACAATGAATCACACTTCAAAATGATTCTAATTTCCTCAAGCTGAAATAATAAGAGAAAGATCCATCTGAGAAGAATCTCATGCTTAGGGCCACCAAATATTCCCAGGATCCGGGACACTTGTACTCAGTTCCTTTACCTCTGCCTACATCACGCTCAAGAGAATAATTCCTTAGATAATTCCTTTGCTTAAGAATGCCACTGTCCACCTAGTGCTGTGACTGTGATGCCGGGCTGGAATTTGCTTGCTGGAGGCTAGTTTATTCCACGGGCTTAGAATTAGGTCATTGGGAGAGCCACATAGTAATTTATGTAAATTAGCATGCACCAGTATGCAGAAATATAACAACACATTTTTCTAAATTTCCTGAAAAATAATATCTTGTAAGCTTCTCAATATGGCAATTCATCAGTTTGGCAGTTATATTTAGATCATATCAACTAAAATGCACGAAGTACCCAGTATGTGCTAGGTGTTGTCAGTACCTAATTTCATCTAATCCGTGCAGACCCGTGTCGGCCTCACTTTGCAGATGATGCATCTGAGGGTAAGTGGCTGATCTGAGGTCAGGCGGAGGTGGGGTCTCAGCCCACATCCTGTGCTCTCCCGCCTCCGCGCATCTTTGCACAGATGCCTCCCTGAGCAGCGAAGGACCCTCTCCGCGGAGAGCTTTGTTCTGGCGTGGAACAGTTTCTCCATGTGATACTGTTCTGGAAGCCTGGGAGATGAAACAAGTAAAAGTGGACTCGCTGGTCGAGTGTGTGGGATGCAGCCTTTCAAATACTCCCTGCCTCTCCCTCCCTCTAGAGCACCCCCTGGGCCCTGTGGCACCACCTGAGGACCCCGCCCTGCAGCCCCCTCATAAGCTGTTTGCTTGGGGCCTGTTGGCAGGACGCCTCCAGAGCGCAGGCCCTGACTTTGCACTTTCAGTGCTGGCATCGTGCAAAGCCCTGTGCCTAGTCTGCCAACTTCTCACCAGGTGGATGAGGACTCCAGTGGTTCTCAGAGCCGCCTGCTCTGCGGTGCTGAGGGAAGGGTGATGTCAGGGCTGGGTTGGGCTCCCGGTTGCCCCTCTGACTGTTTAAATGCAGCAGGTGCTCACATGCACTGCCTGTGTGGCAGGTCCTCAAACAGCACCCTTAGGAGCTGTTGCTAACTTTTCAGGTATGATGATCACATTGTGGTCATATGAAATAAAAGCCTGCATCTTTTAGAGGTACATCCCAAAGACCTACAGATGTGCTTAAAAACGATTACTTCAGCATTATCCAGCAAGGGGGTGTAGGTGCGATAATAGATGAAACATTTGTTTTGTTGAAGTTGGGTAATGGGTACATAAGGGTTTGTTATACCATTCTTTCTACTTACGATGTTTGAAATTTTTCAAAAGTTTAAAATATATAGGCAGATGGATGATGACAGATAGATGCATAGATAGACGACAGATTAGATGGATAGATAGATAGACAGATAGATAGATAGATAGATAAGGGTACCGGCAAAACAAAAATCAGTGGTAGGCCCTTGCCCCAGAACCACCATCTTTCCCTCTTTCAACTTGTTGCTCCCTGCCCTCAGGGGTCTGTCCTGCTGCTCTCTGCAGAGTCCGCTCCTTTTCCTGCAGTGGTAGAAGCCTTTACACCTGCTTCTCTGACTCGTCGCCTGGGATTCTGCCCCAGCTCACAGTTCTGCCCGGGCCTCTGGTTTTGGCCTCTCCCCCGGGTTAGAGCGTGACATGTCTCTCCATGAAGGTTTCTGGCGGAGCCTTCACCATCCAGTTCACCCTGGGAACAATTAAAACTTCTTTCCAAAGCTCAGATCCTTTCATGATCTCCCATTTTACAGATGAGAAAACAAAGGCTTAAGTAAGCTACTCAAGCCCACACAGCTAGAAAGTGGTAGAATGAGCCTTGTGAACTCAATCAATTCGACTCCAGAGACTGCCTGGCGACCTCTGCATCATGTAGACACTGTTTGTGACCATTGTAAATAACCAACCCAGCAGGAGCGGACCTCACAAAACCGATGGAGCAATTGTCATCATTTTTTTAGTATTAAAAATAGTATAATAGAGAAAGTAATCCACAATGCAACCATTCTAACAAAATAGAAAACTTTTTCTTTCTGCATATATCTTATATAGTTATGTTCATAACAAATAAAATAATACACATTTTTATGTTCTGATTTTCAAATATTATATCACAAGCATTTCTTTGTATTGTGTTTCTTCATGATGTCATTCCAAATGTGCTGTAGTTTTATTACAAATCCTCCTCTTTTTGGAACTTTTTGTTTTGCTTAATTTTATGCTGTTTGAAATAATCTGAGAATTAATATCTTGAGGCATATAGCTGTTTCTACTTTATTTTTTCTTCCCTGTTAATTCCCAGAGATAAGATTATTAGATCAGAAGCTAAATAATGTAATCATTATTTATTTATAAATAATTACATTATTTATGCCAATGTAATCATCCCATTACACACGCACGCACACACGCATGTGCTTAGAAAGAGAAGCCACACTCCGCCTCGTTAGTGCTGCCAACACATGCAACGGCTCAGGCTCATAGCAGCCTCTGCGCACACAGCAGAAATTGTTCGAGGGAAGAAGGAACAGGAGGAAATGTAAGAGCACGAGGTGCTGACGTGTCTTCTTCACTTAAAGTTTCGCCACTTAATAATTCCACAGCGGCTGTGCAAATAGCTCCAGCTTCTATGAATTTCTTCATAATCCTCTGTAATTCTCTCAGTCTGAGAAGAATCTCTTTCAAGTTACTAAGGCTCGATTATATCTTTTTGTCTTAAAAAATCTCTATTTTGTTCTCATTATAAATTTAATTAAGACATGCAAATTGTGGAAAATCTGTAAAGCATAGAAGAGTTTAAAAAAGGGAACAAAGTTCGCAATCTTGTCACCTCAAAAAATCACTGCTGTATTTCTTCTTCTTTATTACCACATGTATGAAACAAAATTGCTAATGTATGTATTCAGTTTTGTAGCCAGATTTTTTTAATTCAATATTATGAGTATCCTACCAAGTCATATTTTTTCCAAAAATGATTTTCAATACTAATATAATATATAATTATAATATGCAATATATAATTATAATCGTATGATATTCAGATAATATTACCTAAGTATATCACCATTTGTTTTATGATTTTCTTAATGTTGGCCAGCTAGATTGTTTCCCAGTTTTCACCGTTATCAATGTTGTGAGCATCCTGGGCTGTTACTTGTGAGAGCTCAGTTCAGGCAGCAGGATGCGCAGATGCATCTATAAGGACAAAGCCTCTGCAGAGCGAGCCTTCAGGACGGGAGCCCGGAGGCCAGGGTCTGGTCTCACTTGGTGATTGTGAGACCCCAGCAAAGGGCATTATACATCTCTGAGCCTGAGCTTCCTCAGAGATAAAATCAAAGGTCTTTCCAGGTCATTTCAACGTTAGCATTTTATAAGTCTAAGCTAAAGCCGCAACTTTCTCTTTATGAACATTATACTTCCTCATATCTCCATGGAATTTTATGGTTTTTATTATTTTTGCCTCCGCACACATCAAGTGAGAATATATATGGGAACGTTTAGTGACGGTAATGAATGAACGACTCTTCCAGATCTTTCCACGTGAAACTTCTAAGCTGTGCCCATTAGCAAGCACATTAGAGTTAGATCACTGCTGGCAATTAAGAGGAGAAAACAATAATTAAGCAAGCAGAATCACACGAGCCGAGACTCGGTCTGCACCAGCTGCAGAACGTCTGCACCACAGACGCAGAATATATGGTGGGGGTGGGGGACGACACTTTTTATGGCAAGTTTGAAATAAGAAATCCAAAGTTTCCAGCTAGGAGTCTCTCTGCATCCAAGGGCGACTAAAGATCACATAGGGCAGAGGAAAATAGGAACGAAGAGAGTCCCTGGAGGGCCAACACAAAAGCTATTATTAAACCGAATTACTGTCATATTTTAACACCCTCCAAAACTCTGGCACAGAACTGCCTTCACTGGGTCACTGCCGGTTTATTCCACAAAGCCCAGAGAAAGGCTCTAAGTCTCAATTACATTTCCTTCTTAGCAAAGAACAAAGTTGCTCCATGCGTGTCCTTTGGATAACAGCACTTCCCTGGCTCTGGCCTTGCTGGTCTGGCCATCTCCCAGGCTCGCAGGACACAAGGAGGGGAGGGGTTTGGTATTTACAGTGCCCTAGAGCCAAAGATGCCACTTCCCAAGTCCCTTCTCATCTAATCTGATGGAATAATCCATCCGAGGGAGGGAAGGGCCCTGTCACCCCAGACCCCAGGTGGCTCATTTAAGGGGTGTAAGTCCAAGCCCGGAGTGGATGGGCTGGCGGTGCACAGAGGGTCTGCTTTCTGTGGGCAAAGCTTGTAAAGACAACAACAGAGAAAATGGACTGGACATCATTCTTGTCTCACTGGGAAAAGAGAGCCACATCTGCTATTCTAAAACACTTCTTGGGATATCAGAGTAAAAAGTTCAAGAGGGAGAGAGCGAGAGAGAGACTGGACCAGAGGAAGCACCTCCTCCCCGCTCTATGGGCTTTATTTTCCATTTTGAAGTCACAGTGCACAGTTGTCAAATGCCTAGGTCCGTTAAAAAGATAACCACTGCCTGATGAAAGCTGAGGTCCGAATAACTTCATCCATTCTCATTAAAGACGCAGTTCATTTTACCCAGAGGATTCCTCTTGTAGAAAAGGATTTCTGCAAAACAAGACTTTCGGTAAAAGATTTCCTTTGTAGAGACTTGGCTCTCGAGGTGAAATTGGGCAGCCCCCAGGGCTGATGCACAGGCCTTGAGCAAACACCAGAGGGCGCCCTTTCCCTGGAGTCCCGTGAGCGGGGCTTGCCTACCTTTGTAATTTCTGCTTTTCTCCTCTGCCCGGTAGTTCGGTCTCAGGACAGCGCTTGGTAGGAAAATGTTTTCAAGCTCAGTTAGGCAGGGAGATGAGCGTCCCTGGAAGAAAGTAAAAAAGCAGAGCTGCTGGTGTTTTCGCGTGCGCCTGTGAGTCCTAAGGGAGAAATGGAGGCTGCACAGGATCAGCCATCTCTGTGGCAAACCCAGGCCCACGGGTTAAAGAAGCAGCTGGGTGGGTGACGGCATCGGTGCAGAAGGAAACTGGAATCGGGACATACTAAGCTCAATAACAAAACAGCCTCATGCATGGGTCGGAAACCACAGACGTGATGTTTTTTTCACTGTTGGGCCACGCTATCTTTCTGGCCCCCCCCCGCCTGCCTGCAACAGGCCTTCTGCGGTTCACCTGAGAAGGCGACCATCTGTGCGCACAGAGGGAGTGTGGATCCAAACCTGGGGAGGTCGCTTTTGAAAGGTTCCCAGAGGATGTGTTATAACATCCATAATCATAGCCAGTGCTGTCGAGCCCTGCCATGCCCCGGGCCCTGGGCTAAGTGCTTTAGATTCGTTACCCCTGAGACTCTCAGCAACGCTGTGAGCAGGAATGAGGAAAAAGAGGCTCAAAGAGGCTGATGGACCCGCCCAATATTTCACCATAGTAAGGGGCAGAGACAAAATTAACTCCCAGTGTGCACAGCACTAAAGCAATATACTGTCCACACCACACATTGCATCCCAATTATTAGTCACTGTATTACATACATATATAGACAGAGAGCACATGGCTATCCATATAATTAGAACTAGTAGTAATTTAAAAATTAATAAGCCTCCCCGATCCAAACTAATACAGATTTCCTGAAGAGAATAAAGGTGTTCATAAACCAGAGACGACAGCCGGTAAGGACCTTGGGTGAGGTCAGCATCATTACTGAGCAATTTTACTCTGGAACGAGAATTGTTCCAGCAGGCAGGCCTGTGCTTCAGTTAACAGGCAGCAGTTCCCTGAAGATTCCTACACTCCCAGCTCTCCCTGGAGTCAAAGAAGGAGACCAGATATTGGAGCCTGACTTTCTTTTCCTTGAGAGTATAGTCATAAGTGGGAGGGGAGAGCTGGGGAATGTCTCAGTTTGCAACATTAGACCCTAAAAGGAAATAACGGCTTGATATTTTCCCAGCTTAAGATGTATTTTCAACCAAAGGCATAGCACAGCCTGTACGTAATACAGGTTGAAGCTCTTCCTTAGATCCGGAGAGCAAACCAGCTGGTTAGTGTCGCTAAAGGGAGAGGCTCCGTGTGGAGCAGACGTGACATTGTCCCCAGAGCCTGGGCTCCAGGTAGAAATAGCTTAAGCTTCAGAGCTGACTGCCTGGTTTAAATTCTGCCTCCACCATTTCCTAGAGGTGGGGGTTTTCGAGGGATTGCTAACATCTCTGTGCCTCAGTTTCTTCATCTATAAAATGGGGACACTAGTCACTCCCTCCTCTTAGGGTTGTTGTGAGGATTAAATGAGTAATTCATGGAAAGAATTTAGAGTGGTCTTTGGCACATAATTGGCACCATTTAAGGGTTAGCCATTCCATGAGTGTGGGTGTGGGATGGAACTAGCAATTTTAATTTCAAAGAGAGTTGAGCTAGTTTTGAAATAGGTAGGTCTTATAGAGCCTACCAAGGACTTTTATAATTGTTTTCAGCTGGCTTGAAACCAGGCACTCCGGGCACGGGAAATCTTCATCCATACCACAGATCCTTACTGAGCAGGTAGCTCAGATGAGATATGTATGAACCGGTACACGCCCCCAGCCCCACCTCAAAGTTCCCAGAGGAAAAGTAAGCAAGTAAATGTGTAACTCCCAGTAACATCTGTTTATTCAACACATATTTATCGAGTGCCGGCTTTGAGTCAGGCACTGTCCTGGACACTGGAGATAAAGAAGTGAATAAAACCAAGTCCCCACCCTTAGGGAGCCCACAGCCCAGTGTAAGGGACTGACAATAAATAGACACCCAGAGGGGTGGCAGTAATTTTTGGACGCATAGCCAGGGAACTCCGCTCTGAGGGGTGCTATTTGAGCGGAGTCTCGATGCAGTAAAGGAGAGCCAGGCAAATATGTGGGGAGGCGATTCTCCACTTGAGGGAGCCACCATGTGAAATCTCTGAGATGGGGGTACCTGACGAGAAAGTGCGGAACCTGGAGTGGAAAGAGTGGGAGCAGAGGGGCAGAAAACGAGGCAGAAAAGGGTGTAAGGGTCACACGGGGAAAGGCCATGCAGGTCGTGGTGAGAAACTTAGATTTTTTTTTTAAACAGTTATACTGTGTTTATAATGAAATGAAGAGCTTCTGTACAGTAGAAAGCACAGTGTGTGCCTGGCCCTACGGCAGGAAGCTGAAAGAAAGAACCAGGCTCAGCTGGAGAAGAGACAAACTGCAGAGCTCAGAGCGCTGGAACATTCTGCTTGGTGAAAAGGTCTTGGGAGAAGTGAAGCAAAGAAACTTACATGGAAGTCACATCGTTGAGAGCGTGGTCCAGCTCCTGGCTGATGGCTTTGTACTTCAGTTTCTGAGCATTCAGCTCGTCTTCTAAGTCATCAGTGCTTTTCTCCAGTTTAATTACTGACCTCTCTGCAAATTCAGCCCGAGTCTCAGCCTCCCTCAGCTTGTCAGAAAGGACTTTGATCTCTTCCTCATATTTGTCTTCCTTCTGCGAGTACTTACCTTCTGCAACCATTAACACTTTCAAGGTCTGGTCCATTATTCTTAATTGTTCTTCCAGCTGTCGAACTTGGCCTTCTGTGAGCTCAGCCTGCTCCTCTGCACATTGCGAGTCACTGTCAATAAGGCCCAGCCTACGGGCCACCTCTTCATATTGCGGTTGGCATCTTCAGCCATGTGCTTAGCCTCTTACAGTTGGATCTCCCGAATTTCCATTTTCTTTTCATCCTTTTCAGTTCGGCTCTCAATGACATTCATGCCTCTCTCCCTCTCATCTGCTGCCTTCTTGGCCTCCTCCATCTTCTGCAGAGCTGTTGCCAGACACTCCTTGGCATGACCCAGCTCTTCCTCAAGCAGCTGGATGCGTCTGTTCAGAGAGGCCACATTGGCTTCGGCGTCAGTGGCATTTTTCTCTGCCAGCTCCAGCTTCTCCTGGGCATCTTTGAGAGCCTCTGAGTATTTGTCAAGTTCATCTTGGTGGCCTTGAGTTTCTTTTGCAGCGACGCTAGCTCATCTTCCAGCTGTTTGCTCCTGTCCTCCTCCGCCTTATCAGCCTCCGCCTGCTCCACTCAATCCAAGGCATTCTCCTTGTTGAGCTCCAGCATCTGCATCTTCTTCTTGATGGCGTCCATGGTGGTGGTGGTAAGGGGCCCTGGGGCTGTGGTGGGAGCAGCAAGGCGAGAGCGTGGCGGGGCGGCCGAGCCGGAGTGCCCGAGGATCTTGGATTTTTATTCCAAGTGATGGGAAATCACAGGAACATTTGAGCAGAGGAATGACCATCGCCTCCTATGTTTGAAGAGGATCTCCCAGGCTGACTTGTGGAGAGTAAATGGGCAGGAAAGGGAGGCGGACGAATAGAAGCTGGAGACCATGTGGGAGGCTACTGCAATAGTCCAGGTGAGAGAAGACCGTGGTTTGGAGTAAGATGGTAACGGGTTGGTGGGGGGCATGACATGTAGTTGAGTATGATATATGTCTTAAAAGTAATGAAAGAGATAGGATTTGCTGATGGATTAGATATGGAGTTTGAGAGTAACAAAGATTCAAGGGTGATTGCAAGGTTTTTGGCCTGAGCAACTGTATAAATGGTGCACCATTTACTGAGATGGGAAGCTACAGAGGGAGAAGATTTTGGGGAAAACCAAGAGCCAATATTGGGCATGTTAAGTTTGGGAAGCCTACTGGATGGTGTGGTGGCAGAGTAACGGCCCTCTACAGACGTCCGTGTCGTAATCCCTACAACCTGTGAATGTTATTTTACGTGACATGGGAGAATTAAGATTGCAGATGGAATTAAAACTGATAATCAGTTGACCTCAAAATAGGATTATCCTGGATTATCTGCTAGGGCGCAATATAATCACAGGAGTCCTTAAATATGGAAGGGAGAGGGAAAGAGTCAGTGTCAGAGTGATGTGATGTGAGAAAGACTGACCAGCCTTGCTGATTTTAAAGATGGAAGTGGCCACAAGCCAAGGAGTTCAGGCAGCATCTTAAAGCTGGAAAAGTCAAGAAACAGATTCTTCACTAGAGCCTCCAGAAGGAACGCAGCCTGCTGACATCTTGACTTTAGTGAGACCCACTTTACAGAACTGTACAGTAATAAATTTGTGTTGTTTTAAGCTACTAAGTTTGTAACAATTTGTTACAGCAGCAATAGGAAACTAATATAAGTAGACACATAATATGTCACCCAAACTGGGACATTTTTGAATGGAAGAATTGCTATTAATACCTAAACAGGGACAACAGTCATAAATCAGAACTGTTCTGGGAAAACTGTAATTTGGGATCATCCTACCCTCCTGTCATATGAGTGGAGATGTCAAGGAGGCAACTGCCTCGATGTGTCTTTTGTTTCAAAGAGAGGTGAGGCTAGTGGATGAAATTTGGGAGGTGCCCCCATGTAGATGGTGTTTAACGCCATGGAACCGAATGAGATCACAAGGGAGTGAATACAGATAGTGAAGAGAAAATATCCAAAGACAGAGCTTACCCTTAGAGGTTTGGAGGAAGAGGAGGCTTCAGTAGAGAAGACTAAGAAGACATGTCCAGTGCTTGCTTCAAGGAAGCAAGACTGACTGATTGCATCAAATGGGGTAGGGGTGAGAGGTCAAGAAAGAAGAAGAGCGAAAGCTGATCATTGGATTAGCAATGTGGAGATAATCAGCGATCTTAAAAGAGTGATATTAGTAGAGTGGCAGGGTAGAAGCCTGACAGGAAAGGGTCAAAGGGAGAGTGGAAACAGAAAGCATAGCCACTATTTTCAAGTCTTGCTATAAAGGAGAGCAGAGAAGTGGGGCAGAAGCTGGAGGAGGATATAGGCTTAGGGAGGGTTTCTAAAAGATGGGAAATATTAGAGCACATTTGTATGGACAGGAAATGATTCAGGACAAGGAAAATATTCAGTCAAAGAGAATATAGCTGCTGGAACAAAGTCCTTGACTAGATGAGAAGAGACGGCCCCTGGAACATGAGTGAAGGATTTGGCCTTTAGTAGTCATGTGGATGAATCTCCCACTGGGCAGGAAGGAAGACACAGACATTTATATCCGTAACTTTTTTTTTCATTGAGAGGATAGTTCGTTTCTTGTTATTTTCAATTGAGAATTGTGAAACGGAATGAAAATGAAATGAAATTTCATTGTGAAATGAGAAGTAAGGTCATCAGCTGAGAGTGATGGAGGGATGAGTGGAGAAAGGGTATTGAAAATCTGAGAAAAGAGCAGAATAATATCCCAGAGTATAGGAGAAGAAATTGATTTTCATTAAATTATCTGCCAATGATGTGATAAAATTGACAGCAACAACAAAACAGCCACAGAAAATCAGCTACAACAATTATAAAACATAAGGGACATAAATTCTAATTTGTTATGGGCAGTGTAAAGAACAGATATTTTAAGAAGGAAAAAATAGAAACAAAGACAAACTATTAGCACCTAAGAATAGTTGAGAATATCACTTCAGCCATTCCGTTTCTCCCTAGCTGGCATTGCCAGCTTGTGTGAATGTGTTTGTTCAAGTTGGCACTTGCACACACAAACCATACACTCCTTTAGGGGTTCACTAGTTCATCCATTTTTGATTGTGGCTTCTTTCTTGTTAACATCAATAATTTGGATATAACAGCAAAATTTTGTTTTCCTGGAGAGTAGCTATGCCACTGTATCTTTCTCTCTTTCCTATATCCTGTATCTTATACCCCCTCTCCTCTCCCCATACATATTCCATAACCTGGTTTCTACTTTGCCACGGAGTTTGGACGTGGAGTAGTCTGCGTGCTTCCCAGCTGTACTATTTCAGGACCATGGACAGTAGCCCAATTATTATCTCTCCACTGGGAGGATTTTGGTCATATTCAGCTCATGTTACTATGTACTGGGCATTGTGATAGATGTTTGAATAATAACCAGTCCTTGTCCTCAAAGAGATTGAAGGTACAGAGCGGCAAACAGGCCACAAACACATGTACAACGCAGAGAACTATGATGTGTAACTATAGGACTCTATGGGAGTACTTAGGAAGGAAGGACCCTAATTTAGTCTTTGGATGGGGGATGGTATAAGGGAAAGCTTCCTAGAATAATAGATATCTAAGTTGAAGTCATAAAGCATTAGTTGGCCAGGGGAGAGGGGTAGGGAAGAGTGCTCTAGGCAGAGGTGACAGCGTATGTGAAGCCCTAGAGGCAAGAGGGCATGGCTCACTCAGACAAATGCAATTAGCACTATACAGCTAAAGTGTGAGAAAAATAAGGTGCCAGTAAGGAAGGAAGAGAGGCCCCATGCTGTGTGAGAGGTACTGGCAGGGGTAAAGTGATAGGGAACACAGCTGGAGGAGTAATTAAGTCTGATGGGGTGAGGAGGAGGTGACAGAAAGCTACATTGAGACAATAACATTTAAATTTGCCCTTGATGATACATAGGGGTGTTTTGGACCCCCAGTGGGAGTAAGGGGAGGTAGAAGGACAGAACATTTCAGCTATAGCCATGGTGTCCAATATGGGAGCTGCTAGCTACATATTACTATTGAATATAACGATGGAAATTTAAATTACATTTTATTAATTAAAAGTAAGAAATATTAGGGCCAGCCCTGGTGGCCTCGTGGTTAAGGTCAGCACATTCTGCTTCAGCAGCATGGGTTCAGTTTCCAGGCGCAGACCTACACCACTCATCTGGATGGTGGCCACGCTATGGCGGCAGTTCACACACAAAAAGAGGAAGATTGGCAGCAGATGTTAGCTCAGGGCAAATCTTCCTCAGCAAAAAAATTAAGTAACATTATAAATTCAGTTCCTCAGTCGCACTTGGCACATTTTGAGTGGTCAATACCCACATATAGCTAGTGACTACCATGTTGGACAGTGTAGATATTGAACATTTCCATCATCACACAAAGTTCTATTAGACAGTGTTGGGTTGGAGGGAAAAGCACATGCAAAGGCTCAGAAGCTTGCATGTGTGTGGTATGTTCAGGAAATGATGACCAGTCACGGGAGCTGCAGCAAAAGGCAGGTGGATGGAAGTGGCTGGAGATGAGACTCCAGAGACAAGCTGGAGCTGGGTCACAAAAGGCATTTTATGTCATTGTAAAGGAGGGTCAACTTATCCATTTTGACACTGAAGAGCTGATGGAAACAGGAGCACATCCAGATTTATGAAGTTATTTCAAGTAGCAGTCACAAGGTCTGAAAGGAAAAGTGGGCAAGCAGAAGGCAGGGAAAATAAGCCAACTGACTTTCGCCAAATAAATTTTGATAAAATGGTAACTTTTATCCTGTCACTTTACATTTGCCAGTTTCCATTGCTCCCAGTGAAGTTCAATGCTCTCTGCCTGGTTTTGAAGGTCCTTACCTTCTTACTCACTACTGTCCAACACATCAGCTCTACCCAATGACAGTAGTTTCACTCTCCCCCAACGTGAAAGTTAATCCCTGTCTTTGTTCCTTACATTCCCTGGGTGGCTGAAAACTCATTGAGGACACAGCCACGTCTGACAGTAGATGAGCCCATAGGAGAAGCTTACATAGCTCATAGGATAGTCAATGGTCATAGCTGGGATGGCCATTCCAGGTTATGGTTCTCATGGGTCACGGAGGAAAAGTCTGTGTAAAGCAAACTCATAAAATGCTGACACTGTTTGATCATGAAGGTGCTGGCTAGTAAGATAAGCAATTCTCCCACTGGCCTCACTTGGTCTATCAGCCAAGATCCTAGATGGAAACAGAATTCTACTAAAATGTATAACTAAAGGGAAATTAAGCAAGGGATGATTTTCAGAAGTGTAGCCACAATAAAAGGAATCCACAAAGGTTGCCGAGCATCCCAGAGATTAGAAATATTGAACAGCCATTATTACCTCATGTCTAAAGAGATGAGAGGAAAAAATAACTGGAGACACGGAGGAGAGGTCTCTGGCAAGAACCATGGAGTAAGAAGGAGGAGCAAATGCCACTGTATCAAGACACTGAAGCACTGATGGAGCAAGGAAAAACATATCCTTCTTTCTCTCTCAATTCTCACCCTCCGTTCTCTTGCAGCGCCTCCCATTGGCTAGATGTAATCAAAAGCCAGAGGGCAAGGAATACAAGCGATGCGGCCCATGGGAGCTGGGTAGAAACAGGTATAAAACAACCAACAACATTAGGATTATAATTGGCTGCATTGATAAACAACAAGGATAACAATGGCTTAAACAATTTATAAGTTTGTCTCATGTAATTGAAGCCCAGGGTGGACATGTCAGTTCCCAATAATTGGGGACCCAGGTTCCTTCTATCCAGCTATCTCCCTTCCTCAGCATATTACCTCATGATCCAATATGGCTGCTTGAACTCGAGCCATTATGCTGGCATTCCAACATTCAGGAAGATGAAAGAAAAGGGAAGAAGAAGAGCATATGTTCTTACTTTAAGGGCACTTATTTGAAGTCACACATGATACTTCCATTACATTTCATTGACCAGAACTTAGTCACATGAGCACACCTACCTCCAAAGAGGGTCAGAAATGTGATACCTATGCCAAGAAATTTTGTGTCCAGATAAAAATCAAGGCTTCTCCTACTAAGTAAAAGGGGGAGATTGGATACTGGAGGACAGCTAGCTGTTTGTTACAATCCCAGAGGAAAACTCCCAGTCTTTGAACTGCTAGAGAAACTCCAGGGCCGAGCTAGAGCCTTGTCAACTTTCAACAACCAACAGAGGGAACACGTTAATGATAACAACAATGTGCATCACGACACATTGCATGTCCTTTCACTACGTGATAGTTATTTAAACGCCAACTTCAAGGGAAAATCCATTTTGCTGCATATGAATAATGCATATTCCATGAGAAAGTGCCAGTTAGAGACATTTGCCAGAGGAGATTTAAAGACTCATTCCTGGAAAATACACGGCCCATGGATATTACGAAGTGAGCTGTTTTGATACAGAAGCAATGGATCGTGTTTTCAGAGTTGAGGGATAAATCTGCATCTCTCAAGGTGGAACTCTAAGAGATGACTGACTAATTTTCATGGAGAAAAGCCGTGATTGCAGCCGGCCGCAGTTACAGCATGCACGCCGCTGACTGGCTCTGCTCCAGAGCCCTCCCTTGGGTGCACTAGTTTCCTTCTCAGGTGCCCATGCACATCCCCAGCCTATGCAGCCTGCTCTGGCACTCCCAGGGGGCTGCTCCCAGAGGAGTGACAGTGGGGACTGCCCCAGTTCGCCTGTGAGTGGCCCCACTCTCTGAAGCCCAGGACAATCCCAGCCACTCCGCCCCCAGGCTGCTCCCAAGGTCCACAGGCAGAGGACGTCTCTACTTCTCTCTTCCAGCATGCTTCTGAGGCTTTGGCCAGCCTGCCCAGAGGAAGAGGGGGAGAAGTCTTGGCCCATCAATCATTCATTCAACCAACTTTTGGGCAGCAGCTAACATGTGCGCCCCTGTAGGCTAGCAGGGGGCACTGAGAAGCAGACCGTGAGGGCATGCAGTCTAGCTAGTGTGGGCAGGAGTTCCACACCCGGAATTAAATCATCCATGGCCGCGGTACAGACAACATCACACACTGCAGTGTCCCGGGAATAGCAGAGGCTGTCAGCCGTACGGTGCCATGGATGGACAGAGTTACTGTGAGTTGGACGGCTCGAGGAGGATCCATGGACAAAGTACCATTGGGTAGGGCTTGTTGGCTCCTGTGGAGTGACCAGGAGGGGAGAGTGTGTCCAAAGACAGAAGCATGGAGGCAGGAAAGAGCATCTGACCTCAGGGACGGCAGGGAGAGCAGTCCAGCTGGGAAGAAGGGCTGTGCAGCATGGCGCTGAGACAGGAAGATGGCGGCAGGCTGGCGGGGGGTCCTGGCTGCCAGGTAAGGAGACTGGCTTTCAGAGAGGAGCCACTACAGTTCTGAGTGGAGGAACTGCATGAAGAAAACAGTGTTTGGGAAATGCTATCTGGCAGTGTGCAGAATGCATTAATTATGCATTAAAGGAGCTGGCCTGCATATTTGAGGACACACATGATCTTCTGAGTCAGACCAACAGTAACCCAGTGGAGTACTCTGTTCGTGACTTTAAAAAATAGTTCCTAAAGGCACGTGATATTCCTTTATTCAGCAAACGTGTGCAGGGTGCTGCTATTCAACAGGCACAGGGGTTTCAGGTGACCTCCGTGACCTATACAGGTGTGGTCCCAGCCCTGTGATGGGAAACCATCCTTCACCCCAGGCAGGAGGGCCTGCTGGGAGTGGGGGCATGAGGCTGAGCCAGGAGGGCACAGAGAGGAGGCGCATCCTGGAGAGGGGGCTTACCGTCACAAATGAAGCCCCATATGGGGCACAGCAAAACTGCAGTCAGACCCAGGGCAAGAAGCCAGACTCTGTGTTTGAGGGAGAAAGGTGGGACAGGGCTCAGAGAGCCAGGGGGGAGGCCGTGGGGTCCTGATGCAGAGCTGGTTCGTGTCCAGGGAAGTCTTTCCGAGATGAGGTGAAGTAGAGGGGGTGGTGGGACGCGCTTCTGGAGAGGGGCTGGTTGCAGAGAAGTGGGAAAGCAAGCTCCAGCCTGGAAGGTTGAATGCTCTCGGTATCCTTCACTTCCCACCTCCAGGCAACAGTCTGGATCCTTCTAAACCCTCCTTGAGAGGGAACACTTCTGTAGCCCACACAACACACACTGTAACCTGTTCGTGCACTCTACCCACACACTCCCTCACCCGCTCTGCTCACTCGCCCCTCTCTCGTGAACAAGCACGCTCCCCCGCAGCCTCCTGCCCACCTTAGCAGGACCTTCCGCAGGCCGGCAGGGGGTTAGTTTGTGTCTGGAGCAGGGCCAGCAGCCACGCTCTCAAGCACAGGCTAGGCTGACATCTACGCTTGGGATGGTGAACAGGGAAAGGAGTAAAGAAGGAACAGTCCTTTTCAAACTGACAGGTTAGCGATCAAGACCATTTCTGGAGCCAAAGAAACCTATTGATCTGTGTGATTAGTGAAACAACCAGTCACTCAGTTTTTAAAAATCTGGTTATTTGATTAAACAGACAAACCAGTCAACCTTTCAAGCTTTGACGCCTCTGAAGACATACCCTGAACAAGCCTGCTGGGCAGAGCAGCAGCCCCAAGGGCCCCGCCACGGGAAAGGGCAGCCCCGAAAACCGCCCTCGAACTCTCAGCTGCAGAGAGAATCCACCGCCGGCGGGGAGGGGACACGGGGCTCACCTCCACCCCACAGTGGCCATCCCCTCGCCTTGCGCAGAGGCCAGCAATTGCAGTCCTATTTTAGGAAGCGGGGAGGCCGTTCCAAAGCTACCTAAGTGTGGACTTTCTTCAGGGTCACGTAATTCCAATCACCTGGGAAAGGACAAGGAAACGAAGGTCCATTTACTTCCCATTTTGAAAGTAAGATATGAGGTTGGCGGGGAGAAATCCAATCCAGAAACAGCCCTGAGGGGCCGAAGCAGGTGCTCTTCCTTGGAGAGTATTTGAGTTTTCCGGCGGCATCCTCATTCGGCGCCGCTAACTGAGCCCTTAGGTACACAAGGTATAGCAAATGCGAGCTCTCCCTGCCCTGGAGGAACTGCGATCCACAATGAGCAACAGTGACAGGGACGCAGGAAGGGAAGCAACTGCAAGAGCCAGGCACGTGGAGTCTCAGTCCTGTGTGGCACTGATGGATCGTGCCCAGTTCTCATCCATTTCAGCCCCAGGATATCACTTGCCCGCTGGATATACCCACAATGCTCAGCTCAAGGGACCCTGAGGCTGGGGCTCAGGAGCCCTCGAAGAAGCCAAAGGCCTGCTGAGGACTGGCCAGTCCCCTCTGCCCCGTCACTGGTCAGACTGGGCCACACGGAAGCTGCAAAGTTCCTTCCTGCCCAGGGAAGTGGGACTTTGGCCTCAGGCCAGCAAAGCTGTTGTCAACGCCAAGTGTCCCTTTTGCCCACGGATAATTGAGAGATGACTTCCTGCCAGTAGAAAGTAAAACTCACTTTATATGCAAGAAAAGTGAGAAGCAGCAGAAGCTAGAGAAGCTAACATCCTACGAGCATTTCTTATCATTTCTAGAATTATGGCATTATCGAGCTGGGGGAAATTTTTAAAAATTATCTGATCCAACACCCTTGTTTTACAGATAAGAAAACCGAGGACCAGAGAAATAAGAGAACTGCCGGTGGTCCCACAACCAGGATGTGACAGAGCCAGAATCCAAACCTAGTTCCCATGCCCACTTTAATGCTCTTACCACTACACGAGGCTGATTTCCTAAGCGAGTGAATCAGGAAAAAACTGGAAATTTACCTTTGCATCTGAACAGCAGTCTGATGGACTGAATATCCACAAATGTACCTGTAATAAAAATGTAAGCCAGTCACTTAATCAATATTTCTCGGCAATATTCTGTGCCCTATTCTCAGTACTTGGGCTCTTTGCTCTCCACGTCCCCCATTCAGAGGGCTGCTTAGGGAAGCTGCTGTGAGGGGTCTGGCGAGACCCTGGCGCACGTGCTTCCTGGAGCGTCTCTCAGATGGGGTGAGAGAGGAGGAGTCAGCAAGCTCTCCGCCTTCAGCTTCCTCGTCTGTAAAGTGGGGTAATCCACTTCCCTCTTGGGCTGCTGTAATGGAAAACGAGATCAGGTATAGGGCTTGTCTTAATAAAAGTATAAGACCAGATAGACACTGAGATGATGTTACTGTTAAGGGATAAGACTCAAAAAGAGACCAAGAAAAAAGGGCTTTAAAGATTTGAAGTTAGAAGTGATTGAAAATAAATCCCTTAATTTTGAATCAAGTAACCTTATGTTGTTTTCCAAGATACCCACGGAACTTAATGTTTTTTTAAGACTAAAAACTATTGCTATTTCTTTAATTAAAACAAAACCAAAAAATTTTGAAGGGACTGCTTTTGTTATCTAGGGCTGCCGTAACAGAGTTCCAGAAATTCATATTCTCACAGTACTGGAGGCTGGAAGTTTGAAATCAGGATGTTGGCAGGATCGGTTTCTCCTGAGGCCTCCCCCCTCGGCTTGTAGATGGTGGTCTCCCTGTGTCCTCACGTGGTCTCCCCTCTGTGAATCTGTGTCCAGATTTCCTGTTCTTATAAGGACACCAGTCAGCTTGGAGGAGGCCCACCCACATGACCTCATTTATGCTTAATTACCCTTTTGATGACCTTATCTTCAAATACAGTCACATTCTGAGGCATTTGAGTTTTGGGGGAGACAGAGGTCAGCCAAGAACAGGGACTAAGGTAAACAGGCAAAAAGTGAAAAAATATATTAAAAAGTTCCAGGACTCCAAGCCCTCAGAACCCTGTGGAACACCTTCCCAGAGGAGCCTGGCCTGGGAGAGACCTGGACCCAGTCTCAGCACTGAGGGCTGGATTCTTCTTGTTTGAGATGATTTCTTTCTCTTAATTGCGAAAATTGTTATAAATTCCTCAGTGGCATTGATCCAGAGAAAGGCAATTTGACAGTTAATTAAACAAAGAACTCCTGTGTCCAGCACATGCACACGCACACACATTCACCAGTGCGCACACACATGGGTGCACAGGCGCACACACACACACACACACACACACACACACACACACACAGGGTGGGAGCCTGCTCTGGCTCTAAACTGTGATTCAGACCTGTGTGATGAGTGGATGAGCAAGAGCCCCTGGGAACCATCTTTATGGCGCTGTTTGGCTTGAATAAGAGGAGGTTTGTGCGTGAGGGCCTGAGAGAGACAACTACGGGGAGAAAGGACGCCATGGCAGCCCAGGACCCAGCAGCCTGGGGCTGAACTCTGGGAGAAAGTAGCTGGAGAATGATGCTGAAGAAGTGGCTTCCAAGGACCACTCTTGAGAGGCCAGTCCCAAGCAGCAGGTGGCACTGAGCAAGGATGAAGGACGTGTCTCCCGCCCAGTGAGGCCCCGGGGAATGCAGACGGCCCTGGCACCTCCAAAGATGAAGGATCAGAATGTAGAAGTGAGGACGCCAGAGGAGTGTTGGGGGTGAGTCTTTGAGGAGGACAGAGAACAGCTACAGGATGAAGGATGATGAAAGGCTTATTCATGATGCCAACTGAGATACCCCCAGGGCTCCCTAGAAGGAGTGGTTAAGACCTTAGGAGGGGCACATGGGGGCCTGAGGCAGTGACGTTCACATCATTACCCTTGGTGTGATCCCATGGGTACCAGAAGCTGGCAAGGCCTGGGCAACAACCTCAGCAGACACTGCATATACTAAGGCATGGAGGATGCACAGAGACTCTTGGGATCCCTAAGACCCCCTACAGTTAGTGGGGTATAGGATGAGCTGTCCTGTCGTTAGTTCACATAAATCCCATGTGCCCCAAGGTGACACTGAGTATAACTGGCACCTGATATCCTGGTGAAGATCTAGGTGTCCCTCGGCAGTGAAGCCAACCCCCACATCCATCCCAGGTGATCTGGTGCCAATCACTCCGTGTCTGGTGCCAATCACTCCACGCCTGGAGCCCCAGGCTCCCCACACCCAGTGGATCAAGGTGAGAAAGAGCTGCCAGCCGTCACTAAAACACAGAAAGTCCTTTCAAATATGGCAGAGAGGACAGGTGACCTCAGTGCGGGCACCTGACCACCAAGGCTGTGGTGTACCTGTTCCAGCCTCCCCAGAACGTGCACGCCACCCTGGAGCCCAGACAGGGACTCTCGCTCTGCCCCAGGTCACTGCCACCAAAAGTCTTCCCGACCTGTCAGTCGTTCCTTTAACGAGCCGCTCCAGCCCAGGGCTCTCCTTGGGCCTTGGGAGGGAGTGCAGTGGCTCCTGCTTCTTACATTCTGTACTTCGGCAGTGACTGACATTTGCATAAGGAGTGTGGACTATTTTTCCAATTGAAAAAAAAGACCTAATAAAATTAAAATAAAAACAAATGTTTACTGCGGGCCAGGCACTGCATCCGGGCACTCTTAATCTCCTTGACTCTGTTCTAATTTTTCTTTCTTTCTGTGGCACTGATCACCTTCTAAAATACCGTTAAAATTACTTGCCTGCTAGGGTATTCTGGTTGCCTGCCTCTGACTCCTCAACTGCAGCTCCGTGGCACAGAGACCTTTGTGGTTTTGCTCACAGACGCGCCCTGGTGCTAGAGTGGAGCCCAGCACGGAGCAGTGCTCCACAAACGTTTACAGGATGAAGGAGACAGTTTCTACCTCCCCTGAGCTGAGGAAGTGGGAGACAGTCCAGACAGACAAAGGGCGTGCACTGGCGGGTTCTACATTAAGACCTGCAAGCCCCCGCTAACTTTGGGACAGCCACACCCAGGTCGGGGCTGTTTAAACTGGTGCTTGTGGAATGAGCGGCAGTCTGGAGGGCGAAGAGGGTAGGAGAGCGGGCAGTTCCATGGAGAGAGCAGCAAGGGCAGGTGGCCACGGAGCAGTGTCCTCAGACGCTGTAGAGCTGCTGGGCTGGAAGAGCAGGGCCTCTGAGTGGGGAGGGGGAGTGGGCCAGAAGCCAGCTAAAGTCGGGGCCATGGGACTCGGTGACCCTGGGGGCTGAGGGCAGGGACCCTGGGGGCTGCTGAGGGAGGGGAAGTGGATGACAGTCAGAAATGCTCCAGCAGGGGTTTGTCACATGCAGCTGGTTCCAGCGTGTCTCCAAATCATCAAGTGTCTGGCCTAGGGACAGTTGGGGCTGTTTTTCCAGAAGCAACCAGGGGATGAAGGGCTATTTTGGGGTGACTGCTACTTCCTTGTTGTGGCAGCACCTGGCCCCAGTGTCCAAAAGCACAGAGATGACATCTGCACCCGTGGGTGCATGGGAATGAGGGCTGCTAGACCCTCACAGACCCCTGAGAGGTCGAGGCTGAGGGGAACTGGTGGCCAGTTTGGGGAGACTGGTGTGTCCTCGATGGAGACCCTGTGCTCCTCTCGAGGGGAGCAAGTACAATGGGCCAGTCTGGGACACACCGCATTTGAGGCACTGTGGGCTTCTGTGATTCTAGCCATGTCCCAGAATCCCTGGGCCTTCACACGGGCAGAGAGATAGACATCTGTAACCCTGCACCCCACAAATAAAAGAGATGAATTGTAAATCCGCTTTCAAGCAGTTTTTTTTTCTTTCTTTTTTTTTTTTAAAGAAAATTTTCCCCGAGCTAACATCTGCCAATCCTCCTCTTTTTTTTGAGGAAGAATGGCCCTGAGCTAACATCTGTGCCCATCTTTCTACTTTCTACTTTATATGTGGGACGCCTACCACAGCGTGGCTTGCCAGGCGGTGCCATGTCCGCACCTAGGATCTGAACTGGCAAACCCTGGGCCACAGAAGTGGACGCACTTAACTGCTGTGCCACAGGGCCGGCCCCTCAAGCAGTTTTTTTTTAATAAAGATTTTTATTTTTTTCCTTTTTCTCCCCAAAGCCCCCCAGTACATAGTTGTATATTCTTCGTTGTGGGTTCTTCTAGTTGTGGCATGTGGGATGCTGCCTCAGCGTGGCTTGATGAGCAGTGCCATGTCCGCGCCCAGGATTCGAACCAACGAAACACTGGGCCGCCTGCGGCGGAGCGCGCGAACTTAACCACTCGACCATGGGGCCAGCCCCTGCTCAAGCAGTTTTTTAAAGGTAGAAATTTCTTCCAGTCAAAAAACATTTTAAGGCATCTCCTAACCGTAGCATGTACAACTGTGAATAAGACATACTTCCTGCTACAGAAGAGAGACAGAGAAGGGAAGTGTGTGTTCAGGCTGTTCCGTGCTATTGCGGGAGGGCACGTGCAGAGCTAATAGCACGCGGCAGGGGCACCCAACCCGGACTACTGGGCATGCAGGGATGGCTTTGAGTCTGGGCCTAAAAGAAGAAAAGCAAGGGGTTGGCCCCTTGGCCTAGTGGTCAAGTTTGGTGCGAAGTTGAGTGAAGGGAGCAGAGGCCAGAGAGGAAAGTGGGGCCAGGTGCCAAGTGCCCTGGAATGCCACGCTGAGCAATTCCAGTGCCGTGGCGTCAGAGAGTCAGAGCACAGTGGGCCGGCAGAAAGGGAAGGTGAGGAGGTGGAGGCTACGCATGGGGACACCTGCTCCAAGACGCTGAGCGGAGAAGAGAGAGGAGATAGAAGGCCATAACTGCGAGGAGATACATGGTCATTGTTGCTTGGTTGGTTGGTGTTTATTTTTAGGATGCTAGAGACTTGAACGTTTCAATCCTCATGTCAAGGAACGAGTAGGGAAGAGAAGGGTAAGAGATCAGGTGAGGGCTTCACAGAGAGGCCTCCTCTCCCCAAACAGGAAGGTGGGCAGTGCAGATGCAAGTGAGGGTGCTGGCACTAAGCTGGAGGGTCCCTTCTGACGGTTGACATTTTTCTCTGTCAAGTAAGAATTGAAGAAAATAGTGAGAGGCAGGCGATAGTGGAGAAGTTCTGAGATCATGCTGGTGAGTTAAGGTCACTGGGAGACATAGAAGGCTTTGGAGCAAGGTTGGGGCTAATCTGAGATAGGAGACCTTGAGGCCATCCCCATGGTTGGCAATCCTACACAGCAAAGCACGGCAGGGGCTGTTTACCAATAGATGGACTGATGGAAAATCAGTGGGTTGCCATGGGGGCTGGACACACAATGGACAATGGGAGTTAAGAATATTGGCAAGGGCCGAGGCTGGGTAGGAAAGGACATGAAGGGAGGAGTGTGCCAGGGGGACAATGTCGAAACGTTGGGTCAGGAGATCTGGCTGAGGAGCTAGGGCAGGGGCAATGATTTCCTGAGGGGCTAGAGGCAGAGGGAGTCCAGGTTCGAGAGTGACAGAT
This sequence comes from Equus quagga, assembly GCF_021613505.1. Lineage (NCBI taxonomy): Eukaryota > Metazoa > Chordata > Mammalia > Perissodactyla > Equidae > Equus > Equus quagga. The sequence goes on from NC_060272.1 coordinate 75,328,757, forward strand.
TGGAATTCAGGGTCCTGTGGTCAGTTCCAGGTAACGACAACATGCAGAGTGGCCAGAGTCAGGCGTTAAGATGGAGTAAGAGTAAAGATGTGAGACGCCAAGTGTTGGTGAGTCCGCCCCACGTGCACTGAAGTCACAGGAGCTTGGCAGGGCCCAGGGGGAGATGACGGCTGTGAGCCGCGCTCTGCGTCTTCAGTGAATGAGGGCGTCTGTGGAGGACATCAGACCACCGTGATGGGGAGGGCAGGATCACCAGAGGCAGGAGGAACATCAGCCCAGCATCCTGAGCTGAGAGGCATCCTTCCCCAGAGGGTGCCTGGGGAAACTGCGTGCTGAGGGAAAGACGTGGAGGAAACCTCCCGGGGCCGGGTGAGGAGGAGCGGGATTTGCTTACTGAGGAATGGTCTGGAGACCCTGGGAAGCAGATGATCTGATGAGATAAAACCAGCCTCCACTTTTTAAAAGGTTACTGTGTGCCAGGCCCTGTGCTAGGAGCTTTATATACAGCATCTCAGAACACCTCTATGGAGAAAGTATTATTACCCCAATTCACAGCTCAGTAAGCTGAGAAACAGAGAAGTAAAGAGGTAACGATAATGTACGTGGAAATGCTTTGTGAATTCCTGAAGCAGTGTGTAAGTGTTCGGTCTTCTGTTGTCCTACTAACCAGCTCTCATCAAACAATCTCTAACACAGCACACCACCCAATATCGTGCAAGTTTGAGTCCACTGCCCACTAAACAGTAAGAAGGAAAAATAGAAAGCTCCTGGCAGTGTCACTAAAATCTACTCCACTTCCATTCTTTGTGTTCGGAGATAAGTTGATATAATGATCTGACCTAAATAAATGTTTAATGGACTTTTCTGGAGTTCTCTCCAGATGCTGTCACGCAGCACGGAGGCCTGTCTTAACCACCCCTCACCATCCACTCTTGGAGCGGGTAGTGCCAATCATAGCCCATTGGACATCTGGTGACAAATGGCAGTGAAACCTCACCCTAAGGCATCTGGATGGATCACAGGGAATCACTTGGTCTCGAGAAAACAGCTAGGTTTTTCATGGGACCAGACGAGTCCTATTCCAGTGTCACTTCCTGGGCCCCTGGGATCTTTACTCCTTTTATAAGTGCAGTATGATTTCAGTACAGCAGTACTGGGGTGGGAACAATTTGAGTGAAAAGTCACTCTGTTCATACAATTTAGACTACATATCCAAAGGGCAGAAACAAACAAGGAGAAAGCATTGACTAAGTAAATAATATCATACATATTACTGAGAAACTTTAACTAGAAGGAGCACCAAGGGTCCAAATCCACAGAATATGGTTTCTCAAGAGGGAAGCACATTGAGGTGCTGGCCAGGCAGACATGCCCAGCCCATCCCTTAGCCTACCTGCCTTCATTTTAGACAAGGAGGTGAGAGGAGGCTCCACAGTGTTTCTGCCTTGTAAGGGGCCAGCTGTTGAGGAGTAACTGTGACTGCCCTCCCCAAAAGGTCACATTGCAGACTGTCAGCGTGACTTCCAGGATGCAGGGGGCAGTGGTTAGCCCTTCTCACAGTGCTTTACCTGGCCCAAGACTGGACTATGTGGCTTAGTCATGGGAAGGTGTATTTTTCTGGAGCATCTATAAAATTCCCCTTTTACTCTATGATTGTATATTTTGGAGGTATGCTAATGAGATGTCATCAATAACTAGTACAACTTTTCTTCTGTGCAGAAATATCATGATGATTTCACAGTTTGAATAAAGAGTTTTGAATGTACTGAGCAAGTTGGCTTTTTAGTACCGTCTGAGAGTGGGATGGGGCTTGGGAGAAAACTCAATGATGAATTTTAGCTTTTACTGGCTAGCAGATTGTATCAGTAAGCAATTCTGCTGCATTCATTCAATGTTCAACGAATTTTTATTAAGTGCTTGTTCCATTCCAGGCATAATATGCAGTAATGAACAAAGCTCATGCCCTTGTGGAATTATATTCCAGTGAGGAGAGATAAATAAACCAATGAAGGCATGCAGGTCATCAGATGGCCAAATCAGAAGGGCTTAAAGCACACAGGGATTTATTTTTCAGTCACAATGAAAAGTCCAGAGGCTGGCAGGTGCTCGTGTTGGTTTACTGGCTTAAGGATGTCAGGGCCAAGACCTCCACAATTCTCTTGGCCTCTCCCTCATGGTCACTGGAGGTTGCTTCAGCTCCAGTAATCAAGTTCTTTTTCCAGGAACAAAGAAGGAAGAAATGCCTAGAACATACCTCTAGCTGAGTCCACTTAGCTTATGAGAATCTTTAGCAGAAGCCCCACCTGACAACTCAGCTTGCATCTCATTGGCCGGTCTTTGTCACATGACTGTCCCTATCTGCAAGGGAGACTGGGAAATGGAGTTCTTTAGCCTGGAAACTTCCACCCGCAATACAATCAGAGGATACTGGATATTGTATAAGCAACGAGCAGCCTCTCCATCTCAGATGCACAATGTCATCAGTGCAGAACATATTGCTGAGGAAATCTTGCTCACTCATTGTCCCTTTGGGTCTTTAGCTGCAAAGCAGTGGTTAAAGTATTTGATTGACTGATTCAATGTTGTCTTTCTAGAAGAAGATGCTTCAAACATTTTATACCTGAAAGGGCTTTTCTTGGACTAATCCCCCATTTCTTTAAGTCAGTAAGAAAAACCGTCGCTCAAAAGAAATGTAGAGTTAAGTGGATACGACTACCTTTCCTTGTCTCGCTCAACAAATTTTGAAAACGGGAAAGGAAATATTTTCCTTTTATGGCAAAATAGCACTCTGCCAGAAGAAGCTTAATTACAGAATGATAAAATTAGGCTGTTAGAATTAGATAGTTGGATGAATTATAATTAGTCTGAGGCAACGGCCCTAGCATGTCAAGCAGAAAGCCTGGGAACAGCACTTGGTCCGGGAATAATGAGACCTCTAAAACCAGTGAGATGGAATTTCAGCCTGTGGCTCAGTCATTATGTCTCCTTTTCAGTGCCCTGTGCAATCACAACCACTGTCACAGGATAATAAGATGGCATTTTATCCTACGAAGAATTGCGGAGTGAAAAAGAACTTAACCATAATCACGTGCTTTACCTCTACAAAAGGGCTTTAAAGACAGGAAATTCCCCTGAACATTGTTTATGGAGAGTGGAGGTGGGGGAGGATGCCAGGAAATGGAGTGCGTTTTTCCTTAAACAAAGGGCAACTCGTGGAACTCAATACAGTTAAACCTACACCGCTGCAGACAGCACAGAGCTCATGTGTCTGTCAGCTACCTGTTGTCTTCCACAGGCTCTCTCTAGGATGGGTCGTTTTCTTTCAGTCCCTTGATCATATTGAACCTGGTAAACTGAGGCCGTACCAAGAAGTCCCAAAGAATCTTTACACACCGGAAACATGGTTGTGGGTGCCCTAGGCCAGGCGGTCCTACGGGACAACCGAGAATCTAGTCGGAGGATGAGCCTCACATTTTTGTGTGTATTGGGGAGGAAGGCAGGGAGTTCTGCTGTCCATTGTGGTATCTTTGAGAGCTAGAGATTACAGGCTAGAATTGTGACAAACGTGCCCCTCTAATTTGGGAGGGTCATCTAGCCTGAGGACTGACAGGAGTTTAAAACTGGAGGGGTCTCAAACATCTAGTCCAACCCCTTCCTTCTACCCCAAAGAAAACATGCCCAACTGGGGAGAGCCTGCTGCTCAGAGAGTGCTCCTGGCCCCCACGGCTGGGCCTGCAGGACTGTTAAGGGACAGTAGTCAGGCAGAGAGATGTTGAAGCTGGTAAAACAAACAAACAAACAGCAACAACACCAATAAAATTCGGCTAGCCTATTTTTAAAAATGATTAAATTTGACCCAGGATGATTCGGTGTGATTCAGGATGATCAGTGGATAAGAGGAGGACTGTGCTTCAGGCTGACATTGCAAAGCACAGAGCACCACGAAGCACTTGGGTCACCGTCTGTGAACCTGGGGATGTTGGAACCAGGTGGGTAGAGGGACATTGCAGCAAATAGGCCTTGGGAGGCCACTTGAGGCCAGAGTGACACACACTTGTTGACTGTCCTGCAAATTCGCATTATTGGGATTCAGAGAAGATTTTTGGAAGGGATTCATTCTTCAATTCCCTGCATTTTGATTTTTTATTTGCTACTTAATGAACTCACTTATTCAACAAATCTTTGTTGAGGCCGTAGCTATGCACAGTAATAAATAATGCACATTTCTGGAGAGCTTTCCATAAGCCAAGCACTGTGCTGGGAGCTATCTCTGCATCACTCTATTTAATTCTCACTAAGCCCTCTGAGGTAGGTACCATTAGAATTACCATTGTACAGATGAGGAAATAGCCCCAAACAAGTATCTTGCCCAAAGTCACACAGCCAAGAAGTGGTGGGACCAGAATACAAACCCAGAAAACATGACTCCCCATCCCTCCTTTCCACTGCCTGGGCCAGAAGTCTCCCCACTCTTCTTGACTCCTCTCTTCCTCTCTTCACCTCTCACTTCCTTTCAGGAAATTTTATAAAAAATAAATCACCAGGGGCCAGCCTCGTGGCGTAGCAGTTAAGTTCACGCACTCAGCTTTGGCAGCCGCGTTTGCCGGTTCGGATTCTGGGCGCAGACTTACTCACTGCTTATCAAGCCACGCTGTGGCAGGTGTCCCACATATAAAGTAGAGGAAGATGGGTATGGATGTTAGCTCAAGGCCAATCTTCCTCAGCAAAAGGAGGAGGATTGGTAGCGGATGTCAGCTCAGGGCTAATCTTCCTCAAAATAAATGAATAAATATATAAATCAGCAAACACAATCCTGTCAAATCATCACATAAGGGCATCACTTGTAAAAAAAAAAAAAAAAAGAAAGAAAGGATCTGAAGTGTCATGTAGAAAACCCTGAGTCCTGAAAGAAAAATGCCCTGAAACGGAAGGAGTAATAACTGAATGGAAATCAAAGCGGGCTGTGGCTACGAAGTTCACTGCTTTCGTTATCACGTGTCGCCTCCTTTAATCCCCTCTCCCACCCTGACGGAGTATTCTACTCCCTGCAAATGGGAGTGTTGAGGCTGGAGACGTGTTAAGTGATTTGTCCAAGTTCACCGGAGTGAAAGTTCGAGTCAGGACCAGAGCCCGGGCCGCAGAACGTCCCCGCCCTGGGTCTCACCGAGACGCTCTGCGTTCCTCACGGACCAGCTCGGAATCATCCGGGCTGGTTCAGGACCAAGGACAGAGCCTCCTGCGGCGAAAATCCGAGGTTTAACCTTCTGGGGCTGGCATTTCGTCCTGGAATCCAGAAAAAAACCAATCCCTACTGCTCACTTTGCCGAACAGATTGCTTTGCATATTCAGCCTTTCAGGAAAACGGAATTCTTTATTTCCTTCTTGAGTTCTAAGAAATAATGAGATATAAATTTTCTGTAATTCTTAGAAATTAAAAAAATTCATGGATTTGTTCCATGATTTCCTTATTTCATAACTACATTAAAACTCTCAGTGTTTTACAATAATTTTTATCAGCTCCTCCCTGTAGATTCAAGACTCACGAATCAGCTGCCATTGTCCTGTGACTAAAATGAAGATTTTAATCCGTTTTTCTTTTAGAGTCTGGAAATCCCTGTCTGCTTCTTCTCCAGGCAGCGCTTGTCAACAGGCCTTTCTTCCCATTAATTATTCTCCGACGAAGCACAAAGAAGCTTCCCTGGTTCCTCTTGGTGAACACATACCACAGTCAAGGCAGAAAGACGGCATCTATTTTGGGAGCACGTATTAGGAGGAACCGAATGAGTGAATGAATTATGTAGGCTGTTCACGGAGTTGAGGGCAGCCTGCCAAAAATGGAAGACAGGAAATACATCTTTAATAGATTATATCACTTGGATAGAATTCTTTTTACATCGTCTCACTTTACTCTCCGTCTGAAAAGGTGACTGAATGATCTTGTCTATGTGCGCAATTGCCAGATTAAACACAGACTCAGCAGCAAAATGCTCATGACGAGTGAGCCCAGGAGCTCTTCTCCATGAATTTTCTTTGAGCAATAAAGATAAACAACAAAGGGGCAATAGGGACTGGTTTGTTTTCCGGGCTTTTGCAGCTCTGTGCCTGAGGTTGTCATAATTAGAGGCGCAGACCTCAGCTCCAGCCTTCTCTGAAACCCACGACCCAGTGCCGACAGAGAGCCGGGTCATAAAGCACGAGATGTTTAAGGGAAATAAGCTGGCAATTAAAAAGCAGGGCTGTCCAAGACACTGTAATAAATTATCCATCTGGAGGGAATTGAGAATAACTTGCTTAAAGGAGAAAGCAGACTGGCTGGAGATTGGGTTCAGTTCAAACCCAGATGACATCCTTTTGCTGGAAAAGCACAGAAATACTCAAAACAGGAAAAAAGTTAGCTTCAACCTGAAGCTTCTCACTCTTGGGCTAGTTGCTTACTGGTGCAAGGCCTCAGGTTTGCCCTGCCACGTGGGAGAAGGTGTGTTCAGACTGTCGATTTCCAGAAGGGAAACTAGTCACCTCATTAGCCACACAAAGGTGTCCGTGGATCGTGCCAAACGCCTTTCTCTACTTTTACCCTCAAGTCACCTCGCTCAGAGCAAGTCTTCAGTGGGCTTCTGGGCTCCCTCCTTTCCTCTCCTCCACTTATCCCCTTAGCCGCTTATCCTGTTTCCAGATCCCTCCCACCTCTAGGGCCCTGACCCCATCCTGGGGAGCTGGAGTGGATCTCGTCAGTTCTGGGAGAAGCCCATGCTCAGTCCTTCCAGATTTTTCAGCACAGAGCCTCTCTAAGGCGAGAAAACCTTTCCCTTAGGTTTGTGCATCTCACACTGGGGTCTGCACACCCCAGAAGCATGACACTCTGTGCTGGACAATCTCAACCACAAGATGAGCACCACACGTCAAAGCATCATGTGCTTCAAGATTGGATGGGCAGGAGCACAGGTTTGTGTTAAGATTACCAGAGGTTTATCATGTAGACAAATGCAAAATTAGTATTTATTTTTTAAGATTAAAATGGAATATTACAAAGAATATGCTATAGTCTTAACCTCAGATCCCTGGGGGATATGTTCAAATCAGGTGATGCCCGGGCGACGGGTCCATATGGAGCAGCGGGAGCCATTGTAGGAGGAGGATCTGCACCACCTTCCTCAGAAGGGGCTGTGGGCAGGGGGCAGTGCATAGAGCCTCTCAGTCTGCTGGGCACCGGAGTCAACAGGTGGTTACTGGTGGCCCACAGAGCACCCAGCACCGCGTTGGGTCTGCTGAGACTGCCGCAAAGTCTAGGCCAAGGTGTGGGGTCTAAGTAGTTACAGCCTATGGGGAGACAAGACACCAAGACATCCCACTGTGCCAGAAATACAACCCTCAGCCCAGGGAGAGGTGGACCAGGGGCTAGAAGGGGTCTAGTGCTCACCCAGAAGGGCTTTGTGGGGACACACTCCTGCGAGGAGAGACTACAAGCAGGGCTCCTTCAACCTGGCTACAGACAGGGCTCACCGGGAGAGCTTGGTAACCCCCCAGATCTCTGAGCCCGTCACAGACACACCAGAACACTCTCCACCAGGAGGCCCAGAAATCTATTTTGAAAAGCTGTCCTGATGCTTCTGATGTGAGGTGGCTCCAGCCTCCAGACACTGAATCGAGAAAATAACAGAGAGAGGAAAACTGCCTCAGCGCTTGCATAAGTTGGTGTTTCTTAAGCTGGAATACCGAAGTGTTCAGTATCTCTGAGCTGTGTGTGCTATTTTCTGGGCCAAGTGATCTTCATCGACAAATACCAGAATTGGAATAATATGCCAGAGCTCTTGCTCTGTACCTGAACATCCCACCTTTTCGTTTCCAGAAATCTCCAAAGTAAACACTGTCTGTGCAGACCTGCTGCTGCAGACACAGAGCGGCTGTCTCCCCTGCGGCAGGGGCTGCGTCTCCTCAGGGCAGAGTCCATGTTAGGTCGTCAGGGGGTGCACACAAGAAGACCCTGGGGACAGAGGGATGGGTTTGCGAGTCTCTTTAGAACCTGCAGCTCCAGCCAAAGAGGGGTGTGGTCCTTCTCCCAGCCCCCTCCCAGCCCAGACTCCTCTCAACTCTCCACGTCCCCACCCTCATCCCCTGTCACAGCTGTTCTCCAGGAAACCATTTCCAACTTCAATTTCATTTCCCCAGCAAGTCCTGATGGATATTACCTACTATTATACAAAAGCAAGAACAAGCCCCTCTCTCTACGGTTGGCAGCTCAAAGGAATTTTTTTAAAAGAAAACAAAAAAGGAGAAAGTCATGCTTCTCTCATATTTCTGAAACACAGTTGTTCTTTCCTGAGGACATGGGAGGGACTCCATCCCCATTCTGTACAGTTGGACTCTGCTTTGTTATTCGGTGGGTGGCAGTCCACGAGAAAGACCAGGTTCTGCTGTGCCTGTTGCTCTAGCCATAGCCTTTGGCCTGGATGCATTGCTATTTCTGGGACACAAGCCACCATGTCTCTGGAGAAGAATCTCAACCCAGGAAAAGCAACGACAAAAAATGAACAATTTTAGACAGACGGGGATGGTATGTTAGAGGAAGCCGCCCAGTCAATGGGAATTTAGTAAACATTTACGACCGATGGGATGTTCGCTATGCGTACAGATAAAAATTTCACTCTCTCCTTAAAAGAAAAGACATCATAGTTTCAAGGACAAATTCTAGGTGAGTTTTCCAGAATGTACTCCATGAAGCACTAGCCTTATGAAGTGCTCCACTAAAAAAATCATTTTTGTTCAATTAAATTAGGCAGACACTGCATACTCGATACCTTCTTTGGTGCACTCTAACCTCTGAATTTTCTAGAAGCGAGTTGTTTAATTTCCAGATATTAAGATTTTCCCTAGATATATTGTTACTGATCTCCAATTTAATCCTGTTGTGCTCAGAAAATACAGTTTGTGTGACTTCAATTCTCTTAAATTTTACTGGAACTTGTTTTATGGTGAATATACTATGTGTATTTGAAAAGAACGTTTATTTTGCAATTGTTAGATGTAGTACACTAACAATGTTAATAAAATCAAAGTGGTTAGTAGTGTTTCTCAGAAATTCTATGTCACTAATGACTTTTGTGCCCAGATGTTCACAAATTGCTTGGATAATTTTGGAATTACCCATTTCTCCCTTTAATTTTCTCCATTTCTACTTCATGTATCTTGCTCTATTGTTAGTTGCACATACATTTATAATTGTTATGTCTTCCTGAAGAACTTTCCTTTTTATCCTAATGGATTGCCTGTCTTTATCTCTGGTAATACTCCTTGTTTTCAAGTCTATTTTACTTCATATTAAAATAGCTATTCTTGCCTGCACTTGCTTGCTGTTTGCATGGTATATCTTTTATTTTCAACCTATTTGTGCCTTTGTATTTTTTTTTTTGAGGAAGATTAGCCCTGAGCTAACATCTGCTGCCAATCCTCCCCTTTTTACTGAGGAAGACTGGCCCTGAGCTAACATCCATGCCCATCTTCCTCTACTTTATATGTGGGATGCCTACCACAGCATGGCTTGCCATGTGGTGCCATGTCCGCACCTGGGATCCGAACTGGCAAACCCTGGGCCACCCGAGCAGAATGTGCAAACTGGCTGGCCACAGTGCCTCTACATTTAAAGTGCGTGTCCTGTAGGCAGAATATAGTAGAGTCTTGCTTTTTAGTCCACTCTGTTAATCTATATTTTTTTGATTAGAGAATTTAGACAATTAACATTTAGTATAACTATTAATATGATGGGATTTAGGTCCACTATTTTATCATTTGTTTTCTTTTAGTTTCTTCTGTTTTTGTTCCTTTCTTTATATTTTCCTGCCTTTTTTGGATTACTTGAATATTTTTTAAAAATTCTATTTTAATTTATTTGTTGGACTTTTTTCTCTATTTTGCTTTTTAATAGTTGCCTTAGGTATTAAAATATACTTATCAAACCTTTCAAAGTCTACTTAGTTAATATTGAAACTTAAATTAGACCACTTGCAAGCTTTCATCTTCCCACACTGATCTTTATGTTATGTTGTCATACATATTACATCTGCACACATTGTAAACTACAAAGACAATTTTTGCTATCAACAGTCACACATATTTTAAAGAATTCAAGAGGGGATAATAGTCTTTTATATTTGCTCAGATATTTGCCATTTTTGTTGCTCTTCCTTCATTTCCAAAGACCCAAGTTTCTCTCTGGCATCATTTCCCTTCAGCTGGAAGAATTTCCTTCAGCATTTCTTTCAGAGTAGGTCTGCTGTTGCTGAATTCTCTTAGCGTGTATGTATATATACATATCTGAGTCCTATTACAACACTATGGAGGATGTCGATGTCTTTGTTTTAGCAGGCAATCAGCTCAGTTAGACCACAAGTGCTGTCTCACCTTCTGTGGGCCGTGGTTCAAGTCCCAGTTTAATCTTCAAAGGCTTTGCTGCACTGGTTTGGGTCTGTCTTGTGCGTGTGCATGACTCAGAAGTAATGCAGAAACTTGGAAAGTTTCTATATGGAATTAGGAGACCCCCTCTTTCTGGCTCTCTCTGCTCTGGGCTTCTCCCCTCACTCTCCAGCTCTCAGGAGGACTCTCTTCCTGGTTCTTCTGACCAGAATGATGTAATTTCTATTGGAGTTTTAGTTACCTATAGGACCACCTCCTGCCACATTGCTTGGTGACTAGAGGTCATCCTCAGAGCAAATCCATAAGAGGAAGGGAAATGGAAACTCACTGTGTGTGGTCCCTTCCTGAAGTTTCAACTGCCCGCTACAATCCACTTGCTTTTATTTACTTTGCGGAGTCAGAGTCCTCGGATATTACTTTTCGTATTTTTTCCGTTCACAATTTCTAGTTGTAATCTGTTGGGAAAGGCAGTCAAATGCAGTCTGTTGACTCCCACTCAGCTGCATAAGAATGGGCCTTGGACCTGGAATATTCCCGTACTTGGAGATGAAGAGCCTTCACAGCTTATGTTGAGTTTCTCTCCTTGTGAGGGAACATCTCTCCCTGTTTCAGACTCAGTGTGCGCCCCTTTGTTCTGCTTCTTGTGCCTGTGTCAACGGCCCTCAGGCAGGTCCTCAGCTTCCCATATTTCAGACCCCACAGAGGAGGGGTCCAAGTCCTTCCAATGCAGCACGCAGTGGGTTCATGCATTCACACTGCCCACGTCAGCTGTGGAGCGGCCATGGGGGCCCAATGAATTGCTAGGCTGTTACTGCACAAAATTGGGGTTCTCTGCCTGAGGTACATAGACAAACCAGTTAATTACAGCATCAGCCTTTTGGGGAGAAATCAGCTTTTATTCTGTGAGATCAATCTGCAAGGAGACAGGGTGTGTGTGCCCTCAGATCCATCTCCCCGATTCAGGATTTGGGGCAAAATTTAAGAGGTTAGGGAGAACAGGCTGGTACGTGGTAACACTGGTGGGCCAGGTTTTGACTGGTGGGCTTCAAGCACCTATGGTGCTGTCTTAAACATTTATTAAATGTTTATTTATGGTGCTGTCTTAAACATTTAGGGTGTGGAAGGGTTTCTAACACCGGATCTTCCTGAATGAGGGACCCCTCGCTTCCCATAAGAGTTCGACTTTCAAGTTCCGGTCATGTCCCGCCGGTCCTTGTGTTCTGTGGGGGGGAGGATCTTTAGTTCCAAGGTGGTTCAGGTCACGATTTCTTCTTTTACGCATGCCCTGGCTATGTGACATTGTGGGTTTTCTGAAAGACGATCCTTAATCACTTTGTTGATAAGAGATGGGGTCTGTTCAAACTGGTCCTGGAGGGCCCTCAGTTACAAGGGGCTGGATCGTGTGCACTCTCTCCTCTCGCTGTGAGTAAATGTGCATGATTGAGCCTGGTGCACTGTCTGTTCTCAGTGACCTCGAATCTTGCACTGGTTTCTTCCCTGGGAAGCACTTATCTGCCTTTTAACCTTGGCCACACTAATGCTGCATTTTATCCTGCAGCTTGGCCGGACCACCCAGTGAATGAAACATAATCAGATGGCAGGATGGCTGTAGTGGGTTTATGTTGCTTTAGTGGAACTGGAACCCCACAGAGCACTTTAGAATATTAAAGGCTCTGAGAAATCTTGTGATAGTGAGACAGGAATGAGCCTAATGAGATAGGGTTGTCCACATGGCCCCTGGCCTAACAAGATAAGGCCCCTAAGCAATCGGCAAGCTAAGAGAATCACGTAGAGACCACTCTGGAGGATCAGAATTGGCCACCCCAAAATGTATCTCTTTGCTTTGCCTTGGTTATTTTTAAGAACAAAAGACACTGAAAGAAACTTTGACCTCCCCCTTTAACTGCCTAAAAGAAATTTAAGACAAAAGGCCTGTCCCCAGGACAGGGCATCACCTTAGACAACTCTGGGTATTGATAGACTGTGAGGGTCTTTGCTAAGCCCGCTCTTTTATCAAAGTTCTGTCTACCAAACATTTGCTTTTCCATTTCCACGTGAATTGCCTTCCTCCCCTTTGAAATCCCAAACCACTAACTGCAACATCCTCCTTTGTCTTTAGCTGAAGATGGTATTTAAGCTGGCAACCTGGGCCATTTTGGTGAGTTGCTCAGTTTTTCTGGGTTTCTCCCATGTATACATGTTATAAAGCTTTGTTTGATTTTCTCCTGTTATTCTGTCTCATCTCAATTTAATTCGTAGACAAACCAGAAGGACCTGGAGGGTAGAGGAGTTCTCTTCCTCCCCTACGCCACCAAGACCCACATTCTGCATCCTCTGGACTTTCCTGGGCTTATGCATGCACTGGAGCACCCAGGAGTCCACTGAAGGTGACCCTAGCCCCATTAGCACAGTAAATATCACACCCAGGGGTGGAGAGCTAGCATGCTAATGATCCATGTGTTGCATGTAGTAGCATGCTACATGACAGCACAGATGCAAGCACAACCCCACCTCTGCATGCCATGACAAGGCCCTCCTCCCCAGCCTGTGCCTAACAAAAAGCCCCGTAATCCCGTTCCCTAACAAGCTGATCACCTGCCTCTTTCCTTTCCACACCGGTTCCCTTGTGCCTCCCCTGTGCACAAGCTAATAAACTTTTACTTTTCTACTCCCGTTTGTTGTCTCTCTTGATTTCCATCCTAGGGGACAGGAACCCAATGCACCAGTAACAGTAGTTACCTTGGCACAGAAACTTTCCTTCCAACTTTGAATGAAGCTTTGGCACAGTGTCTTATATACAGTAAATATTCAATACTACTCTGCCTCGATGCCTTGTATATAGTCAATATTCAGTACAGGTGTGTTGAACTGAATTTTATGAATTGATTGCTTTGGGCACCACATCTTAAAACAAATAAAGAGAAGGATATCTTAAGCCAATAGCCAATAGAGAGAGAGCCATTCTCTTTTTCCTTCATCTTCGTGCCGCGGTCTGTAACATGGGAGTGTCCCCAACACGCCCTGCCTCAGTGGGGAAGAATTAGGAAACGAGCCTTTTGTTTGTTTGTTTCCTTCCCCATTCTCTCTTCTCCGTGAGAGAAAGGAGAGAATCTGACATTCCTTAATCTCTGTTTCCCAAATGATTGGCTGTAATGCGTTGAATGTAACTGCTCATTCTTGAGTATACCTGCCCATGGCTTGGCTCTCTGGAGTCTTAATTATTCAGGCTCTGTGGGATTCCAGGCAGGCTGCAGTTTCCACGGCTGGGTGAGTTCATGCCGACCGCCCTGCCTCCATGTGCGAGTCTCAAGGTCTGGACTGTTTGGGAGAGGGCAGTTAGAAAAAGAATCCGCTTCAGCAGCAGGTGCAAACCTCCTTCTCCAATAAAACCGTAACAGCAATTAAATGAATATTGTATGCTAATTTCCTCTGGGATCTGTGTCTGGTTCTCAATTAGCTTGAAATGTGGAGGCAAAGAAGAAGAGTGATTAGGCTCACACAGAACCCTGAACAGCCAACATTACTCTTAGTGTGAAATCTTAGAGGTCGTGAAAGGGCAATGGAACAGAGAGGTGCTGCAATCACCAGGAAGGTAACAGCGATGTTGCCATTGGCTCACCCCCACTACACGCCACATACTGTATCTACGCCCCAGGACGAACTGCAGGGGAAGCACCATCGCCTCCACTTCGTATGGGGATACGCGGGCTCTGGGTGACAAGGAAGACTCTGAGCTGGGACTTGAACTCAGGTCCCAGGACTCAAAAATCTTAGGCTTTGTGTACTGAGTTCCCTTTATAGTACTTTTATTATTAATTTCATCTACTCAAAGCAGCACATCATGAAACAGAAATAATAGTTAGAAAAGCAGAGGAAAGATATTCGTGGACAATTTATTTATGCACTAGAAAATCTGAAACAATTAACTGAAAAGTGGCGAAAGTTGGTATTTAAATCTTTCTTTGCCCTTCATCAGGAAGGTTCAAGTGGCAAGAAATAGTAAGAGCTGTAAGGCCTTCCTCAATTTGCCCAGGTCCTCTCAGGAACAAAACATGCTCATCACAGTCCTGACAAGTTGAACTACATCCTCAGAGAATCATTCACATTCCATCTCTTTAAGGGAAGCATGCTGTCATATATAGAGACATGTGTAATAAAAATGCTAATCGACTCCTTTTTCTTTATGGAGAAGGAAGAGGGTAGCATTGCATCTCAGGTATTTATATTCACGGTCTGGCTTTGTTGTGTCTAGTATAATGCCCAGGAAATCTCCAAATAATTAGAGTTGAGTGAATTAAATTGCTGGAATCATATTTCATTGAACGAATCTCTGTAAGGGCAGCAAAGCATCATTTGCAGGACCCTTCGGGTCACGTTTTGGAGATTGGCAGTCTGTGCACAAGTTCCTGGCTCACCGTGATTCCAGCAGAATAAAGGGGAGATGCTGGTTTTTATTTGTAAATGTTGGGTTTTCATTACTCCCTTATGCTTGTGGCTCTAGAAAGTAAGCTCAGGACATCTGGGTCAGAAAAATAGCTGATAATAGCAAAGAGGTAGGAGCGATTCTTGCTGAGAAGAGACCGGTGGCGGGAGCAAATCGCTCTAGCAAACTCACTTGGGCTCCCAGGGCCTCATGGTCCAGTCTCACCAGCACTAGCTTTCCACGGTGAGTCATCTGTGTGGATTTTTATTCCCATCCAGATTCTGAAGAATTGGGATGGGGCTCTGATTTCATGAGAGATCATAAACGCTATCTTGATATAGTCACCCCTTTCTCAGTGAAATTGGAAAAAAAAATCAAGCTGCACCAAAGCTCGTAGGAGGCCCAGCGATGGACGCTAGATGCTCCGGCTTCAAGTCTGTCTTGAAGTGAACTCTTTCTTTGGTTTGTCTGCTGAACAGTTTCCTTTCGTGGAATGAGACCAGTGAGCTTTTCTTAGTTGTGAATTTTCTACTTCAGAGGAGAGCTGTTGCCATCGTCTTAACAAATCACTTAACTCCCTGTGGTTTTTCTTTTGCTCCTGAAAGCATCAAGTTCTCGCCTGGCACTAGGTCTGAAACCCAGGGGAGCAGTGATGCGGGGGTTTGCTTATTTAGTCTAAAAGAGCTCCAAGTTCCTTAGTAAACTGAGTTGACAAGCAGTCCAACCTGCTGTAATGCTTTTCATTTAGTCATTCACTCATTTCCTCCAGAAACGTATACTGATGACCAGCTGTGTGACAGGCACTCTGTCCAGTACTAGGGACACGGAGGTGACAAGCATACTGTTTAGAGTCCATGGTCCAGTGGGGGAGAGAGTCGAGTAAATAACAAACCTGCAATGTGCCAAGTGCGCAAACAGAAGGAGGCGGGAAGTGCTGCGGCCACACAGCAGAGCGGCTCCTCATTTCCCGGGAGAGTCAAGCCGGCTCTTCGAGTGGGGGCCTCCAGCAGAAACACTCATGTTTGAGACAAAGAACAAAACATCAGTAATGGCTATTTTTTTAGAGGACTCTCCACACGCTAGGACCTTTGTTTACATGATCTCTGATCCTTTCGATAGCCCTGTACCTCCAACAAGTCCTGGAGAAGGAAACTTCCGTGAATTCTACCCCACTCCTCCATGCCCTGGCTGGCCCAAGTGCCCGCCTTGGTCCAGCTCACTTCCCTTGCTCCGCTGATATCTTACTGAAAGTATCTGTTTATGCATCTTTCTCTCCCCCAAACTGTAAGCCACTGACGGTTTTGGCCCATAATGTCTGGCACAATGTTGGCATACATAAAGCATCTAATAAATTTGTGCAGAACTACTCATTGAAATGATAATAATATATTAATAATAGTGGGGCCGCCCCAGGGCTGAGTGGTTAAGTTAGTGTGCTCTGCTTCGGTGGCCCAGGGCTTCGCCAGTTTGGATCCTCGGCGCGGACATGGCACTGCTCATCAGGCCACGCTGAGGTGGCATCCCACATAGCATGTCCAGAAGGACCCACAACTAGAATATACAACTATGTACTGGTGGCAGGGGTTTTGGGGAGAAAAAGAAGAAAAAAAAGATTGGCAACAGATGTTAGTTTAGGTGCCAATCTTTAAAAAAAAAAAGAAGCCTCACTCACAAGGGCTAAGGATAGCATTTAAAATAATAATAAAAGCATAAAATATATTAAAAATCATTTCACTTTATTTATTATAATCCACATATTATTTACCTAATAACATAATAGTATACTGCTATGTTATGATTATTATGGTTCCGAGATCCAACTCCTGAGAACCCTTACAACTTTCAAACAGCCATCATATTTCTTGGCTCTCTGAGTAGAAGTTGAGCCCTTTTATCTCTTCTCTCTTTTGAGGGGGCAGAGGAAAGTGTATTCACTTCAGCCAGGGGAGGGTGAGAAATACCACCAGCTTTCTCAGACAACCGCCAGCAACAAGGGAACTGTAGGGACAAGAGAGTGGACAGTGCCATCCCACCAGCAAAACCCACTCCCCCTGCCTGGAAAGGCCTTGGAGTGACACTTCCTGTCTTCAGGAACCTCCTGGCCCCCTGGGTCCCAGGGTCCAGAGGAGCATGTTTCCTGAGGATGGTTTTTCTTAAGACAGGTCAGCCAGTCGTTCCCCTTTGCCCACGGGTATGTTGCAGCTGGTCCCCCATTTCCCTTTGCCAATATGGGAAACATCCAACATCTGCCATTTGCATAATGTGTGTGCTTTTGCAGCTTAGTGTTCTCTATTTCTACAAATAAATACTTTTACAATAAAACTGAAATGCCAGAAAAAGAGAGACAACCTACTTTAAGGTCGCTGCTGCCTCCCAGCAAGGGTGTTTAAAAATAACCCCCAATCTGCCATGTGCTCACAACTCTCATTGCGCCAGCTCGATGGCAGGCCTAGTGCCAGCCGGGATGGCAGCATGGAAGGTTCCAGGCTGTGTGTGTGTGATTGAGAAGGTGAGGGAAGCTATTCTCAGCAACAGTGCTGGCATCTGGCTTGCAGTACTACCCTGTTGATCTCTGCCTAAGAGCAAATGATTGACCCTCTTACAGACCAGGTCTAGTATCTGTTTCCAGCTATGGTGAAACAGCTTTAGGTCCGACGTGGAAGGGCTCTGTAGGAAGGAAAACTCTGAGGGGCTGAGTTCGCATGGCCAAGATGGGCATGAATGCCAGGATGTGGCATTGGGTAGACACTGGGCAGAGCCCTCCGTGAGCACTAGGGCATTACCTCCGGGATCTGCTCCAGCAATGCTGACAGAGGGGATCCTGGATTTTTGCAGCTGAATCTTACGGATGGACTTTACCAGTAATTTTCAAGCTGTGTTCCACAGATCCCTAGCAGTTCTGTGGCACATCTTTAGTCCTTCGTTTATGTTGATGGATTGTTTTCTGTTACTCCAAATATGGCCTCTTCCAAGGATTGTTTCATTTAACTAGGGGTCATATTCTTAAATAGAGGAATGGAGTTCTGTTGTGGGCTTCCTGTAAGCCAACAGATAAAAGAGCATCTGAAGACCATGGGACCCAGCCCCCGTGAACTTCACCTTGGACAGATGCCCCACATGTCTGTGCCCACACCTCACTCTAGACAGCACTGTCTGCTCTGCTCTTCTCATCCGAGCTGGTGAACAACAGTAGAGATAAATCAGATCTTTATTTCTTGAGAGTTCCCTGAAAGACACGAGGGAGTTAGGGCTGGAATCTCA
The DNA here is from genome assembly GCF_021613505.1 of Equus quagga. Taxonomy (NCBI): domain Eukaryota; kingdom Metazoa; phylum Chordata; class Mammalia; order Perissodactyla; family Equidae; genus Equus; species Equus quagga. The sequence goes on from NC_060272.1 coordinate 75,346,848, forward strand.
CCAAGCAGGGACAGCTAATGCTTCCTTTCCATCTCTTTCTGAGGGGCCAGTCTAAGGGTTAATGATGGGACCAATGTCTTTCCAATCAAGTCCTTCAACAAGGACACCCCCTTGCCTTTTGCTGATGATAATATAAAGAGAATGTGGGTCTGGGTTGCACACGGGGTCACACCAAGGTACCCACATCTACATGCAAACGAAGAGGGAGAACCCAGGAAGATCTAGAGTCACAGGAGCAATTAAATCCATGAAAGGTTAAGAGTCTAATGCTTTTACCTGCCTCACTAGCATCTACTATGTGCCAGTGACCATGCCAAGTGATTTATGTACATTATCTCACCTTGTCTTACCCCTAAGAGGTATCTATTATTATCCCCATTTTAGGCATGAGAAAACTAAGATTCAGAAAGTTTAGGATCTTGCCCCAAATCTAGGCTTTAACTCAGGCCTTTCTAACTTTAAATTCTGCTGTCTTGGGAGTGATGTCAGCAACATGGCAGAGTGAGTGGTTTTCTTTGTCTCTCCCACTTTGAACTACAACTAAATGGACATTCATTGATCAACAGAGGATACTCACACAGCACCTCAGGATGCCTGAGAGACCCATGCTGCTATGCATTGGAAGGTGGATGGACTAACCCCAGGAGGAGGTGGAGATAGGTGAAAACTCTCTGGCCCTGAGACAGCCTAGTACCTGTGAGTGACTCTCTCCTGGCTGACATGTCCATAGCACCACCGTGGCCCTGAGGGTAGGCATGTGCATCAGCACGACCATAGAAACAGGTGACTACAGGCCTAAGCCCCCATAATTGCTCTGTGGACCAGTGGGAAAATCCACATTCCCACAGCAGCCCCAAGGAAAGTCTCTGGTTGGCCCTAGTGTAGAGGCCCCACTGGCCAAGCACAAAGGCTGGGCAACCTTGGAGCAGGAGTAGCTCAGATGGGTGAGCTACTCGCCAGCTGCCTTAGAAGCCCATAGCTCTACTGCAGCCCAAAGGGGGCAAGTGAGACCCAGCGGGATCAGAAGGCAGCAGAGCTGCAAGTCTGGTGAACCAGCTCCTGGCTTCCATGAAAGCCCATAACACTCCTGCAGTCCCTAAGGAGGGAGCGTGTCTAGGCAGGTCTGTGGGAGCAGGCAGCAGCAACCCGAAGCCCCCATGTGGTTGTTCCCACAGCTTATGGGAGGCCCCATAGGGCCACTGTGATCCCAAGGAGTGTGCCAGGCTTGGTCAGGAACAGCTGACAGGGGTCCTTGTTGGCAGAGATTATACAGCTGCTGCTGCCTCCCCCCTGAGTGGCAGCAAGTGGAAGCAGTAACCAAACTCTCTCTATGCAGAGGCACAAATGCACACCATCAAGCAGTATGAAAAAAAATATATTAAATCTTCAGAACAGAAGGAAAATGACAAGTACCCAGAAAACAATCCCGAAGGCACAGAAATCTATAACCCAAATGACAAATAATTCAAAATAGCTATCATTAAAAAAACTCAATGAGTTAAAAGAGAATACAGATAGAGTTCAGGAGCTATGTCACAAAAGAGTTTGACACTACAAAGAAGAACCAATCAGAATGTGGTAGATGAAAAACACAATGGAGAAAATTAAGAAAAATCTGGACTCCTTGAATAGTAGGACTAATAATATGGAGGACAGAATTAGCAGTCTGGATGATAGGAATATAGAAATGCTTCAGATATAGGAGGAGAGAATACTATGACTAAAAAGAAGTGAAGAAGCTCTCTGAGAAATACCCAACTCAATTAGGAAATGCAACATCATAAGGATTATAGGTATCCCAGAGGGAGAGGAGAAGGGGAATGGATCAGAAAGTTTGTTCAAAGATATAATAGCTGAGAACTTCCCAAACCCAAGGAGGGAGCTGGAAATCCATGTGACAGAAGCCAATAGATCTCCAAACTTTATCAATGCAAAAAGACAAACCTCAAGGCATATAGTAGTGAAGCTTGCAAAAGTCAATGACAAAGAGAAAATATCAAGGGCAGCAAGGCAGAAGAAAATAACCTACAAAGGAACCCCTATCAGGCTGTCAGCAGATTTCTCAGCAGAAACTTTACAGGCTAGGAGAGACAGGAACGATATATTTAAAATTCTGAAAGACAAAAACTTTCAGCCAAGAATACTCTATCCAGTGAAAATATCCTTCAAACATGATGGAGAAATAAAAACTTTCCCAAATAAACAAAAGTTAAGGGAGTTCATCACCACAAGACTCCCTCCACCCCACCCCGAGACACACACACAATAAATACTCAGGAAGGTCCTCATACATGAAAAAAAAGGAAGTGGTTACAAAAGGCTGAGCAAGGAGATAAGTAGAAAGACAAAATCAGAAAATTGCAGCTTTCCATCAGAACAGCTTAGCAAATGCTTAAGTATAACATTAAAGATAAATGTAAGGGAAACACCAAGAATAAATATAATCTTGTCATTTTAACCACAAACTCACAACACAAAAGAAAAAAGATGTGACAATAACAACTTAGAAAGGGAATAGGAAAAAGATGGAACCAGCTTAGTCTAAGAAAATAAGAGGCTATCAGAAAATGGACTATCTCATCTATGAGATGTTTTATAGAAACCACATGGTAACCACTAAACAAACAATTAGAACAGAGACACAAATGACAAATAAAGGAAAAACTAAGAAAATCAACATAGAAAACTACCTACATGGATTGGTAGTCCGAAATTCATGGGACAAGAAACAAAAGAAATGCAGCAGAACCAGAAAACAAAAGATAAAATGGTAGCATTAGGCCCCCACGTTTCAATAATCACTCTAAATGTAAATGGATTGAATTCTCCAATCAAAAGACACAGAATGGCAGGATGGATTAAAAAACAAGATCCAACAATATGCTGCCTCCAGGAAACACATCTCAGCCCCCAAAACAGAGACTCAGAGTGAAGGGATGGAAGACGATACTCCAAGCTAACAGCGAACATAAGAAAGCAGGTGTCACCATACTTATATCAGACAAAGTAGACTTCAAGGCAAAACAGATAAAGAGAGACAAAGAGGGACAGTTTATAATGGGACACTCCACCAAGAAGACATAACATTTATGAATATATATTCACCCAACACAGGAGCACCTAAATATGTAAAGCAACTATTAACAAAACTAAAAGGAGATATAAACAACAATACAATAATAATAGGGGACCTCAACACACCACTCACACCAATGGTCAGATCATCCAGACAGAAAGTCAACAAGGAAATAGTGGATTTAAATGAAAACCTAGACCAGATGGACAAAATAGATATATATAGAACACTCCATCCAAAAACAGCAGAATACACACTCTTCTCAAGTGCTCACAGGACATTCTCAAAGATAGACCATACACTGGGAAACAAAGCAAGCCTCAACAAATTCAAGAGGATTGAAAGAATATCAAGCATCTTTTCTGACCATAATGCTATGAAACTAGAAATCAATTACAAGAATAAAGCTGAGAAAGGGACAAAGACGTGAAGATTAAAGAACATGCTACTGAATGACCAATGGATCATTGAAGAAATCAAAGGAGAAATCAAATATTATCTGAAGACAAGTGAAAATGAAAACACACCAGATCAATTCATTTGGGATGCAGCAAAAGCAGTCCTAAGAGGGAAATTCATTGCAACACAGGCTCACCTCAAGAAATAAGAAAAATCTCAAACAAGTATCTCAAACTACACCTAACAGAATTATAAAAAGAAGAACAAACAAAGCACAAAGTCAGTAGAAGAAGTGAAACAATACAAATTAGAGCAGAAATAAATGAAATTGAAACAAAAAAGACAGTAGAAAGGATCAATGAAACAAAGAGTTGGTTCTCTGAGAAAATAAACAAAATTGGCAAACCCTTAGCCAGGCTCATTAAGAAAAAAAAGAGAGAAGATTCAAATAAATAAAATCAGAAATGAAAGAGGAGAAATTACAACAGATACCACAGAAATGCAAAAAATTATGAGATAATACTATGGAAAAACTATATGCCAACAAATTGGACAACCCAGAAGAAATGGATAAATTCTTAAACTCTTACAACCTACCAAAACTGAATGAAGAAGAAATAGAGAATCTGAATAGATGAATCACAAGTAAAGAGATTGAAACAGTAATCAAAAACCTCCCCAAAAATAAAAATCCAGGACCAGATGGCTTCTCTGGAGAATTCTACCAAACATTCAAAGAAGATTTAATACCTATCCTTTTCAAACTATTCCAGAAAATTGAGGAAGATGGAGCACTCCCTAACACATTCTATGAAGCCAACATCACTCTGATCCCAAAACCAGACAAGGACAACACAATGAAGGAAAACTATGGGCATCATATCACTGATGAGCATAGATGCAGAAATCCTCCACAAAATATTGCCAAACCGAATACAGCAATACATTAAAAGGAGCATACACCATGATCAAGTGGGATTTAAACCAGGGGCACAGGAATGGTTCAACATCCATAAATCAATCAATGTGATACACCACATTAACAAAATGAGGAACAAAAACCACATGATCAACTCAACAGATGGAGAGAAAGCATTCGACAAGATCCAACATCCATTTATGATAAAACCTCTCAATAAAATGGGTATAGAAGGAAAGTACCTCAACATAATAAAGGCCATATATGACAAACCCACAGCCCACACCATACTTAATGGGGAAAAATTGAAAGCCATCCCTCTGAGAACAGGAACAAGACAAGGATGCCCACTCTTACCACTCTTTTTTTTTTTTTAAAGGTTTTTTTAAATGTTTCCTTTTTCTCCCCAAAGCCCTTTAGTACATAGTTGTGTGTTTTAAGTTATGGGTCCTGCTAGTTGTGGCACGTGGGATGCCGCCTCAGCATGGCTTGATGAGCTGTGCCATGTCCATGCCCTGGATCTGAATGGCAAAACCCTGGGCCACCACAGTGGAGCAAGTGAACTTAACCACTCGGCCACAGGGTTAAGTTCTTAACCACTCTCACCACTCTTATTCAACATAGTACTGGAGGTTTTGGCCAGAGCAATTAGGCAGGAAAAAGAAATAAAAGGAATCCAAATAGGCAACAAAGAAGTGAAATTCTCGCTGTTTGCAGATGACATGATCTTATATATAGAAAACCCTAAAAAATCCATCAGAAAGCTACTGGCAGTAATCAACATTTACAGCAAAGTTTCAGGGTACAAAATCAACTTAGATAAGTCAGTAGCATTTCTATACTCTAATAACGAACTAAGAGAAAGAGAACTCGAGAACACAATCCCATTCACAATCACAACAAAAAGAATAAAATACCTTGGAATAAATTTGACCAAGGAAGTGAAAGACCTATACAATGAAAACTACAAGACTTTCCTGAAAGAAATTGATGATGACATAAAGAGATGGAAAGACATTTCATGTACATGGATTGGAAGAATAAACATATGAAAATGTCCATACTACCTAAAGCAATCTACAGATTCAATGCCATCCCAATCAGAATCCCAATGATACTCTTCACAGAAATAGAGCAAAGAATCCTAAAATTCATATGAGGCAAGAAAAGACCCCAAATTGCTAAAGAAATCCTGGGAAAAAAGAACAAAGCTGGAGGTATCACAATTCCTGACTTAAAAATATACTACAAAGCCATAGTGACCAAAAGAGCATGGTAGTGGTACAAAAACAGGCACACAGATCAATGGAACAGGATTGAAAGCCCAGAAATAAAACCACACATCTATGGACAGCTTATCTTCAACAAAGGAGCTGAGAACATACAATGGAGAAAAGAAAGTCTCTTCAACAAATTGTGCTGGGAAAACTGGACAGCCACACGTAAAAGAATGAAAATAGGCCATTTTATGCCATTCACAAAATAAACTCAAAATGGATCAAAGACTTAAACTAAGGCCTGAAACCATAAAACTTCTAGAAGAAAATATAGGCAGTACACTCTTTGAGATCAGTATTAAAAGGATTTTTTTGGACACGTCTTCTCAGATAAGGGAAACAATAAGAAGAACAAACAAATGGGAAGACAAAAGAGCTTCTACAAGGCAAGTGAAAATAGGACTGCAACAAAAACACAGCCCATCAACTCGGAAAAAATATCCAATAAAGCATTAATCTCCATAATATATAAAGAACTCACACAACTCAACAACAAAAAATCAAACAACCCAATCGAAAAATGGGCAGGGGTTATGAACAGACATTTCTCCAAAGAAGATATACAGATGGCCAATAGGCACATGAAAAGATGCTCATCATCACTGATCATCAGGGAAATGCAAATCAAAACTACACTAAGATATCACCCTACACCTGTTAGAATGGCTAAAATAACCAAAACAAAAAATAACAAATGTTGGAGAGGTTGTGGAGAAAAATGAACCCTCATACACTGCTGGTGGGAATGCAAACTGGTGCAGCCACTATGGAAAACAGTGTGGAGATTTCTCAAAAAATTAAAAACAGAAATACCCTATGACCCAGCCATCCCACTACTAGATATCTCTCCAATTGAAATCAGCAATTCAAAGAGACTCATGCACCCCTATGTTTACTGCAGCATTATTCACAATAGCCAAGACATGGAAGCAACCTAAGTGCCCATCTAATGATGACTGGACAAAGAAACTATGGTATATATATATATATACACACACACAATGGAATACTACTCAGCCATAAAAAAGGATAAAATTGTCCCATTCACAACAACCTTGTGAATGGACCTTGAGGGAATTATGTTAAGCTAAATAAGCCAGATAGAGAAAGACAATCTCTGTATGACTCCACTCATATGTGGAAGCTAAACAAACACATGGACAAAGAGAATAGATTAGTGGTTACCAGGGGGAAGGGGAATAGGGGGTGGGCACAAAGGGTGAAGTGGTGCACCTATAAGATGACTGAGAAATAATAATGTACAATTGAAATTTCACAAGGTTGTAAACTATCATAAATTCAATAAAAAATAAAAATTCTGCCCTCTGAACCTCTGCAGACGGGGACCAGGGCTACAGGCAAAAACGCAAAGCAGGTCACATTTGTCCTCGGTGGCCTCTCCACAGTCCTGTTATGTGTGACACCCTCTCCCCCATGGTGGTGATCCCTGTTTCTCCCTGCTCTCCAACACACACGTGTACACATGCACACACCCTCAGTTATCTCAGTGCCCCAGCCAATAGCCAGCCAACCACCAGTCATATGAATGGAGTCACCCTAGACTAACTCAGCCACCCCATCTGACCTCCAGCTAACCAAAGAAGCATGAGGGAGCCCAGCCAAGATTGGCAAAGCTTGGCCCACATCAGTAAAACTGCCCAGAAGACTTGGAGACTCATGAACAACAGGAAATATTTCTATTTTTTTAAGCCACTGAGTTTGGGGGGGGGGGGGTGGTTTGTTATGCAGCAATAGCTAACCAGTACAGCTCCGTGCACAACAAGTATACCCCGTCCCACAGATATTATACAAAATGCATCCTTCTAATATCAGCCGTAATGAAAAAGTAGTGTTACCTCAGCCATATGAAGTCAAACCAGGCCTAAACTGGATTCATAACCCACCTTTTCAACACATAGTAAAATAGTACTCGGATTTTGTGACAGCCTAGGCTGTATTTCATATAATTTAGATCTGTTTAACCTGCATTTTACTTATTAAAGAGAAGAAACTAAACTTTACTTTCAAAGCAATACTTCTAAAATGTCAGGATCAAACTTTAAAAAGCAGTTTCTTGAAGGCTTGTTTGCATTCCAGGAAGCCTCTGCCCACAGTCATGTGGAGAAGGCACTGTTCTGCCTCTCAACCGGCTTTGGCAAATCGGGGCTCAGGGGTCTCCTTCTGGTACGAGTCTCGAAAACAGCGCTCTCCCACGAGGAGCCATACAGGACGTGCTGTAAAATGCCTGTTTCGTTCCTGCTTTTAGCTCCCAGCCCCCGTTCTACTGCTGGCTCTACGCTGTTACGTGCTGAACAACTTTCATTTTCCACTTTAAAACATTGTTCAGAACATAATGATCTGTCACAGAGGATCCAGGGTTCTGCAGGGCGCAGTTTCAACCAAGAGCAGAGCTAGGTCTGCAGGCTCGTGTGCCCCCAGATTCATGTGTTGAAATCCCAACACGCAATGGGAGGCTAGCTGGAAGTGGGGCCTTTGGGAGGTGCTTAGGTCATGAGGGTGGAGCCTTCGTGAAGGAAATTAGTGCTGTCAGAAGACAGGCTCCAGCGAGCTCCAGGAAGAGGGTCCTCACAAGGATGCAACCATGCCAGCACCCTGACGGTGGACTTCCCGGTCTCTAGACCTGCGAGCAATAAACTGTTGTTTAGGAGACAGCCCGTGGTATCGTGCCACAGCAGCCTGGACGGACTCAGACAGTTTCACCAGCTCGCAGGCTGTTAAAGAGTTTCTAAGGGAAAAGTCACTGTTGAAAGAAAAACAAGCTATTGGTCAGAAGTTAGCATTCTCCACCCAAACATTTTGTTGTGTTTCCTTGGTATTAGCTAGTTGCTATAACACTACACGTCTAGACAAAGTTTCCTGTGTGCTTGTCCCTGATCTGTTCCACTCCCTCCTTCCCTGAGGTAATCACTGTCCAGAATCCCCGTCACAAGCATACGGCTGCTACCAGGGATTTTTGTGACAATCTCTGCTAAAATCCTATCCACTATAGCTACAGCTATAAGAAGATCAAAATAAAAATAAAATAAAATTAGAATAACGCTCTAAGAAACCCAAATTCATTCCTAATTATTCATCATACTGTATTATAAATTATATATACTGTATATAACATATACTGTATTATACATTATATTATAGCATATTTTATGGAATATTTACTCTGTGCTGGATACCGTGCAAAGTACTTTTCACATTTTCATTTAATTCTCACAATGATTCCTTGAGAGAAATATTTTTATCCCTGGTCTGCAGACCATAAAACTTAGCTTAAAAAAGTTGTTCATGGACGTAGAACCAAAGATTTACATACGGCGAGTCCATCTGACTTTGAAGCCTGTGCATTCGACCTCAATCAACTCTTTAAGATTTTCTAGATTTTTATATAAAGCTCAGTAGTAGACTAATTGGTATTCAGTTTTGAAACATGTTCTTTTCCTCTTTTTAAAAATTGGAATAATAATCCTTGATTTTTGGAATCCCTGAGTTCTAGCATTCCTCTTTCTCAGGCTTTTAGAGGGGATGGCTCTGAGATCCCATCTGGAAGCTGTAACCAAGACAAGCTGAAAGCCAGCTCATGTTTTAAGAATCAGCTTAAACATCACCACCTCCCCAGGAAAGCTCTTGGCCCTCCTCCGCCTTCTCCAGCAGGTGGAACAGCTGCCCCCTCGGCACGTCGCTCCCCTGCTTCCCTGGGCCCACTCCCAGCAGAGCCTCGCTGAGAACGCTTCTGCCTGTCCACACGTTTCCATAGGTGCGTCTCCCGCCCACTGCCATCCCCTCGAGAGCAGCCACTGCTCCTTGCTGCCATCACCTCGTCCTGAGCTTGCAGAGGCACACAACAGTTCACGTTTTTAAGCCTGACGAATGAATGGACATTGACTCACCTGAAGCAGACAGATAAGTTGAAGCAGAATCCTTGGGTGGCAAGACATTTTAAAAACAGCGTTAAAAATAAAAGATCTGTCCTGAGGTTCAGGAAACAGGGTTCTAGTCTTGACTCTGCCACTAAGCAGCTTTGGGTTAGCTCAGCCTCAGTTCCCTCATCTGTAACAGGAGGTCGTTAGAAACTTTTAAAGATTCCTTCTAGCTCCAGCAACCTATAGTTCTTAGCAATAGCTCGCTACGTTATTTTCAAGGCTAGTGTAGTTCCAGCGCAGTTCTGAGACTGTTCCGCTGCAGTGAGGGTCCTGCTTGTTGAAGTGCGTGGGGGAGTCCTAAGTCTGGAGCTGTGACACAGACATGGTGTCCATGTACCCCGAGCCCCAGGGAAACCCCGTCTTGTGTCTGTTGTCCTGGCCAGCTTTGAATGGTGCGCTCATTTCGCTCTCAGCATCCTCTGGCCTGGACAATAAGCCATGCGGTCACCCCAGTCATAAAGCTCTAAAGACCAGGGTCGGGGTGTGGCCTGTCAGCCCTCCATGCCCATCTGTGTGCAGAGAGGCATAAACGGCTCAAGGGCACAGCACGTCTTTGTGGGCTGAGTACCCAAGCCCCTAAAACTCTTGTTAGAAGTTCTTTGGGAGGGGAGTTCTGTGCATACAGGAAAGTCTGAAGGGCGTCCTGAGGAGAAGCACACATCCAGGCCTCAGGGATGCTGGGATGGACCAGAGGTTCCCACCCTCAAGGAGCCCAAGCACATACAATGTAATAGTAAAAATTTCAAAAGCATAAAAGTAACCAAAAGCAACTTAAAAAGTGCCACACAGCAGGTGCAGCAGACAAGCTAGGCATCCTCACTGAAGAGTGATGCGGTCAGAGAATGCGTACAGATGCTTGGGATCTCCTGGGAGACTGCCCCAGGTGGTGGCATCCCGCAGGCAGCCCAGCAGAGTGTGGTACTGACTTGCAGCATGCAGGGCGGCAGCTGCCCCCAAGCAGGGGCCGAGACTGGGGCCCCCTATTTGGGTCTGGGGGCTACCTGTGTCCCTGCTTGCTGGACGTTTCAGCCCCCTCCCTGCAGCAGAATTTGGGGACACAAGGAGGCCCTTGGTTAGGCACAGTGAACACAGGGAAACCACAGAGAATTCCCCCAAAGGCATGTCCATCGCCCAGGGGCCCTTCTAGGCAAGGTGGAGGGAGTGGGGGGCGGTCTTGGGCTCTCTCCCAGCCAGACATCCCCCCCCCAACCATCACACGAAAATATGTCTTGAGTATTGCCGTACCCAGCTGCTCACCTGCTTAACAAAACAACCGGGCTTCCTGTTAACAACAACTCCTCTCTTTAGAAGGCCATTTCCTTGGGTAGGTTTTTTGAGGTTTCACGCCTGACCACAATGCATTTCTCTGCACAAATTCAGTGCATTCTCTTCAAAAAGAATTTTGATTTTCTCCATCTTGTTATGTAGGTCAGCTGAGGCTCAGAGAGATTAAATACTTTTCCCAAGCTTTTACAAATCCCAGTCAAATTTGAGTTTGAGCTCAGGTCTGGCGCAGGCACTTCTGGCCCTACTATTCCACGGCTCACCCATTCAGAAGGAAACAGAAGTCTGCGCTGGCCCAGGTGACACTGGTCCCCGTGGTCACCATGGCAATGGCAGATATATTCCATGTCCTCCTGTGAGAGGGATACTAAAGTGATGTGCCAAATCCATACCAGTAAAGCATTTGTTGATCTCTTTTGAGCTCAGAAGACCCTCCAAAAGTCCCGGCTTCCACAGGGCAGTCAGAGCTCCGGGCCCGATGGGAGCGGGGAGGCTGCAGCCCAGCCTGCGAGTTGCCTGCACTCCTCTGCCCACCTTCCCCAGAGCTGCAGTGGGGCGTGCAAGCGCATTCTAGCATTAAAAGACACTCAGATACAAAGCAAGGACGCGGAAAGACTCCTGTCCTCTAACCGAAGCTCTGCCTCAGCCTCGGGGAAAAAAAGCCCAGGTCAGACATTGCCATGGGAGGGGGGGTGTTGGCTGGACGCTTCCTATTCTCTGCTCTACGTCCTCTTTCCTCCAGGGCCTGTCAGGCCTCCGACGGTGGCTCTGCCCTCACAAGGAGCCTCTGCCGACGTGATGGCTCTGTCCTGATAATGTACCTAAGAGACAGTCCCTGCCTCCAAGATGTCCCCGAGCCCACCTTAGTATTATCTGATTATCTGTGGTAATAATATTATTATTGACTCCACGACCAGACTACCCCGGCTTATGGTAATGAATGCCGTTACCATTTCCCAGACCACAGGCAGGATGCAAAGTTCTTCCTCCCACACTGGCCTTTCATCTTTGCCTCCCTGCTTCCCAGCCTACAAAGGCTCGCCTTCAAGACCGTTGCTCTCTGAGTTTTAGTATCTTCAGGACTCTGCAATAACTCCACCACTACAATAATCATAAAAGGAAATAATGCAAAATGAAAGGTGAAAGAAAATTAAAAGAAATGCCTTTTGGGGGGGGTGTTTGTGGGCTGGTCTGAGTCCCTTGACACAGGCTCCTAGGCCTTCTTCCTTACCTCACTGATTCATTTGTAGACTCGGATGATGGAACCTACCTCACACGGTGGGTCTTCAAGGACCACAGGATCTGGCCCAGCCTCTGGTCAACTGCGAGCCTTGCTCCTTGTTTACCCACCAGCAAATTCTTATCAAGCACCTGCTGTACAACCAACTCAGTGCTCCTTGGCTCCTTGAGTGTGACCCACAGCTGGGGCGGCATCTCCCTCCCCAATTCAGCATCTCACAGAGCCTGGCACGGCCTACCATCTCCCCTCCCCAGCCCCACTGCTTGACGGTACATTTGTCTTGAATGCCGGTAGTACCCCCATCACATTGGTGGTCCTGTTCCTGACGCTGAGCTCCTGAGACCAAGGACTGCGGACTATTCATTCTGGATCCCCAGGTCCCAACCTAGACCATGTGATGGCATCCCAGACATGGGTGGTCCACGACCCCGGACACCAGATCCTCTCCCAATTCCTCTCTAGACCTAGACACCCCGTCCCTCAACTGCCTAGAGGAGAAACCAAACACTGTGAAGTCTGCTACTCTCCCAGGCTTTTCATCAACTTTCTTGGATGGCTGCACCGCAGAAGTAGAAACTCTCACCCCTTTTCCTTGAAACCTGAGCCAAGGCGGCCTCAGTATTGTGCCGCTGACCCCCTCCTGGCCCTGCCTGGTCCTGCAGGGCTGAGGACAGCCTTACCCCAGAAGCACTCCCTGCAGCGCTCCTGCCCCGGGAAGGGAGGAGAGAGGAGGATGCCCCACCTGGAGAAGTGGAGCGTAGAGCCTGTGTTTGCTCCTGCTCCCTGAGGACCCTGGAGATGTCCCCAGAGCCCCCCTGTGAGGAGCTGTGACTGGGGGGGGGGGGCAATGGAGGCACGTGGGATGTATAGGCAGGTGCCGGCCTCTCTCAGCAAATGTATGGAGTTCAACTGAAATTGTCATGGAAAGTTCAACAGGCCTCAGCAATGACGAAGCTGAAACTGCCCCAAAGCCTTGTCCTTGGCACCCCATAAGGGAAACCCCGTACCCATTAAGCAGTCACCCTCCATTCCTCCTTTGCCACAACTTCATGCTTTTGCACGGGGGTATTCGGCGTTTGTTTTTAAACTTTTAGCTTTATAGCGCCCGGAGCCGGGCTGCCCCAGAGGAAGAAGGCTCTGCAGCTGTGAGGGGGAGGCGCCCCAGGGAGGGCAGTGGGATTTCCCAAGCTTGGGAGGCTGAAGCACAGCAGGGGTCTGCACTCCACCCGCCGGGGCTGCCCTGGGGGCCGTGGGACCCTAATGGCAGTGTCTACGGCCCGGGAGATGTGGGAGCCTCAGTGCTGATCCTGAGCAGCCTCCTCCCAGGCCCGAAGGTGCAGACCCTGCCTCCAGAAGTGCCCAAGGCCGCGGGCAGAGGCACAGAAGACGGGCAGGGACTTCTCCAAAGCACAGTGGGCGCCCAGAGCCTCTTGTTTCCTTTGTGATGGTCACCCTCAAAGTGATGGCGGTTGGGGGCTGGGCCAGGTGTGAAATGACTGAGAAAGACGAAGGGATGAAACACTGCTTGCACGTCACATGTCTTGGAACAAATTTGTACCCACGTGATACCACTGTATAAACACAAGGTATCTGTGATTACCAGAAGGCCATTGGCCTTCTTGATTGAGACCCTACATTTTCAACTTTATTAAAACATTTACTTGTTTGTTTCTTTTCTTTTCCTTTTTTTTGTGAAGAAGATTGGCCCTGAGCTAACATCCGTGCCCATCTTCCTCTACTTTATATGTGGGACGCCTGCCACAGCGTGAGTTGACAAGCAGTGCGTGAGGTCCCGGCCTGGGAACCGAACCCCGGAACCCTGGGCCGCGGAAGCAGGACGTGCGAACTTAACCACTACGCCCGGCCAGCCCCCTTTACTTGCTTATTTCTTAATTATCAAGACCTGGGCCTGGGCTCCCGTGTGTGGCTGTAGGAGTTAGTCTCAAGGGAAAAGGAGAAATAAAATGAAATAAAAAGGCTCAAGGGTTTCTGGACTTCTATGGGAAGTGACAAGACGTTGTGAAGGAGGACACTAAGAATGGTGCCCCGACAGGCACAGACATCAGAAGACTCAGCGGTCACAGCCCAGGCTTCGCGGAGGCGCGGTCCCTCGGCCGCTGCGTGAACTCCTGCCGTAGCCATGGTTACCGCGGAGCCGGGACTGAGGCTGCGAGCAACCTGGGTGCGCGACAGACTTCTCAAAACAGAGATTGAGTCCAGCAGTGCAGAATATAGATAGTAAATCAGCCCCACATCCCTGATTATTTTTATGCCAAGCTAATTTTAAATGCTCTATTTCTATAAGAATCAGTGAGACTTCCACCCATCTGCGGCTCCAGCTTCTTTTTCTTTCTCTCTTCTCACAGCCTGTTTTTTCACAGCACGAACTAAGATCTTGGGAAACCACATTTGCACCCCAGATGCCTCAGGCAGCCATTTCTCATACGCTGCAGCGCAAGCTTACTTCTCCGAGGACAAGGACATTCATCATGATTATTGTTTTTTTAAGGCTTAATCTCCAGTGATGCTCTCTCCCTCTGAATTTGAATACTGCCATTTCCTCATAAGAATTTCACATTGTATCCCACGGAAAACCACAGGGGTTACTTACAGACGGGAGGGAGAGGAGGAAGGCGGGCCACCCCGAACCGGTGATAGGGAACCGAGAAGAAGGCTACAGTGAGCCAGGTGGCGGGACGCGGGGGCCACTGCGGCCTCCCTCCGGGGGCTATTCCCGCGGACCCGTCTCTCTGTGAGGAGCAGGAATGCCGTCTTGGAGGTCGCCTTGCCTGATTCTTTGAATCACGTCTGCCTTCTCCACTAGACTGAAACCTCCACAAAGCCAGGGTCCTTGTCTTTCCCCCCAGGCCACTTCAGAGTCTACCACAAGACTGATGCTCAATTTATTTAAAGAATAGGAGTGCCAGCTTGTTGATATTTTCCAGCAAATTTAAAAAACATTATTAAAGTCTATTTTGTGCAAGGCACTGGGCCAGGAACTTTGAGATTATGTATCGTTCCTTGTTCTTACCAGATCATGCTATTGGCTAACTGGCTCTCTGGAAACCTTCAAGTGAAATTTTCCAAGAGAGAGGATCTGGTCCAATGAGCTGTGGCCTGGTGGCGAGTCCTGGGCTCAGAGCTCCGGAATCAGTGCCCATGGACCCCTGGCTGGGTGGGTTTGCTGACAGAATATAGATGGCCCAGGTCTACCCCAAACATTTATGGGGCTCCGGCAAGAGCAGAGAGGAAGACCCACTTACATTGGCATTGTTTTGATTAGAAATTAAATCTTCGCATGGTAAAGAATATGAAGTTTCAGAGATCTTATTTGATCTGTTCAATTTGTTGATTTAATTAGAATAATTTTCTTTCCTATTTCCATTTCCATTTCCATTGTCTTCGTTAGAAATTAAATTTTTATTACATAAAGAATTGGTTACATCCTGTTGGTAAATTCTATGTGGGCTGTGCTCACCAGAGGTCTGCTAAATTCCATTGTTTCTTGCTTTTAAAAATTTAAGCAGAGTGTCCCTTTGAAGTTTTTCTGTTTTTTAGTTTTATTTTCCCATTTTTATATTTCCCAAACCTGTCACAAGCTCAACTGCACACATGCTCAATGATTCAAAGGATTGAAAAAATACATACACTTGTATTCAAAGTGTATAAAATTTGAATGTATTTCATCAAAAATGTAAATTAAAATTAGTTTGTTTCAAAACACTCATTTTCCTTCTAAAATATAGTCATTTATGAAATTTTAAAAGCAAATAGGTTACGATTCATGAATATCAAAAGTGTAAGCCAAAATTATTTAAACAAATCTGTAATTTTTATTTATAGTTTCAAAAAAGTGATTAAATCTCATTACACATTTTTATAAAAATAAAGCCATTTACAATTCTAGCATTCAGTGTTCACCCAGTTGCCAAGGCTGAGACTAGGTGTCATTGTCTTGCACACACATTTGAGAGTGCTACGAGGGGTCCAGGAAGCAAGACCCCGGCCTCCCCTGGGAACACCGGGCCGGCCATCACCTGCCCGGCAGGTGCGAGTCCAACCCGAGGAGAGCAAGGAGCGGGCGTCGGCTCCTGGGAATGAGACTTTGCTGCACAAGAATCGATTGCATTTATGCCGAAAGGAAGGGTTTCACAACTTAATTAGTCTTTCTCTTATCTAGAAGCTTCCACAGCTCAAATCCCACCTACACTCTGACGTAGCGTCCTTTTCTGGTGTCACACTGCAGCTCCTGCAAGTCTGCACAGTATTGGAGCCGCTGAGCAAGAGAGTGGAACGGTGTTTGGAGCAGTGGGGAGCACAGAGCCAGCACGGAGCACGGGGTCCTGCGCAACAGAGGTGCTTGTGTTCCTTCCAGAGTTGATTTTGCAGGTTTGTGATGTGCAGGGCACTCTGAAGCAGGTCCCATGGCAGGGGCCCCTCTTGCACAGGTCTAAGGGCAGTGCTGTATTGGCCTGCCCCATAGAAACCTGGAGAGAAGTGGGTCTTGCTCTGAAGAGGCAGACTGAAGGAACTTTCCAAGTCTGGGAGACCATCGTCTGCCATACTTACAGGACTACAAACCCAGGGCTCTCTGCACGTGCATTGGAAGGCAGGCAAGTTCCCTCCAGGCCCCGCCCAGTCAACTTCAGCACAGTGAAATTAGGGGCCCTGCAGAAGGCCTCCCAGAAACCCCACTGCCCTAGAATCAGAGCTCTCCCAGACCTCAGAGGAGAGCAAGCAGCACACTGCGCTGGCAATGCAGGCCTGTGAGAGCTGGCACGTGTTTCCTGCAGGCACACGGGGGTTATCCTAAACGCTTCTGGCCTCAGGGAAGGTGGGGTTGAAGGAAATTACTGTTACTGAGTTTGAGTTGAGTGTCTGGTAGCCAGGCAGTGTCCTGTGATTAAAACCATCTTTAGTTGGGTTTAGTCATGTTTGCGCTCACAGACCCAAGACACAGGGATGCTTAACAACAAATGCTTGGAACACATGACAGACAGCATTTTCACCTTCCCTTTCGTGTCACCCAACACTTGTGAGTTCTGGAACATCTACCCTATCCAGCCCACTGATTCCTGCATTAATAATGGCGACGGCAGGGCCTCCCAGTGGTGCAGCGGTTAAGTGCATGTTCCAATTCGGTGGCCGGGGATTCGCCGGTTTGGATCCCAGGTGCGGACAGGGCACTGCTTGGCACGCCATGCTGTGGTAGGCATCCCACATATAAAGTAGAGGAAGATGGGCATGGATGTTAGCTCAGGGCCAGTCTTCCTCATTGGAAAAAAAAGAGGAGGATTGGCAGCAGTTAGCTCAGGGCTAATCTTCCAAAAACAAACAAATAAATAAATAAAATGGCGATGGCTACCATTTACTGGGAAACTGTTGTGTAGGAGCCCCGTGCAGGTGTTACCTTTAGTCCTCACAAAACCTTGCAGGAGGGGCTCGCCCCGTGGCCGAGTGGTTAAGTTCGTGCGCTCAGCTGCAGGCAGCACAGTGTTTCGTGGGTTCAAATCCTGGGCGCGGACATGGCACTGCTCGTCAAACCACGCTTAGGCAGTGTCCCACATGCCACAACTAGAAGGACCCACAATGAAGAATATACAACTATGTACTGGGGGGTTTTGGGGGAAAAAAATAAAAATCTAAAAAAAAAAACCTTGCAGGAGAGGCACCATTATCCACCATCTTACAGCTTCAGGGGTTCAGGGAAGATGAGGAACAGGGTCAGCCACGGCTCCTCAGTGTAGAGCTGGGACTGGAGTCCAGTCTCCAATCAGTGACTCTGAAGCCGTGTCTCCCTCCCTGCCCCGTCCAGTCTGTCTTGTGCCTTTTGGACTCGGGCCTTCACAAGAAGCTGCAGCCCAGCGGAGACGGTGGTCTGCAGGTTCCCCAGGTCCTGCAGGCACCTGCTCTCCCCATAGCACCTTTGTGGGGCCCCAAGACAGACTCCCACTCCTCCATTCCTGCACTTGCCTCTGCTTAGCTTCTCCCGGCGCCCCGTTGGTTGGGAGACTGAGCTCGCCGGTCCTGACTTGCTCTGCGGTTCTGGCAGCCCGCCCTGCTCCAGACTCCACGCACATGGCCTGGGCCTGCTCTCCAGGGCTCCAGGGCTGTCCACTCCTCTCTCTGCACCAAAGACCCGAAGATCCTTCACTCCTGGCCCAGGGGAGTGTCCAGACAGAGCCCTCTGCCTTTTCCTCCCTCTCCCTTCCCAGCTTTGATCCCCAAATTTCTTCTGCAAAGTTTTGCTCTTCCACAGGCCACATTTTGAATGAAAAGCCAAAAAGGGGTCAGGAAATTCAACATTTATGTGTATTTGGGCCAAGTCTCCTGGAAAGGCACAGTTTCTTAGGGTCTTACGGTAACAAACTAGAGGCAAAATGTTTCACTCAAGGAGCTTAGAAAAAAATTTTAACCAAGTGTCCACCATGTATACCCCACATACCCTGTTTTAGTCAATTCAAGCTGCGACAGCAAGATGCCAGGGATTGGGCGGCTTAACCCACAAACATTTATTTTGCGCAGTTCTGGAGGCTGAAGTCCAAGACCAAGATGCCAGCAGATCCCGTGTCTGGTGAGATGCCTCTTCCTGGTTTGTGGATGGCCACGTTCTTGTGTGTTCTCCTCATATTGGGGGAGAGAAGTCATCTCCCTCGTGTTTCTTTCTCTAAGGGCACTAAACCCATCATGAGGGCTCCACCTTCCTCATCTACTCACCTCCCGAAGGCCCCCCCTCCAAATACCATCGCACTGGGGATTAGGGCTTCCATGTGTGAATTTGGGGGGACACAAACATCCAGTCCATAGTACCCGCACACTATGCATGCATTGTCCAGTGAGCTGCAACCAGCCCTAAGCAAAGCCGTGCGTGGGCTCCTAAGGCATCCCCGAAACACAGCAGGGACCGCGCTATGCAAACGCAGGGCCGTTCAAAGCTGGGTTCCCTGAACCTCAAGCTTGGGTAGAGAATGAAGGAGAGAGCGGATGCAACAGTCTTCAGTTGTGCTTCCGCTGATTTGGTTTGAGTATTAGGCTTCCTTTCGATGAAGTGAGGCCTGGGTAGCATCTGGCCCCTGCAACCTTAACTTGTTAGCACTCTAAGCTAACAAATTGAGCACCTAAATGCAGACACAAGCAGATGGTGTTGCAGGCACTCAGTACCCGCAGGGAGCCTTGCACCCCGTCTGGCTTTGGAGTTATCACGCCGCGCCGGGGTCAGCAGACAGGCTGTTGACGGATTCGCAAGTTCAGAAGCGCGCGTCCGTCAAGCGGGAAGAGTCCGGACTCCATATTGACATCTTCCAGGTGACAACATTTAACTCTTGAATTGCAAGCTGTCTCTGGGTCCAATGTCAATTCCAGACCAATGGACAGACGGTGGGGAGACTGTCACCCTGTGCCTGTGGAGATGTCCCACTCCTCCGAGAGGGCTGCCTGGCGGTGCAGCCGAGAGGCCCTTGCTCAGACCTCAGCCTGTTTTGGCGCGGGGGTGGGGGTGGGGGTGGGGGCGCGGCAAATTCACCTGCGGATTGGAGGCTGAGTTATGTCCCAGTTCGGGACAAATCTCAAAGCAGATTTTTAAAACTTGAATGAAAATTTAAAAACTACTTTCATTAAATTACAAGTAAAATGCTGAGTCCCCCCAAAAAGTAGGTTTTTTAAAAAAAGTCTTAATCTTTTCAATTCAATGAAAATATTTTAAAAAATCGTTTCTACTTAATCTCTATTCCATTGGCAGGCCAGCGCGTTCCATTCCAAGTGGTGGGAGCATTAACACCAGCAGGTGGAATCAGTTCCTCCAACTGTTTAGGACAAGTGTGCCGGACACGCTGTTGCTTCCTGCGGATCACATGCCAGCCTTCTCCACTCCGCTCGCAGCCCAGCGTCACAGCTGCGTGGACAGGGCTGCCCGTTGGAGTTGGCCAATGGAGGCAGGGGGGAGGGGAGGATGGGCGAGGGAGGCCCCGGTGGGCAATGGCTGCATTCCTCTACCAGGGGCTGCACTCAGACCCTGCACCCTCTCCTCCGGCTCAACTCTGAGCTTCCATAACCCCCTCCTCTCCTTGTCCTGTCATGCCTAGGGAGGCGGTGGCTTCCCGCTGTCCTTAGTCCCGGGGCAGGGATTTCACCCTCCCTTGTTGGATCACCTTGACCCTGTCAAGAAAGTCCCTTGGTCACGCTCTTCTAGATTACGCTGGTGTCATTGAGCCATCTGTCTCTTGCTAGAACCCTGACTGACACAGGCAGGAAAAACCTATTGAGAGCTTCTGGGTAAGTTGTCTCCACATTGTCTGCCAGTTGAGCCTTAGTTCCTCTGCCAGGTAGATCTGTTCACTCTGCAAACATTTACTGTATGCCTTCTACTGTGGAGATGCCTGCAAATAATTTAGAGATTAGAGTGGATATCAGCTCAGTCTTGGGCTGGGTGCGTGGGCAAGGAGGGCTTCCTGGAGGAAGAAACTTATATAATCCTGAGTCTAGAAGATGAATAGAAGACACCAGAAAAGAGGAGGAGGGGTAAGAGTGTTCTAAATGTGGGGAATGGAACGTGCAAAGGCCCTGAGAGCACTAGGAACACAGGATAGTGGAGGAACTGAGTTTCTTCAGAATAGTTGTCACCAAGGAAGCTAGGTGGCAGGATGTGAGAAACCAGCTCCAACAGGTATTGTAAACGTGGGAGGAAATGTGACTTTCTACTAAAAGCAGCTCGCAGCCATTGGGGGCGTTAAGGCAGGTGGCTGTGCTTGGATCTGCATCTGTAAGAGTCTTTCTCACCACAGAGCGGAGGAGCAGATGGGCAGAAGCGAGGGGAGCAGGGATGGAGTTAGGAGGCCCTTGAAGAAGCCCAGGCGTCCGGATCTCAGACAGTGGCCGTGGGGTTGCAGGAGGTGGATGGCCTCACGGGTACTTGGGAAGTAGATGCACCTGCCTCTGCAGCCGCCCCGCCTTCACGGCCTGGCTCTGACCGTGGGTCTGAGGCTCCCTGAGGCTGAGCTGCTCGCTTGGAGGTTCCTTGTGCCTCTGCTTCCCCGAGCCTGTTCCCCTCTTTGCCAATCTCCTGCCCAGGGCCCCAGGCCTGCCTCCCTATTTCCCAGCTCTGGCTCCTCAAAGCTCCTGTGAAAGCACAACAGGGACAGACGTGTGTGTCCGTGCAAGCCCAGCACGTGTTTTTAGAAGTGCCTGCTGTGGGCTGGGTCTTCAGGGTGTGATCTTGTCTAAGCCTCATCATAATTCTAGAACATTTTTATTATTATTCCCATTTTCCCAACAAGAAACAGCAGGCCCAGCCTACTAAGCGTGGTGGCACAGTGACAGAGTGACGGCAGACAGGAGATAGGTGTGTCTGGCTCCCAAAGCCGTGCTTTTCCCAACAAAATACACTGTGTTAAATGTAACTCTATTAAGAGACTACATTATGTAAATGCCTGCGAATTAATGGTTGTGAGTATAGGCAGCCTTGATCCGGGAGGCCCTGTCTTGAATCTCAAGCAAGACGAACTTGCTCCCACTTAGCATCAGCCGAGCCTGAGAAGGAGACTTTTCTTTAAACGTAGACCATCTGCAGAGAGGGAGCCGTTCCCGGCTCCGTGTGGCCCCCGCCCCCCATGGCTTTTTTCCTCTTAGCCCATCACTGTTTGTTTTGAAGCCAACAGAAAGCTCACACCTCACAACTTTTGTTCTGCAATTTTAGCACCCAGCTGGTGGTTTCACTGCTTTTTCAAAGCTTTCAGTCTAGCTCAAGACAAAAGTGTGGTTAGAAAAGTAATGTAACTTTTTTTTGATCTCTAGAAAAATGTTTGCCAGTTCATCATAAAACTGTGAGCTTTTCCCAGGCGGCAACAGTGTACCCAGCTCCTAGCACACAGCACCTGCACAGAAAATGCCGCCAGCCGGCACACCTGTCCTCCGGGAGGACAGCATCCGCCCCCCGGGAGGACAGCATCCGCCCCTTCGCTGCCTCTTCAACAGCTCGCCATGCTCTGAGCCTGGACCACGGAGCAGCATCCTCCGATCACCTCTGAAAACTTTACCTTGCTCCTGAAGGATGCACCCTGACCCATTTCACACCCTGATGTCTAACTTGCTGCTGGTCCTCCCACCTTTGGATTCACAAATCGTTCTCCCCAGAGGTGGACTTTGTTGTGGGCTGAATTGTGTCCCCTGAACTTCCTGCATTGAACTCCTAACGGCAGCATCTCGGAATGGGACCTGATTTGGAAACAGGATCATTACAGATGTAATTAATTCAGATGAGAGCATACTGGAGTAGAGTGGGGCCCTAATCCAAAGTGACCGGTGTCCTTAGAAAAAGGGGAATTTGACCGCAGAGACACGCAGACAGGGAGGATGCCATGTGAAGACTGGAGTTGTGCTGCCCAAGCCACCGAGCCACCAGCAGCTGGAGAGGGCCTGGCACAGGTCCTCGCCTCGGGCCTGCAGAGGGAGCATGGCCCTGCCGTCACCTTGATTTTGGACTTCCAGCCTCCAGAACTGGGAGACAATAAGTCAGCCAGTCTGTGGCACTTTGTCACAGCAGCCTAGCAGACAAGAGGGCCTGGCTCCTGGCGCCGGCCCTGCTTCCCCGGCCCTGCTTCCCCAGCCTGGATCTTGGCCTTCTCCCTGGCTCAGGACTGCTGCCTTGCTTCCAGCTCCTCTGCCTCTGGCCGTTCTGAGGGATCGGCTGCCACTCCTGGGTTGTGTGGCATCCAGTGCCCAGGCTACACTGGCCCCTTGAGCAGGAGCCCGGCATAGACATGCAGAGAACTGTGGTCCAGCTGCTGCATCAGCCTTTGCAGGTCGTCATCGGTCTCAGAGGTGCCCCTCAGAGGTAACTGGGGACAGCATAAGGGAGCTTGTGGTGTGGCTCCTTGCTGGGCACCGAGGACCCCACTCTCCTGTGCTCCACTGCTTGGACCACTAGCTTGAAGAATGGGGGCACCGGGGGTGAAGGAGTCTGAGGAGGAGGCCCAGACCTCAGTATAAGTCTCCATCTTGTGACTTCCACACAGACGCTGAGCAGGGAGGGTGTGGCCTTCACACCTTTCCTTCCTTTTCTGACCCAGACTGACTGCACAGCCCTGGACAGGGCAGGTGTTGGGGACACATGAGGCCCTTTCCCAGTGGCCACTTTGCTGCCCTCATAGGTTCACCCAGGCTAGCCGGTGCTCTGCCCCGGGGCTGTGATGGTGAATGCTGCAGTGACGGAAGGCAGACGTGATGAAAACGTCTAAGTGCCTGGGTGCACTTAGTAAACGAGGTGTTGCACCCTCTTTCAGGGGCCATTTCTTCCTCTTGTTGTTTAACTGGGAACCACGGTGGTGCGTGTTTGCCCTGCAGCCTGCAGAGCCATCTCTGAGGAACCCGGAGACCTTGCCTGCAGTGGGATGGCAAGATCCTGACCAGGCATCCATGAATCCTTGAGGGAAGACCAAAGGCTAGGACCCCGTGGTCATCTTCCAGATGGGCGTTGCTGGGGGCCTGAGAGAGGGGAGGAGCCATGGCAAAGTTGTGTACTGCCTGGTCAGGAAATTACTCCGATAGTTAAGAATTGTTAGAGGAGAAAGCACAAAGCCAGGCTCGGGATGACTGGCAATCCCTCGGTCTCTTCAGAGGCTCCCGACACTGTGTCTCTAGGCTTTTACTAGGGTGGTGCTGGGGCATCTGGTCACCCTGCCCAGCAAATGGGCAGATGAGAGGCTGCTGTGTCCTCCTAGAGCCACAAGCCCCAGGAACAGGGACAAACAGCTAGGAGGACACCCAGATATGGAGGTGGGCGGGACATGTACCTTGGCATCAGCTAGACTTGCGTGACCCTGGGCAGGTTACTTCACCTCCCTGAGCCTCACGTGTCGGCTGTGAAAGTCAGGATCGTGCCTCCCTTTGAGGGTTGTCGTAATGCTGAAGACAAAATCATATATGAAGAGAACCTAGAACCTGAGAGACCCTGGACCAATAACGGCTATTACTGAGAGAAGCAAACTCTGCTTATTTGCCAAAGAAAATACAAGGGTGGTTTAGGTCTAAATGTCCCCGAAGCCCCGCCTCTTGTGCTTTCTGGAAGTGTGGCTTCAAGCGTCCCCACGAGATTAGCTCACAGGGCACACGGAGCAGGGTTCCCTGGCACTGACTACAGAATAAAAGTTATTGTGAAGGGAGCGAGTGATGGATGACCAAATCTCCTGACTGATTATTATGTAAAGTGAAATTTAGAGAGGAAAGAGTTCGTAATCAGATAAAGCAGAGAAACTGACAAAGAAAATTGATTTGTGTCCTGAAGCGCTTAACCCAGGGGACACAGAGCCAGTTCATTGACCAACGGCAGGTGGTGCAGGCCGAGCCACCATGGGCGACCCGGACCGGCCCAGCCAGGCCACAGAGCTTGCTCCTGTGCAAGAGCCGCGCCCTTACTGGAGGAAATCGAAGGCCATCTTCCTTTTCCTTAACAGAACCACGATGGAAATGTCAAATAACTGCACACGCTTTATGAAAAATGAAGAATCCACAAATGCAGGTATCTTAATTCCACTTTTAAACATATATCCATTCACTTATGAATAGAATACCATAAGCAAAAATTTGAGTCTCTTTGAAAAATAAAGTAAATAAAGTTAATTACTCATTGCTTCTCCTGACCTGAAATTGGTGACAGCTCTTTTGTTGAAAAGTGACATTTCATAAGATGCTGAGTGTGAAAGCTTAGCAGATGGTAAACAGGTTTTCTACCTCTCCCAACACGCGACTATTACAGAAGGAATTGTGGAGTTTAATACTGTATTTAAAGCCAACATTGAAAATTTCATATGTCAGTTATGTCTCTCCCATTAATAGTCATTTTTTGTCTTCTCAGAAATATACTTCTCTATGTGGGTTTTTTTTTTTATTTTGACGTCTATCAAACTTGCAGATATAGATATGAAAATAGATAGGCAGCTTTCCTAGGTCAAGAAATACAATGCCGTTTGAGTTATAATCTGAACTGACAGAGTCGCTGGAGACCCCAAGCTCCTTCAGCAGGTCAGGAGAATGGTCCAGTTGGCTCCATCAAGCACCAACTTTGAGACTGTAGATGAGTCACTGACCACTCCGACCCTCAGTAAGGCTCACCTGTAAATGGGGAAAACAGTAGTAATTGCCAATTATAATATGTTGCATACGGTAAGCCCCTTACCGTTTGTCGTTAGAAAAATGAGATGCCATCTAAGGAGACAGCTCACCAGGGCCTGTCTCAGGCCCCTGTAGGAAAGGGTTTGGTTTCAGTTTCAGATTCAGAAACTGGATTTTGCTCAGTCTTTTAGGGACAACCCCACCAACCAAGCTCAGGGAAAACTGCAAGGGACATCCTTGGAGCAACGGCCTTCATGAGGCCCAAGAACCGGACACCGCCATGGGATGTACTTTATGATTTGTGGTGTCTCTGTCAGTCAGGTTGCAGTGGCAGAAGACAGAAACCACCTTGGCTATTTTCAGCATATTAAGATTTAATACAAGGATTCGTGCTCTTACAGAATCTTTGGAAGGTCAGCAAGTCATGGCAGTATATCCCCACAGGCTCCCAGTTCTGCCCTTAGAAGATAAATAAAAAGGGTACCTTTCTCTCTTTGTGCCACCCTTGGTTGCTGAGGCCTAGCTGTAAGTCACAGGCCACCCCCTATGGACCCTCCCGCTCCAGTAAACGATGCCAGCTTTGGGACCAAGGACCGTTCAGAGAGATGAGGCATCCACAGCTCGGGCACTGAGCAGGAGCAGTAGGGTAAAATCTATATATCGCTGTCACTGTCTTTGGTCACTACAGGGGGAGGGAAACCCTTCCTTCCTGTGGCCTTTGTCCACTGCAGGCCTGTGATGGTCATCTACTTGCAATCAAAGAGAAAAAAGGCTACTTTCAAGAGTGGAGGCAGCCTCTGTTTGGCAGCACCTAGAACACAAATAGACACCAGATGACAAATTAGCCACTTGCCAGGAGAAATACAGCTGCCAAAAAGACTAAAGTACTCAGACAGGGGTGGGGCCATAGCGCTTTCTCATAGGAGAGTCAGGTGCCTTCCCCCGGCAGCACTGGGGCCACAGGGCCACACTCTGGCCTCCTGACTCCCCCATCGGTGGGCTCCATCTCCACCTGTTGGCAGTCTATCTTAGGACCTCATGCAGTGCCGTCAGTTAGAATTAGGTTGGCTTCATCCTTTCACTTGAGATCCACTTGAGATGATCACCCTTTCCTGAGGATCCCCTTTGCCTGCCAAAACCACTCCTTAGGACATGATGTTTCTATAAAAGTCTGCTTCTAGCCATTCCAGTTTGGTTCTCCCTAGTTTTGCTCCTAGAGGGAAACCCCATCCGGACGTTCAGAGGGCACATTACAATCCCCGTGAGCACTTCCGGCCGTTCCACTTTGCAGCAGCACTAAAAACTGCCACCAGCTTCACAATCATCTCTTTCTCCATCCCTGAGGAAGATGCAGGGCTCAAACCACACACTCCTTCACGGGCATTCAGAGGTTGTCCTTTCTCGGAAAGGTGGAAATGGATACAGGAAGTGGAAGGGTAGGAAGAAGGAATGCCGTCTTACTAGACAAGAGGAGGAGCACCTGAGGTCAGGACCAGGGAGAGGAGCGGGAGGAGGCCCCTCTGTTCTGGAAGCTGAGGAACCTGGAGTTTGGGTTGGCATAGGAAAGTTAATGCAATGCAAAGCAGAAGTTGAGATGGAATACAAGGCTGCGTTTGGCTTTTCTCTTCATTTGCGTCTCATCTGTCTTCTTTGCTTACCTTCTTTATTCGGCTCTTTGATGCCCAAGGTGTTCATCAGTGTGCTTTAGGTTCTGAAGCACAGAGCTAATTTTTGTGTTTGATTTCAGAAATTTACCCCAATATTCTACTTATCTACATCTTTAAACAGTTTTTATTATTATTATTCAATTTTCATTTTTAAGCTTCCTGTTATATGTGTGTTTTAACTTTTAGAATCATCTCAAAATTATTTTGTGGGAAAGTAAGATAACAAAGTGTAAATGACAAATAGCTAAATTTTTCTTCGATGATTTTTACACAGGTGCTCTGCTGCAGTATGGTATATGGGAAAGAAGCTATAATGATTTCCTCTATGGGTGTTAATAGATTATATTTTAATCAACTCGTGCATTCGTCTATTTACTCTACAAAAAACTATCTTAGGCATCTGCTCTGTGTCGGCCTCATACTAGCTGTGAGGGATACGGAGATGAATGTAACGTTTGAGTCCTGTAAGAACTTACCGTCATGGTCGATGTTTCTCAAAGTGCAGCCCCTGGACCGGCATCGGCATCCCCTGGAAACTTGTTAAAAATGCAAATTCTTGGGCCCCAACCCAGACTCATTGAATCAGAGACTCTGGGCGTGGCGAGGAGAGCAGCAATAACTCGTGTTTTGATAAGTCGTGCAGGTGATTCTAACGCAGGCTAAAGTGTTAGAACTACTGGCCTAGGGGAAGATGACAGAAAGACACAATTTCGTGTGATGTCAACCAGAGCTGTGCTCCAGGTGCGCTGGGAGCCCAGTGGCAGTCACCTGGGAGAGCTGGCAATGCCTCACAGAAGAGGTGATGCGGTAACTGAACCTGACGGGCTGGCTGGGGCTTCGCCAGGGAAAGAAGATAGGGAAGGGTGTTGTAGGCAGAGGAAGGATGAGAACATGTGAAAGAGCATGTTGGCTTCGGTAACTACAAGTATTTCATGGTAGAGGGATTTTAAAAATAGGATACTGAAAATGGAATTGGGTTGATCTAGACTGAGTTCTCAGCTGAAGGGGAGAAGGGGGAGTCAACATCTTAAACCCATCTCACTGATTCAGCCTGAATTTCTCTCCCTCTTTATGGCTTTGAAAGGTTAATATTATTAACAACACACGTCTTTGTCTAAGGTTGGAGGTGCCAGTGACATCCTACATTACTTTTATCTTAGAATACCTCGTAGTCGCATTTCATGACTAGGCTACAGCCATGAAGTGATAAACAGACACATGTCCTTTATCTTCCCCACGTCTGCTCTGTAGTTTTGCGTTTGCTTCCCTTTGACATATGATGGCAGATATTGATGGCCCTGAACCTGTCCTTGTCCTAACCTATTTATCTCTACTATTGCTTTATTAGCGACAACTCTTTGTTTTGTTTTGTTTTAGTGGTTGCTCTAGGGTTTACTCACAGTCTGTCTGCAAATAATGTTCCTCTGCTTTGTGTAGAGTTAAGAACCTTCCAGCAGCATGCTTCCATTCCCCCCACCCCGCCTTTGTGCTATTATTACCATACCTCTTAATTCTACATGTTATAAACCCCACAATACATTATTACTTTTGCTTGAGGCAGTCAGTTATCTTTTAAAGAGATTTGGAAAATGAGGGAAAAGTATATTTTCTGTTTACCTACACATTTACCGTGTCCACTGCTCTTCGTTCTTCTGTATAATGTCACTTTTCCATCTGGTATCATTTTTCTTCTGCCTAAAAGAACCTCTTTTAACATTTCTTATAATGTTAGTCTGCTGACGACAAATTCTCTCAACTTCTGGTTGTCCAAAAAAGTCTTTATTTTGCTTTCATTTTTTGAAGATGTTTTTGTGCAATATAGAATTTTATGTTGACAGTTTTTCTTTCAGTGTTTTAATGATGTCACTTGATGGTCTTCTGGTTTGCATAATTTCTGGTGAGAAATTTGCAGTCTTCATTCCCTTTACATAATATGTCTTTTTCTCTGGCTGCTTTTAACACTTTCTCTTAAGTCACTTGTTTTAAGCCATTTGATTATGATGTACCTTGGTGAAATTTTCTTCATGTTTCTTTTACTTGGGGTTTGCCGAGATTGTTTATAGTTTTCATCAAATTTAGACATTTTTTTGGTCATTCTTTCTTCAAATATTTTTTTTTCTCTTCCTTGCTATGCTTTTTCCCCTCACAGAACTCCAATTATATGTTAGATTGCTTGATATTATCTCACAGCTCACTGATGCTTTTAAAAATTTTTTACAATCTTTTCACTTTCTGTTTCATTTAAAATATTTCTACTGTTATGTCGTCAAGTTCATTGATGTTTCTTTTGCAAAGTTTAACAGATATTACTCTCATCTAGTGTAGTTTTTATTTAACATATAGTATTTTTCATCTCTAAAAATTTGATTTGGGGCTTTTCTATATCTTCCATGTCTCTCATCATGTTTAGGTTTTCTGTTTTAACATCCTGTATGCTAATTCTACCATCTGTGTGTCTTAAAAATCAGTTTATATTGTTGATTTTTTTCCCTCATACGTATCGGTCATAATTTCCTGCTTCTTTGCATTCCTGGTCATCTTTTATTGGATGATGAAGAGCATAAATTTTACAGATTATGTTGTAGTTCTTTGTACATTGTTGGGGTTTGTTCTGGGGAACAATTTAATGCTTCAAGGCTTGCTTTTCTGTTTTATTAGGGCAGATCTAGGACTAATTTGGTCCCACCACGAAGGCAATATCCTCTGAAGTTTCTCCTCAGTACCCAATGTATCACGAGGTCTTTCCACCCTGACTGGTGGGAGCACAAATTACTTCCAGCCTTGTGTGGTCCCCTTTGATTTTGCGCCGACTCCTCTCTGTTGGTCTTTCCTGGCCTCAGGTGCTTTCCTTGCACATATACACAGAGCAGTCCTCATGCAAACACTCCACAGGACCCCCTGCAGATTTTTGGAGTTCTCTGTGTGTGACGCTCTCCCCTCTCTGGTATTCTGCCCTGGAAATCCTAGCCAATTTGTCCTCCCTAAACTTTGAACTCTGTCTACTCCTCTCAACCAAACTGCCAAGTGCTCCTTGGGCTCGGTCTCTCTGAACTTCAGCCTGGAAACTCTCTACAGGCAATAAGCAGAAGCAGTTGTAGGCCTCATCTCACTTATTTCCCTGCTCTCAGAGATTAGCATCCTGTGCTGCCTGTTGTCCAATGAATGAAAACTCTCATGTCATATATTTTGCCCAGTTTTCTAGTTGTTAAGGTTGGAGGAGATTCTGTGACTCCATCATGGGCAGCTGGTGTGGAAGTTTCCCCGTCTTAATTCAGGTGGTGCTTTCAAGGACTGTGTGTTACAGTGTCTCAAGGGGCTGAGGAGAGAAAAACTACAAAACTAAAGTTGAATGCCATCCTCCTCTTGTTGGGGGTCCTCGCTGTTTATTATTGGGTGTGGGCTGCTGTGGTGATACAAGCGGGCTGAGCACTGGGGAGACTGTGGACAATTTGAATTGTGTGTTGAGTTTGATGCAGGTTGCATTTGTAAGTATTTCGTACTATGAGTTAGGCTGGAGATATCACATCATATTGTGTTTTCCGAGATATATCGGGAAGTCTACACAGTACCCTGGGAGTCTGCTGCATAATTGGGTGTCCGCCTCTACAAGGTTTTTCTTGCCATCCTGAAAAAGCCCCAGCTACTGGTATGCTTATCATTTTCAGTGTGGGTACAGGACAAAGTGCATGAGAGGGAATCTTGGAGAGGATGGTGGAAAAGAAGGCGAGGATTGATCATGAAGGCCTGAAGACCAAGCCAGGGAATTTTGACTTGTACCACATAGTTACTGTGGAGCCACTGAAGGAGGGGGGGCATTGAGAAACATGTGAGCTGGTGCTTATTGTAGAAACATGATTTCAGAATCTATTGGTGCAGTAGGTACAGCAAAAATAGGTGTCGAATTCATATGCTATTCTATAAAATCAAATAGCCAGTGGTTTCATGAATCTGAACTTTGAGTAAACTATTCTATACGTATTTGATAAAAGGGCTTTCAGTTTGATCAATTGCAGGGAGGAAGAAAAAGAACAAAGGTACAGAGACAACTTTGCAAATGCACTGCTCTTAAAGGAGGGAATCTGATCCTCAAGCAAAAACGGAAAGGCTATGGGTTCACAAATCATAAGTAGGATTGAAACGAGCAGAAAATCAACCAGAAACACTTTCTGGCTGATAGGGGAGCAACACCCCCAGAGCTGGACTAAAGGGTGGATTAGCTGGGCAGCCGGGCTCGATGGGGCTGAGCTAAATGTAGTGAGGTGGAAAATATTTTATTTTCCAGAACCTTTCTCAAGTTTAGCACGTCCTAGGTGTGGCTGAAAGGAGTGTTTTGATAAGTCACTTTGGGGGGCTAAGACCCCAAAAAGGTGTGCCCCCGACATCCTGAGATGTTTGAGAGGCTTCTTTGTAAGGAGGCGGGTCTGGTCAGTTGCAGAGGTGCTGTTTCCCTCAGCCGTGTCTGCTGGTGCTTCTTGACAGGGTGATACTGCCTCCCTAGGGGCCTTCAGGAACTTAAGAGGAGGAGAAGCTACTGGCATTAAGGAAACAGTGGCCAGGGATGCTGGGACTCCTGCAACGCTCAGGAAAGTCCGCATGATGGAGAGTAGTCCCACCCAGATGTGATGGTAACGAGGGGACGCAGAGACCTGCCAGCGGTGGTCTCTGTTCGTCCCTCATGCAGTGCCTGCTCTCTCTCCCAAGAAACGGTGAGCATGTATTTAAATAACACTGGCTGGAAGGGATGCTAAATTATCCTGCCCGAGTATGCTAAATTATCACCCTGCCCAGGGCATCCACACACCCTGTTTGTCCTAGAAGGGGCGACCAAGGGAGATTTCTAGCCCCCTGAAGCTCAGTGCTGTGGGAGTTTCTACTCTTGCTTGGAGCCAGGGGAGAAAACAATGTTCCTTCAACCTGTGGATTTAGAATACCGTAGCATGTGAGTTTCCCCAGGTCCAGGTTAAAAACCAAGATCACAAAAATAGTATAAATAGCATACTCTGGCTTCTGTCCTCAACCCTGCCATTTTTTTCTTCTTATAGGGGAGGTCCTTGCAGTGGCTGCTGCTCAGGTCTCTGATACTATGTATGTGCCCAAAAGCCAATGAGAGCCCCTGCAAAATCACAGAAAAGCACCTCCCAGCACAGCAAAGCTGCCGTTTCCTGCGCCTGCTGATGCCTAGTCCACATGATCAGCACCAGGCTCCCCAGTGAGCCTCCGCTGTGAGCCCAAACCCTCTCGTACTGCCGATGCTGTAGTATAGAGTGTTCTGGAGTCAGCGCATCAAATCAGACTGGGATCTTTGCCAATTCAGGGAGACTCCTTCTCCCTGTGTCAGTCTCCAAATTCCCCATGACTTTTGTGGGGACTGTTCTTCCTGGTTTTGCCCACACGCCTTCCCCAGGGCTCAGAGTGGAACAAGTTCATGGGGCCAGGCAGGAGGACAAAATAGGATTGGGGTCCTGCTGTGCCCCCAACAGCCCACTAGCTAGCATTGTCCTAGTGCACGGAACTCCTTCCCTTGGGTTTGCTCTGTCCCAGCAGAGCCCTTGTTCTGTCACATAAATAGGCACCTGGCAGCCTGTGCTATAAATGTCCACACAAGCCCAGACTTGCCTGAAATTCTGATAAACATAGGCTGTGTCAGGCCAGACCCCTCCCCTCCCGGCCTATGGAGGGTTTAGATGGTGTTTAATGGCGCTCTCCCTGGACCTAAATTGCTCTCTGAATTGTTCTGAGATAGAAAAAGAGACTTTTAGGGAGAGGCAATGGCTTCCAGGCCCCAGCGGCCTCTCCATGTGCATTGTGGCGGGAATCCATCCATCCGTCCTGGCCTGAGGCTGTGGGTATGACCCACCCAGCTTTCAGACCCTCACAGGAGCATCATGCGCAGGACACAGGTGAGGGGCTTAGGGTCCAACTGAATGGAAATTGCTTCTGGCTGTGAAAGTGCTCCGGTTCTCTTCATGGGTGAGGGAAACAACGATAATTTGTACTAAATTCTGCACTAGAAAATAACATTAATAATTTGTACATTATTTGGTGCATCAGATGGGAAAAGCTACTACTGAAATTCACCAGGCCAGAACCCTGATGGAAGTACGCCAGCAGGGAGGGCCTCTCCATCCGCGGCACTCTGTAGAGGTGCCCAGAGGGCGCTGTCGCACATCACCCACCGGGAGAGGGAAAGCCTTGAGCCTGACTGAGCCGTGGTCTTGAGAAAGTTAATGTCGTATCCAAATTTGCTCCAGACCTGGGGAAAATTGGGTAGCCTCTCTCTCTCTATATATCTATAAGAATAAAAGCAGTACCTGCCTCATTAGTTGTTGTGAGAATTCAGAGAGTTTTTACACCAAAAGCACTTATAGTGCATTACAAGCGCTCACTGAATTTCCAGTCCTGTCTCCCTGATACTCAGTCATCTCTGTGGCTGCAGAAACAGTTGTAGTCGAGCCTGGATTCCCTATTTTGCGTGTAGATGCTCTCACGCCAAGATATCTGTCCTAGAACATCCACTTCAGCATTCTGCACCCTAATTACGAAGTCTTAGCAATTGCTCATATGCTTGCTTACAGTAGTATTTGCAAGCGTAGAGTCTTTCCTGATTTCTAAGGAGGGCTTTGCTTTGCCTGGATGTGAGCTTCCAAAGGCTAGAGGTGCCCCGGCTTCTGTGCCTCTGCCTCTCTCATCTGAGTGCCTGTGTCTGGGCCTATGCTTCGTTTGCCATGACAGCAGTTTCTTCTCCGAGGGCTGTTGCTGCCCTTCTGGATTGGCGCTTTGTTACAATGACAGAAGGGCTGGAGTGTGGTGGGTGGGTGGGGTGGGAGGAAACCCATTCTCCCTGCTTGGAGTTGGAACTGAAAGCAGGGTTCCGACTGTCCGGAATCTATACATCATGATCCTTCTGTGCAAGAGTCCTGAACATCTACCAAGAGAGCTGAGCTCCTAGGTCTTACTGAACCCGGCAGACAGTTAGCCATTGATGATTAAGTAGCCAGCAACTAAAGTTTTTTTCCTTTTTGCAATTACTGATTATAGCTTCTAGCTGTTTAACACACCCATTATTAACTGTGCTGCTTAGGCACTATGCTATCTGACTCCCACTAGGCTCCTATAGCTAACATCTCCCCAGAGCCTGGGTCACCATGGTAATGGGTTTGCAAGCTGCTTTTAAGGAATTAGAACTCCTTGTCCACTTCAGGCCAATTGAGACCACCAACTCATCAACTGGGGCCACACAGATGTCTGATAAGTGACCTTTTGACGTCAAGAGGCTAAAAACTCCACCCTCAGATCATTCTAAGGCCACCATTTTGTGAACATGGGTCCTATGAAGAGGCATGAAATCTGACCACGCTTGTGCAGATGATCAATTACCTCACCTCTCCTCAGCTCCAATCACCTACCTCTACATTTCAGATCACCTTGCCCCCATCCCATAAATATCCCTGAGTCCCTATTTTCAGGGAGGCAGATTTGAGACTCATTCTCCCATTTCCTCACTTGGCTGCCTTGTGAGTAAACCCTCTCTCTGCTGCAATCTCGTCGTCTTGGTGTTTGGCTTTCTGGGCGGTGGGCAGAAACGAACCTGGTTTGGTAAACTTACTGTCTCATCATGTCAAGCCCAAGGCTGTGTGGGTTACACCTGCATTTCTCACAGATGCATGGGAAAGTGGACAGGGATCCCAGAGAGGAAGGCTGCCTAGGATGTCTCTCTTCTCTGAAAGATCCTCTCGCCTTTGTCTATCACAAGATGCAGCCTGCCTGGATCCCTTAGTCACCACCTGGAAGGGAGCGGCCTTGGAGAGTCACTGGATCCTCAGAAGACTGTGTGAGTGGGAAGTAAATTCCTACACGTTAAGTAGCCCAACTATTCTGGCTAATACAGATAATCATGGCACTGTTCTAAGAGCTTTACATATGTTAACGTATTCAAACTTCACCATAACCCCGTGAAGTAGGTACTATTAACACTCCCATTTTACAGATGAGGAAACTGAGACCTCTAGAGGATAAATAACTTTAAAAAGTGTCAAATGAATACAGCAGGTCACACAAGTGCTGTAGGAGAAACCCCACAGCATTGCTAGATAGGACCTTGTCCCTTTCAGGAGATACTTAATGTCGTTTATCTCATCATCCATGTGGGTAGGTCAGACAGTATCTTTACCCAGAGGTGAAGCTATTGATGCTGAGAGTGAAGGTGGGTACATACGGATGCTCTTACTGTCTTTCTACGTCATCTTCTGTCATAGAATGCAGGCACCAAGCCTGCAGAGGTCATATCTGCTCATTCTGCTTCTGTCTTGATCTAGTAAGAAAACTAACCTAAAGCATTGCCTTGACTCAGAGATGGGGGGCAGGAGGGTGGTGGGGGGACAGACGGACAGACGGACAGACGGACTGACAGATGGAGCCTGTGGCGGAGCAGTGATCAGGATGCAAATTCTCTGACACGGGCTTTTCTGCTTTGGGAATCACCGGTCCCAGGGCAGCTCTCTCTCAGCTGCAACCTTATTTTCCTTAAGAGCCAGCCTCCCACCTCACCCTCAACAGACACCGGCTCCCCCTCCAATACAAAGGGCAGAGGAAGGTGAGCAGCCTGGGGCAGGCATCCTGCCTTCAGCTGTGGACGAAGGGCTGCCCCAGCCTCCTTACAGGGGAAGACGCGCCACCTCCCGCCTCTCCAGCAAGGCCCCGATTCCTGGCTTCCCCCTCCTGTGACCGAACTCTGTGGCTCTAGGAGGGGAAAGGAGAAAAGAGGAGATCCTTTTGTGACAGGAGGCAGTTTCGTTAGTTATACCTCTGCTCTGATAATAATGTTTTTTTCTATTTATTTTATTTTGAATAATTGACCTTAACTATTTTCTTCACAGGAGCGGAATAATGACATTTTAAATCCTTCCCACCATATCATTAGCTGACAGCCCCGGCACATCCTCCAGAGCCAAATCATTGTCAGGGGGACAAGTCAGCAAGAACTTACTGCTCATGGAAAAAAAATTGCCTACTTTGTCACTGAGTTTCCTTTCCAATCTTATGTTAACTCCTCTGCAGGGATTAGGGAAGTCCATAATCAGGAGTCAGCGACCCTCACATCTCTTTCTCACAGCAAGGGTGGGTACTGGGTCACAGGTGGGCTTGCAGCCGGAGCTATTCTGACCCCAGAGGGGCGGAGGGGGCAAGAGGAGCCTCCCTGGGAAGCAGGGCAGCGAATACCCACACGTATCAGACATGATGATCAGCGTCTCCCCTTCTCTGTATTCTCTGTATTCATAAACAAAGACAGTGAGAGACACTCGCTAGTGAGCTAGAGAACACACCAGATGTGTGTCAGAAAGCTAAGATGGCCATTGGCTGCTCAGGGCGTGAGTGTGTGTGTGTGTGTGTGTGGTTTTCAACAAGACCATTTAAAAAACACAGGTAAAAGATTGTGTAGACAGGTGATGCTCTGAACGTTAGGAAGCGTGGAGGAACAAATATTGTTACATTGGTGTGATTTGAACCAGTTGCTCTAGACATATAGCAGAATTCCTCCTAGGGAGAGAGCTGATCTTTAGTTTGGGGGAAAAAAATACTTGATGAGATTTTGTTCAAGGACCACAAATATAGGACAAGCCTGGGAGAAGGTCATACAAAGAGGGAGTTAAACCTCCTGTACAACAAACACACTGGTATATTTCATCGTCTTCTTGGCCCACATTGCTCCTCCCTCTCTGCTTGTTCTGTGTCCAAGGAAGCTGGCCTCCAGGAGTGCATCTCCCAGGCTCCCCTGCCCTGTGGCTGTCACTGGGCTCAGATGACAGGAGGTACCTGCAGGAAAAAAGAGGAGGAGAGGAAAGAGAGATGTACGTGTGTATCACACCCCCTGCCCCCAATCCCTACCTGCCCCCAAGGGCCCAGTGTGGGCTGCCTTTCTGTGCAGCCTCGGCTCCTCACGGGGCCCCTTCTGTGGCTGCAGTCCTCACCAGGTTCTGGCAACACTGGTCAGACCCAGGGGTAGTAACCGCCTCCCGCCATTGCTAATCCCTGGGGACTTCACCACCTGCTGTTACTTCCCTTTGCCCCTGTGAATAGCCCCTTCATTAAACTGTCTTCAGTCAAACGCTTTCATCCTCTATCAGCTTCCTGCTGGCGCTCTGGCTGCTGTCAGTTAGCTGGGTGATATTATGATTTATAATAAGAAATACGTATTTGGTCTTTATCCCCGCTTCTGGCACAGAGGTAAAAGCCTTGGAATTTCCTAAGTGATGAGAGTGACAAAGGGATCTTTTGTTGTGTTAATGAGGTTACTTTGGGACCACACCTAAGGATGGGGGGCCAGTTGCCAGGAGAACTACCCACATAGTTAGAGAGTGGGAATTTTCAGTCCCAGCCCCCTGCCTCTGGGGAGAGGAAAGGGGCTGGAGGGTGAATCCATCACCAGTGGACGATGATTTAATCAGTCGTGCCTGTGTGCTGAGGCCTCCGTAAAGACCCGAAGTGACAGAGTTTGGAGAGCTCCCCGGTTGGTGAACACGTGGAGGTTTTGGGAGAGTGGCGCTCTCACGGGCATGGATACCCTGAGCCCTTTCCCACATGGCTTGCTCTGTGTCTCTTCATCTGGCTGTTGATTCGTATCCTTCATTATCCTTTGTAATAAACTGGTAATCTAGTGAGTAAACTGTTTTCCTGAGTCCAGCGAGCCCAAGGAGGGAGCCATGGGGCCCCAACAACCTGGACCTGCAACTGGCCTCTGAAGTGGAGGGCGGTCTCGTGGGGCTGAGCCCTTAGCTGGTGGGATCTGATGCTGTTTCCGGGTGGGTAGTGTGATAATCGAGTTGAATTCTAGGACGGGAGGCTGGTGTCGGAGCTTCCTTGTTGGTGTGAGGGAAAAACCCCACACACATTGGCACTGAGTGCGGAACCCTTAGCAGGGATGTTCAGTTGTCCCCTGAGACAGCAGTGGGAGGTGGCTGTGAAGACAAGGGGGTGAGTGTCAGATTAGGCCACAGGAGCAATTGCTGAGATTAAGTGGCTGTTTTAAGCTGTTTCCTGGTTGGGATTGTTTTCTTCTTCTTGTCATTTTATTTATTTGTTTGACTTGTTTATTTACTCTAATTCTCTATTATCTCCACACTCTCCAAACCTTTATTAACGGTTAGCCGCACTAACTAGCTGTAGGTTAACAGGACTTTGATAAGTGCAGGAATCCAGGTCCCTTGCACATTTTAGGGCAACATGGACTGAGAAAATGGCTCGTTTAGAAACAAGCTCCAGAGTGGGGTTAGAGGCCAGACCCCCGGCTGCAGATGCCTCCTGCCCGAGAAAGCTCAGAAGTCGGGGGGGGGGGGGGGTGGGAGGGCGCCTCCGAGCTCCCTGCGGCTGCGGCGAGGGCAGCACGCTCTTCAAGGAAAAGGGAAACCCAGAAAACTCACATTATAACTTAAAAAGAACACTGTCCAAGCCTATAACCACAGTGACATGACGTATAGGCAATCTTTGTCAGAAAGCTATGAAATCAATGTCTGAAAATTTTGTTTCAATTTAAAAATTAAACTTTCCAGAATTTTAAAATAAATTATGTCACAGACATGGGATCTGGGAAAATAAAAACAAAACCAAAATACAGCAGGCATGAAAGGCACAGAAAAGCACATAAAACTCAGGATCAGCCCAGGGCGCACGATCTCCGCCTTAAGCATAACAGCTGGAAAGAGCACATTTCAGGAACTGACATGGCCTTGCCTGTCACAGAAAGGCCAGGGTTTACAATGAATTCTGTCATGAGCTTCCATCTAGAATAGTTTCTAAGCGTGTACATATTTTTTAAAGAAAAAAAGTAGTCTAAAGCAATGGTAAAATGTCTTGAATTTCCACAAGCATTTTATAAATATAAAAATTATGCAATGACGGGGCTGGCCCTGTGGCCGAGTGGTTAAGGTCGCGCGCTCTGCTGCTGGTGGCCCAGTGTTTCGTTGGTTCGAATCCCGGGAGCGGACATGGCACTGCTCATCAAACCACGCTGAGGCAGCGTCCCACATGCCACAACTAGGAGGACCCACAACGAAGAATATACAACTATGTACCGGGGGGCTTTGGGGAGAAAAAGGAAAAAAATAAAACCTTTAAAAAAAATTATGCAATGACTACCTGTTTCAAACACCCTGAATTATATTCAAACATGACAAATGTTGACTAATGAAGGGGGTGCGTCTAGAACCATTTGGCCATTCGATAGTTCTTCTGCCGAGGGACGCCGTCATCTTGTGAACTTCTGCTCAGGAACATTTAGCTATCAGGAATAGTCAACGGTGCTAGAGCCGTGCTAGCATTCTCCCCCATACCCCTGCACTCCCATCCTGCTCCTGCTCTCTCTCTCTCTCACACGTGCACACACACACACATACACACACACACTGAGCAATTACCCTCTAGCGTTAGAATGTTCTGGGGCAGAACAGAGCAACAGACATCCCCCAAGTCACCAGAGCTCAACCTGAGCTGAGAAGGGCCTTCCATGGCTTTAAGGCCTTTCCCGTTCTGGTCTCCCCTGCCTGTCCAGCCTTGTGACCCCCCACTCTCCCTCTACCCGCATCCTAGTCTGCAAACCGGACCAAGGCCCAAAACACTCCTACATGTCCAGGCCTTTGTGTCTTCTGCCCCCTGCCTAGAACACACTTCTCGCTTCTCTCCCTGCTTCCCCCTAAGGGCTACACAGTCTCCGAGTCTCCACTCGGGTACCAGCCCTGCAGGAAGCCATCCCGACTCTCCAGCTGATTTTATTTATTTAAAAATAATGACTGAGTGCCAAGTGCCCCCTTCTGTGCTCCCAGGACACCTCATGTCGCTCTAGCACTTACCACACAAACTGAAATTATCTGTCCTCTTCTCCACCTTCTGCCACTAGGCTATACACCCCTAACCCGTGCTTGGCATATAATAGGAATTCAATGAACACGAGGCGAGTGAGGGAATGGAGTGAATGAACACGCCCTCTCTCACGACCTCAATTCATAATCTGGCCACAAGGACTCTCTGTCTTCTTTTTCACACACTCAAGTTACAAACCCTGAATGATGGTTTGTTCTCGAATCTATAGGGCTAGGTTTACAGCTCAGAATGATCCATATTATGAATGTTTATTTGGATCCTCATTTGAGCCTGCTTAAATCTCTTTATATATCCAGTCTTCCCTTAAACGTTATTCCACTGAAAACGTCCTAGAATTGACTACCAACAGACACAGGGAAAAAGGCATGGGGATGACCCTCCAAAGACTCTCAGCTTCTAGTCTCAGCTTTGCAACCGACTAGCCCTGTGACCATAGTCAAGAAACTGCTCATCTTCGCATTTCATTTTCTCATTTGATCCCAAAGTTGTTAGACGAGATGACGTCATTTATTCAAGAGTGATTGCAGAGTACCTACCCTGTGGTAGGTCTTGGGTTACGGTACTGGAGTTTACAGGAGGAGGGCGGTGGAGGGACATACGCAGAAGCCAGGGACCGAGCTTCATTTTGCTCAGAGCGGTGGTGACAGAGGCATACACGGTGCCTAGGGAGGGACACAGCCGGTGCTGCTCTGATCGGGACAGGCGGGTGCTAGGAAAGCTTCCACAAGAGAGTCGTACTTAGTGTATGTCTCAAAGGTCTTGAAGCATAGGAAGGAGTTAGCCAGGTTGAGGGAAGATGGCAGAAGGGACCCCAGCTCAGTGAATCCCAGGAGAAATGGTAAGAACACTGCAAACAATGCAGAATGAATTAAAGACGAGAGTGAGGTTACAGGAAGACTGAGACCCATGACAGTGACACGGCCCTGGGTTCTCTCAATCTGACCACATCACTGAGGTAGGCAGACACCAGGAGGGACTAATAAGGGGACCTGGTCTAGGCCTGGGGGGCTGTCATGACGAAAGGATTTCTGAGATGTCATTTTTGCTAACATGGGAGGTGGGGCAGGAGTTTGTGGCAGGAAGAGCATCAGGGTGGGCGGAGGGGCTGGGTGGGCATCAGGCGCAGGGATGGAGCCGAGGGTTGGGTCTGGCTGGAGAGTGAGGGGCCCGCTGCCCTCACAGCGTGGCTTCCTGTGATCACAGCCTCTCCCTCTTTTGCACTTTCCACGTTCCAATGCCTCCTTGTTTCTCTGCAGGATTTATGTGCATGTCACTCCCTAGAGAGCAGATGTGGGGTTTCCAGATCTTGGAAATGCTGCACCTGCTCAGTACCTGCAGCCCCAACACAACAACGCAGCTGAAATTCAATAAACATCAGAAGGAGCAGAGGCTCTCTTCCGGTGGTACAAACCCCATGCCGTTATTTGCAGCTCACAGGTCAGTTTTTCTTAAGGGCAGTGAGGCTGTAATGACGTTCTCTAGATGAGAAGAGCGAGTTTTGAATCTGTCTTCCCTGAAAGCTCCATCTGTAACAATGAAAACCATTCCGACCCTCCTCAGAGGGGAAATGCATAGAATCTCGGAAGAAATCCCAGATAGTGATGGTCCTCCGGACCCCGTAGGCAGTGTGTTTGCTCGCCAGCATGATGCCGACCTCCTGTCTGTGTGCCTGTGAGCAATGCCCATGCTCATTTCCAAAAGTTTTTACAAATGACACAAAATGTAGATTGTGTGTGAAAAAACCCAGATGTCACCATCGCTTGATGTTAAAAGGGTGAGGATGTTGTTATCAACACAATATGTCCTGTGTCCTGACGACAGAAAGGATGCTGGTAGGGGACCAGGGTCCTGAGCGGGGCTTCTTCTGGGAGCGCACTCCTGCCTCACCCTACACGTCCCACACCCCACTGTGTGTGTTGAATCAACCTGAGGAACAGCATCCTCTTGAAAGGTGAGTGCCCAGTTGGAACATGTGCAGAAGGACAGAAATTTCCTTCCCTTTAAAGTTATGAAAATGGTCTTATCTAGCCTCCAGGCTAGATACTCAAATTGAATTTTCAAATTCAAGTTATTTGAATTGTAAAGTGCCAGCAGGCTGTGATGGAATCTACTGCAGAGAAGTTTCGCTTAAACATTGGATGTGAATGGAGTGTGTTTTTAAAAAACACTCAAACTTTACATAAATCATCTCCCGAAAGGTGCTTAAATTAAACGGCAACTGTGAGAGTCACTCTTCTTGGAAAAATCTAGTTACAACTAATAAGATGTGCTATCTTAATATGTAGTTATGTTAATCAAGTGGGTATGACATTTTTATAGCTAAATGGTTTCTGTCTTTTCATCATTGACTTTATTTGTTATTTTTATTATGGTTAATGGGAATAAGCATTTAAAGAGTCATCAATGTATATGGCAAAATAAAAATTGTTATAAAGGAGGTTTCTGATGAAATAACAAGCAAAAAGGCTACTTTTTGCTGAACTGATTGTCTACACCTGTAGGGAGAACTCCAGGCTAGCCCTCAACTGCAGGTTAGTCCCGAACCTCTGGCCCCAAGGTAAACACTGGGCTCTGTCCACTCCCTGTGTCTCAGGGAGCCTCTTTCAGGAAGAGCACACCTGCTCATCTGACAGTCAGCAAACATCCATGAAGTCTCTGTGTGCCGGGTATTATTTTAGGTCCTGGGACAGTAGCTAAGACACAGCCCCTGCCCTCACTCAGCTGTAGGTCTAATGGGGGATAGAAATAAATAAAGCTGGTGTGTTGAGAACTGTTCTGGGGTAAACCACGGGGTGCTGGGAGCTCAGAGGACATCTGCTCACACAGGCTTAGAGGATCCCAGAAGGCTTCTGGAAGGAAACACAGTCTAACCTGGAAACCCAAAGATGAGCCGAGCCTATTTAGGCAAGGAAGGCAAGAGAGAGTATTCCAGGTGAAGGAACGGCATGAGCAGAGGCCTGTAGTTACAGGTCATTTAGGGAACTGGAGGTTAACAGAGCAACCCTGGCAACCACCAACGCCCAACCACGTGTTTGTAAGTTCAGACCCCTGGCTCTGGATCTCTGAGTAGCAAGTCAGTCAGATAAACTCTACCGAAACTCCGTTAAAGAACCACCCAGAAGATAGTGACAGACACTTCTGAACAAAGTGGGTCAAACTGAGTTGAGGTAAATCCTTAAGTTAAATAAATATATTTTCACAGAAACAGAGCTGGTGGCTTCCAAAGCTTCTGTGTGTTTCCATCTTGAAGTGGTTGCTGCATCCGTGACTGAAGTCAGGATAAGGGCTGAGCTGAGGGGAAGTGCCGGTGGAGGGAGTGGGAGGCGCCTAGCAGGCAGGCGGGACAGGAAGACAGCTGCCCCGGGATGTGTGAGCCCTCACTGCCTGCCAGCACTGCAGACAGCTGAACCGAGGGCACAGAGCCTTCCTAACCTTGTCATCGCAAACCCTTTCAAGCCATTACGTTTGATTACATGAGAGAGGCCGGGAAGTTAATACACACACATGCTTTGCTGAACAGTTAATGAAATCACAATGAAAGAATTCAATGACCACATCAATTATTAACATAAAATTTAACTTAATAATGAAGAATAATGTCACTGCCTTCATATCTTCCTAAGTGATGCCTTGCTCTTTTCATTCAACAAGTGTTTATTGCATACCTACTTTCCGCCACACGTGAGATGCTGAGTGCTGGGGATACAGAGATAAATAAGACCAGTCCTGGACCTCAATGGTGAGACGGAAATCACCACAAACAGCTGGGGAAGAAGAACACCCTTCAGCCATGTTTCTGTTTTCTCC
Source organism: Equus quagga (assembly GCF_021613505.1). NCBI lineage: Eukaryota > Metazoa > Chordata > Mammalia > Perissodactyla > Equidae > Equus > Equus quagga. Next base: position 75,390,432 of record NC_060272.1, read on the forward strand.
CCTGCGATAGCCTATTTCCTGTGTGTTCCTTTCCGTCAGTCTTTTTCCTAGAAATCCTCCCTTGTAGTCATAGAGTTCTGTGCCCTGAGGGGTCCTTAGAGGTCATACAGCCTTTTGTTTTCAGCCTGTCTGGATCCTAAGGTTTCTCGGCAGTGCCTAGGGGCCACTGGTGATAAATGCCCATGGTTCTCTGCTTACTCACTCATTCATTTGACCAAGGTATAGAAGACCTGGTTATTCCAGCCACAGCATGAGAGATAGAAGGCTTGGCAGTGAGTAAAGGCTGGAGATCCAAATGCTGATGGAGGTCCCTGTCTAAGTGGCTTTTAGAGTTTGTGGGGAAGGACATTAATGAAATCATATCGCCAATGTGTACTTACAACTGTGACACGTGCATGAAGAACAAGTACATCTCACTTGAGGATGTGGAATAAATATGGGATCTGACCCAGGCAGCAGGTTCTGGAAAGGCCTGGGGAAGTGCGGGTTGACAAGAGGCCTGATAGGGAATGTGCATTCAATGGGGAGGGGAGGCATTCACGGAGAGGGATGGTGTGTATCAGTGGCTCGAGATGGGAGGGATTTGGGTGTTTTCAAGAGAAAAGAAGAAAGTGATGAGATGGAACTCAGAGAGTGAGGTGGATTGTGGAGCAAAATGAAGCCGAGTATGTAGGACCCTGTAAACCACATTATGGATGTGGGTCTTTGTGCTCAGAGCGATGGGAAGCCATTGAAGAGGAATTTAATGGGAAGAAGCACAGGGCTGTTGAGAAGATCACATCTGAACTTGAAAAGTTCGCTCTGCTCCAGTGTGGAGAATGTACTGGAGGGCACTGCATGAGAGTCATGCTCGGCAAGGGAGTTATTGGAAGTGGTTCAGGCAAGACATGATGCTGTGCGGACTCAGGAGCTGGTGGTAGAAAGCAGGTGTAACAGCTGTGACTTGCCCCATGACTCCCAAGGGGTGGAAAATGCTCCCTTTCTTTTTTTTTAAACTAAACCAGATTCGGCTCCAAGTGACCACTCAACATCGGGAGTGAGTGATAACCTGGAGCCAGGTTTTATTTGATTGTCATGCTTTCCCTCCCCATCCCTGGGGTCACTCCAGGGCTTACACATGAAAAATGGGCCAGAGGCGTCATAGAATTTTTTCACAGCTTACAGTCTGTTTCTGTCGAGAGAAGACTTGGCTTAGCTGCGTCTATTGCCTGATTCTAAAATGAATTTGAATCTGCATGAGCCCAAATGCCAGCCATCTATCCTTGTCTAGAAGTCAAACCGTAACAAGGGGTGCTGGCACCTGGAAACATTTATTTGAAGTATTTGGCCACAAAAAATAGATTGCTTGTAGATCATAGTTCTTTAGATTCTAGCTTTTCAGTTGCTATAAAATTTTACAATTGCCACCAAAGGAAGGCACTATGTGTTTAAAATAAACCCAAACAACGTCCCTGCAAGTCTGAGTGCACTCTGTGTTCTGTCGCAGAGCTGCTGGTCAGCATTCACTGTGGCCTGTGCTTTCTGTCCTGCCCTTCATAGATCATTTGGAAGTGGAAAGCTCTGCCAGTGGGATCAACCTCCCCACCTCAGCTTGGCCATGCTTCACCATGGCTCCCAAGACGAAGGTGACAAGTCTGAGTTCCCAGGCATCTCTGCAGCCTCCCCCATCCAGGGCCCTGAACCCTGGGCAGTTCAGTGAGCATGGGGCAGGGCTCTGCCGCCCCTGGACCTTGCAAACCTGTCGCCTTTCCCAAATACCCTCACCCTTTTCCCCTTGCAGCCTCCACCTCCTCTCCCTTTTGGGTAAGTTATACCAGCCTAGATATTTCAAATAAAGAGCTGTGCAGCTTGGGGCTGGGGTGATTTTGGGGGTTACTTACCCCAACCTTGCCTGAAACAGAAAAATCTTGCCCCTAGGGCAAGGGAACCCACAACTCTGGAACCCAAAGGCCCAGGGCAAGAGGAAAGAATACCTTTTTCCATTACAGATGAATGGAAAGTGCATTCCCACTGCTGCAAAAAAAGACAAGGCACCAATTAATCCATCAGTGAGTCACACTGTGTCTAGCTCTGCCTGGCTCCGTATACCGCCATCTCCCTGCCTCAAGGCAACACTTGGAGGTCAGGCAGTTCCTGTGGTCTCCGGGCCCACTGCTCCCTTCTGTGTGGATCCTTTCTCAGAGGGAGTGTTTGTACTGCCTGACTGCACCTCTGTGAGCAAGCGGATTGGACCAAGGATGCACACCTGCGGGGCCACTGCATGTGACTGTGAAGGTTGTACCTTGGATAAGGCACATAGCCCAGGGCAACGGGGACTGAAATCCAGGCCATACCCAGCTGCAAAATGACACACCTTGACTGGAGGTGCAAGAGCCTTGGGAAGGGACTTCTTTTTGAATTTGTCCATCCAGAGACAGACCCTTTTGTAACTGTCTGTCCTGGAGGGGAGTCTTTTTCCCATTAGCATGAAGACACTGCAGGCGGTAGCAGGAGCCCTGGGCACTGGACCCAGAGAATGGGACAGTTGCCCAGGAACTACCCTGATGCCCAAAAGCTCTGCTGAAAACTGACGCTCCATACAGGATGAGGACTAACCCAGCTGGGCAGAGGATCTTAGGGAGTGAGAATCTTACAAAATAGGATCTTAAATGATTTGGAGAGACTGAGAGGGGGTTGCAGGGACAGAGCACAGAGAATTTGGTAGTCAGTCAGAGCCACGAGGTGGAGCCAGGCTGGTTAGTGGCAGCATCAGTGTGGCCGAGCCACACTGGAGATGGGGCCTGGCTAGGAGCAGTGGGTGGGTACCTGCTCCCTGGGGATGATGACTGGGGTGGTTCTGTACCCCAGAGCTGCAGGTGGCCACCAGGCTCCTGCCAGGTGCTGAGTGGCACCTGCCAACTCCAGGTTGCTGCATGGCCATTGACATTTCCTTCTTCCTCTCTTGTACCTTGAGACCTATCACTTGAGGCAGCCTGAGGGTTTTCTTGGTCCTGGCAACCTAAAGGAGTACAGTAGCCAGCACAAAGTATGAGAGTGAATGGGCAAGACAGCACACAGAGAAGTGCAGACAACTCCCACTGTAACACATACCCGAGGCCAGGCCACTACTTGCCTCAGTGCGGCGCTGACTTATTCTCCAGTCTTGGGTCCTGAGCTCAGTGAAGAGCTTCTCAGCTGCTGTTTACTGCCTCTACTCCATCCACCAGCCCATCCTACCACCGGGGTCGTGGGTCCTCACAGGACAGCGAGTGGGTGTGTGGCATATGATATAGAGAGGAGGTAGGACTATGGAGCTATCCAGCTCCTGTCCTGACAGAAGCCCGCTTCTAAAACAATTCCTTCACAGCACTTGTTGCAATCGCGATCATTGTTCATTTATTTGCTTGATATCCGACTCCCCCACCAGGTGATGAGCTTCCAGAGGACTGGGGGCCTCTTCATTGTACCCCTCACGTCAGGCTGCTTAACACATACGTACTGAGGGGAACTGAACACGGTGCAGTATACGTCTACAGAAATATTGTTCTCTACAAAATAATCACCTTGGTAGGCACTTTTCCCTAAATGTTTTAGAAAAAGGCTTTCAGAATTGTCTTCAGAATTAGTTTAGACGCTTCATGAGAAAAAGAAGCCTTAATGCTTTATGCAACCAACAGTAAATGAGAGCAGGACCACATTAACATACACAAAATCAGCTAAAATCCAGCTGATTAGAGAAATGCTTTTAAGTGGCTGACTCTTGCACTTTTAATTCCCAGGGTTCCTACTTGTCTGGCCTCTGCACCCCTGAGCTTGTTAAAGCTGGAGAGCTGACCCGCTGCTCTAAGAGCCGGAGGCTCGCGTGCACCCGTCAGATGTAGGAAAACTGCATTTCCTTTCTGATGAACAATAACTCACTGGCAATACTTAAAATCCATATTATGCTTTTGTTCTCACTTTTGTCGTTCATATTCAGACTTTAATTCCACAGCCAAGGTTGTCCATACTTGGTGTGGTCGTGCTCAGGGCGAAAGAGAATCATCAGCCCTGGGGTTTTCTAAGTCCTGTCACCTCCCCCAAGTCACAAGTGTGACTCTTGGACAACGACCTCTGCCCCGCTTATAGGGAAATGTAGATTCCACCGTGCGGTTGGAGCACAGCAAAACCTGAGACCACCCCAATCACCCACAGCTCAGCTCAGGCTTTCCATGTGCTCCCGTGTCTTCCCCCTCAGGACGTAGATACGGGGACCCCAAGACTAAAGGGGATCCTTGGCTTCCCTGAGGAATTAACTAAATGGGCTCCAGGTGAGAATAAAACACTTTGCATTGAACTGAAGGTCATGAGCTCCATCCCAGACTTTTCCAGCTTTTGCTGAGTGTCAGAGGAGCGTGATTTGACAGGCACCTGCCCATGGTGCCATTTCACAGGGCCCCACGTACCTTTGAGGACAGCATAGCAGGGCTCACCAGAGCAAGACAGGTTGTGTTGGCTGGTCCCAGAGGGTCAGCAAGTGCGCCTGCATCTTCCTACAGCTTTGCCCCAGCAGGAGCTGTGCCTGCAGAGTTCTGTAGCTTGGCGGTCACAGGGTCACCTCCACCAGGAGACATACATGAAGTGCAGAGAACATTCGCCTGAAAGCCAGACGGTCTGCGGTCTCTTCCCTGGACTGCTGACCTTTGGCTGTCTAAGCCCTGCACTTCTGCTGCCTCGACCTTTGACATTCCTGCTTCTCCAAGCCTGTCTGAACCCCGAAGCATACCCAGTGCCTTCCTGACCCCCAGTTCCTGCTTTTGGTCCTGGTTCCTGACCCAGCCCTGCTAACGCCCAGACCCCAGGCAACACTGAGCTGGGGGGCTTCGTTGGGCTGTGGGAGAGCAGTGCAGCACACGTGAGAGAGACTGCAGAACGTGCAGCCAGAGATCCTGGCTCCAGAGCCTCATCGGTGACATTTGTGCCCCAGCCCCATCTTCTGACTCATGTCCTACCTCACTCCAGCCCTGCTCCTTGCTCCATCAGACTAGACTTCACATGGCTTTTGAGAAAGTCAAGCTTCCATACCCGTGGTTAATTTTCCACAGGGCAATATGAATACTTTTCTGAAGAAAGGCAATATGTTGCTGTACAAATCTGCTATATAAGATTAGTTTTAATTTGAATTTTTAAAAAAATCCTTACAGATTTTTAAACCTTATATCTTTGCTGCAGTGGCAAATTTATTACCAGAAATGGGCTTCCATCTGTAAGGAAGTATGTATCAGGCACCTTGCCAGCTGTTTCACTCTATCTCACTTAATTATTCAACGAAGTGGATATTGGCATTTCCATTTACAGATGAGGAAACTTTGGCTTCAGGAAGTTAAGTAACTTGCCCAAGATCATAGGAAGTGGCAGCAACAACCAATATCAAAGGCAAGAATAACACGATTTTGTTGTTAGGAATTTTTGCTAAGATGTATACATATGTTTTAAATGCTTCTCTATGACTATAAGTATTGACTAAACATGTCGATTGGGACAGCAGCCTAAGAGCTTCAAGGAACTCTCCCCTTGCCAAACAGCAAAAGCCTGGAAGAGACACAGCAGTTGACACACTGCTGGTCTCACAAGAGGTCAGAGAGTTCTCCAAAGCTCTCAACATAGGTTCAGGCCAGAGCAACAACCAGCTGGACTGGGGATTATGCAGGGAGGCAGGCAGCCAGGAGGGGTGGAGGTTGTCTGTCAGGAATAACTGATAGCAGCAATTCTGTGGGGAAACGGAGTCAGACAAAGGTCAGGCAGGAGAGTCAGGGACTCCCAAACTGAGCCTAGACTCCCAACAGGGGCTGAAATAATCCTCAGTTGGTGATGCACCCTGGCTTCTGGCAAAAGATGAAGTGAATACTCTCTGCAGGAAAGCTTCCAAAACCCCCAGTTTAGGCTCACAATGCCCCATGGATTAAGATCAAGCAATGAGTTCAAATCCAAGATAACAAACACAAGAGAGCAAGGTACTGTGACTGAGAGAGTTAGCAGAAACAACAGACAACAGATTTAGATGGACAAGGACTTTGGACATTGCAATTGTCAGAATATAGACTAGCTATGTGTTACTAATAAGAGAAATTAAAAATTCAACCACAAAGATTATCAATTACCAAGAAATGGTTAGCAACAATGTGTTTTAATAATTAAAATTCTGGAAATGAGGAAAACTACAATAATTGAAATAAAAACTTAACAAATCGGTCAAACAGCAGATTAGACACAGTTGAAGAGAGAATTGTGAACTAGGAGTTATACCCAAGAAAATTACCCAGAAGTTAAGGATATGGAAAATATTAAAGAGAAGATAACAGAGATGGAATATTGAATGAGATCATCTAAGATACATCTAATCAGAATTCTAGAAGGAAAGAATAGACAGAATAAAGAAGAGATAATACATAGAGAGATCATTTTCCAAGATTGATGAAAAATGTGAATCTACAGATCTAGGAAGAACAATATACCCCAACCAGGAAGGACCATTAGATTGATAGCCTCCTACTCAACAACAGGAACAACCAGCAACCTCTATCTCCCCCTTGTTCAGGCCCGGTCCACAGCTCAGGGGACCAGGAGTTAGGAAAATGAGGGGGAGGTTGGTCTGACATTTAACTTTCCTTGCTCCACCTCCATCCCTTCCCCACACCTTCTGCCTCCTGCATGTTTAAGATGGGATAGGGAAGGAACACACAAATGAGAGGAAAAAGGGGGCCTTTATGCTCAGCTGGCATTGGTAGTGTTCCCACTTGTCTGGCAAACGCCTTCTGTTTTGAAAGACTTTCAAATCCTTGCTTTCCCTTCTGGGGTACTTTTGTGAGCTGCACTCCTGGGCTACTCTGTTTTGACCACACCTTTAGCTCCTGCAACTACTATACACCTACAGTCTCTTTTGGCTATAATTCCTTGTCCCAGCAGGCAGCCCCCTTGGTAGGGTCCTTCAGAATGACATGGGCCTGATTTCCCTGAATGGAGACCCTCCTGCTTCCCTGCCCTTTCAACTGTCTAAGGGCAGCCTGCTCCCACTGATGCCCTCCTGGCATCCTCTTCTAGAGACATCCAGGAGAAGGACATGTAACCGTCTCACTCTGCGTGTGTGCCCCTGCATTCCCAGGAACATGTTGTGCTCTCTCAAGAACCTCCTGCTCTGGTAGCAGCATGGGCTAGGCCTAGAAGTTTTTCCCCTAGCTCAGCAAGCATTTGGAAGCAAAATGAGGGGCCTACAGGTAACCTCAGTGTCTGTGAAGCCTTCTCCTGGGGCTCCTTACCTGGCTGCAGGTGGGTGGGAGAAGCACCCTCTCGGCTCTGCTGTGGAGCAGGGCCACCACTGCCCTCTGTGTCTGTGAATTCCTTTCAAAAACTTCTCCTCAAGAAATCTCTAGCTTCTTTGTCAAGACTGAGGTAGTAGTTACTGGACTGACCTGGCTATATTTTAACTGCGTGAATGAGTCTAGAAACTTCCTTTTGAATAAGGAGTTCTTGTCATTTTTCTTCATCAGCTTTGTGACCTTAGCCAAGGTTCTGAGACAAGAGATACATTAGTTTGGTTGCTTGAAATTGATATAAACAGTAAAAGAACTGGTCTTAAAGAAAATTACTCTGTGTGTGAAGCAGATACAGACAGTCTCCTACTTATGATGGTTCTACTTACAATTTTTTGGCTTTACCATGGTGCTAAAGTGATACGCATTTAGCAGAAACTGTGCTTTGAATTTTGAATTTTGGTCTTTTCCCAGACTAACGATATACAGTACAATCCTCTCTCAGGATGCTGGGCACTGGCAGCGAGTTGCCACTCCCAGTCAGCCCCGCGATCACGAGGGTAAACAACTGGTACACTTACAACCACTCTGTATCCATACAACCATGTTGGTTTTCACTTTCAGTGCAGTATTCAATAAATTACACGAGACCTTCAACACTTTTTATCAAATAGGATCTGTGTTAGATGATTTTGTCCCAACTGTAGCCTAACGGAAGTGTTCTGAGCACATTTAAGACAGGCTAGGCTAAGCCATGATGTTCGGTAGGTTAGGTGTATTAAATACATTTTTGACTTACAGTATTTTCAGCTTATGATGGGTTTATCAGGACGTGACCCCATGAAGTCAAGGAAGATCTGTGTTGGACAACTCTCTAATTTTACTTAGGATGCTGACTGTGCTCGCAGGCTGAGAATAAATAGCAACAGACACACACACATGCTCTGCTTCTGCACTTTCCTTTTATATATTGGCTGTCATCATTTTTTCGTATCTCACTAAAGGATGGACACAGATCCTCAGGCTTCCCTTCTCCCTCTCACCCTCCAACTCCATGCTCCCTACTTTTCTTCTCTGTCCCAACAGGAAATGACTTGCCTGGCTTTGAGTCATCAGCACGTGGTTCTCACACACACACACACACACACACACACACACACACACGTGTGGTGCAGCTGGGAGGGCCAAAATTTGTTCCTGCTGGCCTCACACAGAAGAACTCCCAGACTGGCTCTGTTTCTCTTATCATTCGCTTCATCCAACACTTTTGCTCAGAATTTAATGCCATGGGAAAACGGCACACATCTGAAGCCTTTTCATCCAGAAAACAAGTGCAGAAGTGGATCTAATTCTCACTTAGGTTATTTCATTTCCCAAAGAGAGAACCATACAGATGAAACAGCATGCCAAAAGCAATTAGATTTTCTCCTTTACTCATCATTTTTGGTAGCTATTTTCCTCTGGTATGCTAAACAGATCTACAGCCCCTGATTGAAAACCTTTGAGGCCAAATGTGTTTTAGATTTCAGAAATTGTCAGATTTTAGGAAGGTAGTGTAGTGCAAATAACATATTTTATGTCACAGCCCCGGGGTCTAGGACAGTAACTCATAATTAAACTCATTAACATTTCTGTAGCAAAGGTTATGAACAGTCACCCTACACGTAATGAATTAAGATCATAATTTCCTTCATGTCGTTTCAGGTGAGATTTTGCCACCAAATGAGAAAGACAAAAAAACCTCTCAGGTTTTGGACATTGGAATTGCAAATAATGAATTATGGCCTATATTCCCAGTTTTTTACTTGCCCCATAAAAACCAACTACTACATCTTTTTCTTCCTTATGTCTTCCCTCCTTTGCTCATAATTCTGGTCTGATATCGGAGCCTTTTCCTTGTCATTCCTCAATCTTATGATTCTTAAATATCTCAGCTATAACTGTCCAACTAGTTTTTCCTTTCAAATCCTGTAGCTATGACCCCCTTTGCACACAGAGAACATTCGGCACAGACAGAAGTGGTCTAGACTTGGATTTTAGGCTTCTTGAAACAGATTTTCTGTCTTACACAGCTTTGCAGACTCCACAAACTGAGGGACTTACCAAAAAAATAAGGCCTCTGGTGTTTGATGGGCTAACACTTAAAAGGACATTCCAAGCAAAGCTCACTCCCTCACTCCTCGTTCATTGGTTAAGTCAATGAGGATTACCTAATGGTTCCTAAGCAATCAGGCTCACAAGACTCCACGAAGACTGCTTTCTGGTTGCGGATGACTTTCTGAAGTAGCCTGGAGTTATACGAGACTGCTTACGCCAGGAAACAAAACCCTCAAAACACAGCCCAGCAGAACGTAAGCAGATGCTTCAGACAGGGGGACGAAGTTGTTCTACCCACCGGCAAAGGCTGATTTTATATCTCTTGGGTGGCCTCCGTTGTGGGTCGTGGCTCCGTGTCTTACGCAATTCACTCAAGAATTACTAATTTTATTTGTGCAAACAAATAAGCAGCATTATTCACAATAGTCAAAAGGTGGAAATAACACGTGTCCACTGAGGTATGAACGGATAAACAGAAAGTGGTATATACATATATGGAATATTATTCAGACTTTGAAAAGGAAGGAAATTCTGACACATGTTACAACATGGATGAACCTTGAGGACATTATACTAAGTGAAATAAACCAGTGATAAAAAGAAAAATGCCGTATGATTCCACTTATATGAAATATCTAGAGGAGTCAAATCCAGAGAGAGAGAGACAGTAGATGGTGGTTGCCAGGGGCTGGGAGGAGGGGACATGCGGTATTGTTATTTAATAGATACAGAGTTTTAATTTTGCAAGATGAGAAAGTTCTAGAGATTGGTTGGATAACAATGTGCAGATACTTAACACGACTGAGCTGTACACTTAAAAAGAATTCAGATGGCAAATTTTATGCTATGTGTGTAGTCATGTGCCACACAACAACGCTTCAGTCAATGACAGACCACACATAGAATGGTGGTCCCATAGATCATAGTAGAGTTGGAAAGTCCCTATCACCTGGTGACAGCGTAATCGTCCTAACTTTGTAGCGCAGCGCATCACCCACGTGCTAGTGGTGATGCTGGTGTAAACAAACCTACTGTGCTACCAGTCGTATAAAAGTACAGCACACACCATTATGTACAGTACATAATACTTGACAGTGACAATAAACGACTATGTTACTGGTTTATGCATTTATTATACTATACTTTTGAAATCATTATTTTAGAGTGTACTTTTTCTACTTATAAAAAAAAGCTTACTGTAAAACAGTACGCCGTGTTATGCTGGCAGCAGACTCCTACATCTTGTGTTTACTGTGTCTCTTGATTGTACACTTTCTCTTGTGCTTGATTTAATCTCATGTTGTTTTGTTCATCGTGGCTCCTAAGCATAGAAAATCCACCACTAATGTTGCCAGTAAGAGGCCACATTGAGTAATTGACCTGGAAACAAAATTAAAAGTGACTAAGGACTATGAAGGTGGAAAATCAGTGATGGTTATTGCTCGTCAGTCAGGGGTGTCCCATTCTACCATAGCTACAATCTTGAAGGACAAGAACAAAGTGACAGAACTGTTGAAGGACCTGCTTCATCCAAGTCAAGGAGACTAACGAAAATTCGAGAAGGGCCCATATCAGACATGGAGAAACTTCTAATGACCTGGATTGAAGACCAGACGCAGAAGTGCGTTCCTCTCAGCACATGACAATCACAGCCAAAGCAAAAAGTTTGTTTGCAATGTTGAAAGAAAAGGCTGGACCTGACTACTATGCTGAATTTACTGCTAGCTCTGGGTGGTTTAAACAATTCCAGAATCCTTACTCATTACATAGTGTGAAAGTGAGTGGTGAGTCTGTGCGCTGATATGAAGGCAGCTGAAGAAGTTTTAGAAACTCGAGATAAGCTGATTGTGGAGGAAAATTACTTGCAAATATTCAATATGGATAGAAACTTCCCTATTCTGGAAACAGATGCATGAAAGGACTTTCATCCATAAGGAGGCCAAGTCAATGCCAGGTTTCAAGGCTCTTAAGGACAGGATAACAGTCTCAACTGGGGCAATGTTGCAGGCTAAAAATGGAAATCTTTTGTGATCTGGCACAGTAAGAACCCCAGGGCCTTCAAACACATCAGTCAGCACACACTGCAAGTGTACTACAGGAGCAGCAAGAAGTCATGGATGACCCAGCTCCTCTTCCTAGATGCCCTCCTGAATTGCTGTGCCAGCGAAATGGAGAAGTGCTGCTGGAGAGTAACATACCTTTCAAGATTTTGCTTATTGTTGATAATGCTCCTGGCCATCCTCCTTTTATTGGTGATCTTCATCCCACTATCAAAGCTATGTTTCTCCCTCCAGACACCACCTCTTTGATCCAACCTAATGGACCAAGAAGTTATAGCAGCTTTTAAGGCCTTCTACCTACAGAGGACCCTGCCCAGGCTGTTGCTGCAACTGAGGAGGACACTGAGAAGACACAGATGCAATTCTGGAAGCATTACAACATCTATGGCTGCATCAAGAATCTTGCTTGGGCTTGGGGTGATGTCACCAAGGAGTGTATGAATGACGTCTGGAAGAACACAATCAAGGGGTTCGTCCATGACTTCCGAGAGTTTGCCAAGGATGAGGGGGTTGCAGACATCAACAAGGCTGTGGCTGAGATGGCAAACAGCTTTAACCTGTGTGTGGATGAGGATGACACTGAGGAGCTCCTAGAGGTGGTTCCTGAGGAATTGACTAATGAGGAGCTGTTGGAACTGGAACAGGAATGTATAGCTGATGAAGAGGCAAAAGAAAAGGAAGCTGCAGGAGAAGAAAAAGAGAATTCACAGTAAGGGGTTTAGCAGAAGCTTTTGCAGCCCTCACCAAGCTCCTTGAAAAGTTTGAAAACATGGACCCCAACACCAAAATGTTTTCATTAACAGAGAGAAATATTCGCGGTACATTATCTGCTTACAAGCAAATCTATGGTGAAGAAACAAACCAAGTAAACTGCCATGGACATATTTCTGAAACGAGTGACACCTCCTCAGGAAGAGCCTCAAGCAGGTCCTTCAGGAGGTGTTCCAGAAGAGGCATTGTTATCATAGGGGATGACAGCTCCGTGAGTGTTATTGCCCCTGAAGACCTTCCAGTGGGACAGGATGTGGAGGGGGAAGACAGTGATACCGGTGATCCTGACTGTGTGTAGGCCTAGGCTAATGTGTGTTTGTGTCTTAGTTTTTAACAAAAAGGTTTAAAAGGTAAAAAAATAAAAAATTTTTAAAGTGGAAAAAAGCTTATAGAATAAGGATATAAAGAAAGAAAATATTTTTGTACAGCTGTATAACGTGTTTTAAGCTAAGTGCTTTTTACGAGTCAAAAGTTTTAAAAAATTAAAAATTTTATAAAGTAAAAAGGTTAATTTACTAGTGAAGAAAGAAAAATATTTTTTAATAAATTCAGTGTAGCCTGAGTGTGTGGTGTGTATAGCGTCTAGAGCAGTGTATGGCAATGTCCTAGGCCCTCGTATTCACTCACTGCTCGCTCACTGCCTCACCCAGAGCATCTTCCAGTCCTGCAGCTCCATTCTTGGTAAGTGCCCTTTACAGGTGCACCATTTTTTATCTTTCATAGCATATTTTTTCTGTACCTTTTCTATGTTTAGATATGTTTAGATACAAAAACTCTCAGCACTGTGTTACAGTTGCCTACAGTACTCAGTGCAGGAACGTGCTGTGCAGGTTTGTAGCCTCGGAGCAAGGGGCTGTACTGTACCGTGTAGCCTGGGTGTGTAGTAGGCCACGCCATCTAGGTTTGTGTAGGCACACTCTGTGGTGTTCATACGCCAACAAAATGGTCTCATGAAACATTTCTCAGAATGGATCCCTGTCATTAAGCGACACATGACTGCATTTTACTACAATTGAAAAAGAAAGAAGAAAAGTCTGACACAAGTTACAACACGGATGAACCTTGAGTACATCTTGCTAAGGGAAATAAGCCAGTCACAAAAGGACTAACACAGCGTGATTCCACTCACATGAGGCACCTAGAGTAGTCACGTCCACAGAGACAGAAAGCAGAAGCGGGTGCTGGGCGTTGGGGGCGGGGACTGGGGAGCTGCTGCTTAGGGTTCAGGGTTTTCGTTTGGGAAGATGAAGGGGTTTGGGGTGGATGGTGGTGATGGCTGCACAATGTGAATGCACAGAATGCCACCAAACTGCATACTTAAACATTTGTTAAAATGGTACATTTTATATTACGGATTTTTACCACAATCAAAAAAGGAACTGCTGACAAAGGTAACTCTTGTTTTGCAGAAATGTTTTCTGTTTCAAGTGCTAACATGAACCCAAAATGCTAGAACAAGTCATTGACATATATCTAAAACTAAAAAGCAAGAGAAAAAAATCGAATCAATTACCTTCACTAAGAAAATCTTCAAAATGGTCTTGTACAGTTTGCTTTTGTGTGTGACCATTTTGAATTTATAGCAGTAATGACTTTGCAAAAGGGGAACCAAGTAAATCTCAGCTTTAAGAAAACCAGGACAGAGTATCATTTATAGAAACAGGTGCAACTGGTTTTATTTGGAATTTTTTCTCAACTATCTTCATGATAAATAAAAGCAGACACCATGTCAAATGAACCAGAGAACTTGGCTCACAGCTGTTGGCAAATTGCTAAATTCCGGGAAGATCAAATTTGCCTCAAGTGTCTGCAGCCCTGAGTCTTGGCCCTGTGGCTCCTGCTGCTCCAGCGTCTGCATCCGCTCTGTGGCCATCGTGATGCTCCACGGCGCACACGGTGATTGTCCCGGTGGCTCTCCACAGCCGTCTCGCCTTTTACAGCAGCGGTTGTCAACTTTGGGCACACACAGAATCACCCGGGAGACTTTTTATGTCCCAAGACCCAGCCCTGTACCCCAGTCCAACAAAATCAGACTCTGTGGGACCCACGGTTGAGAAGACTGTTTGAACGTCATTCTATAATCCGTTACGTGATATCTGCAAGAGTACTAAAAACTACCTATGTTTTCACCTTAAAAAGATATCCTCTGTTTTCTGTCCTCTCTGTGCTTCTTCCCTTAAAAATCCCACGAGTTCACATCCCACTCCCATTCTGCCTCACTTCTCGAAATGATTGGTTGAATTTTCATGTAAGAACTGGCTTCCAATGAAGAAATATTTATTCACCACCTACTCTTCTAGACCCTGGGGATATATTGGTGAACAGGACAACTTGCCGGCCCTCCTGGGAACGCGCCTTCTAGAGGAGGCAGGCAGATCCCCTTTGGGGCCCAACACTCATCATTCTAGCTGGAAGGACGGCTGGCTGCCATGACTCACAGCTGAGCCCTTCTCCAGGCTGCCTCACCCAGGGGCAGCCCACGGCCAGTGACTGGTCCATGAGGAGTGGCGTGCAAAGGCCTGGTCTTCTTGCCTCGATCTGGGGCAATCCAGAGCCATCCCAGAGCTCCCCATGGGACTGGCAGAGGCTTCTGTTTCCACTAACCCTCAGTTCTTCTCCCTCTGCCCAGTCCCGCTTTCCTTGCCCCCACCTGTGAAGGTGGTGATCCCAATAAACTTCCCGCATGCAAATCCCCACCATGGGCACTTTCCCGGGAAACTTGTCCCAAGACTGTGTGGATAGCAGGGAGGCAGCAGGAGAGAGAGGCGAGATAGAGAGGTTGAAGACGTGTGTTGGAGGTGGAGCCGTAAGACAAGCTGATGATCAAACGTGAGCTGTAAGAACAAGCAAGGAATCAAGGATGCCTTCTAGGTTTGGGGCCTGAGCAACAGCGTGGCTGATGCTAGTGCTATTTTGTGAGATCCTGTGGGGAGAACACTGACCACACAAATTTTGGTGTATCCAAAATAAGGGCTTTCAACTATAGTTTGAAAAGTATAAAATATTCCCCTAATAATAGCTACTAGTTTTTTGTGTTCTAAGTATTTTAGATACACTGGATTCCTTAACTCGTTTAATTTTCACAGCAGCTCTGCAGGGTGGGTACTAGTTTCCTGTTCCTGAAACCCCTCAGACTTCTTATATCTCACCATTCTCTTCTTCCACCTCTGGCCAATAGGCTACACTGGTCTTCTCTCCTTTCTTTGCATGCACCAACATCCTGTGACCTCGGGCCCTTTGCATATGCTGTCCTCTAGTTGGAGTGCTCTTCCCCTCCTCCTCCACCAACATCACCTCCACTCTTCTGGCTGTCACCTTCTTCAAGTATCACCTCAAAGCGGCTTCTCTTGTCCTCCCATGTTTAATCACATTAGGTTCTTTTGGTCTCACAATACCCTAGAATACTCTTTTATTGATTAACTTTATACTATTCCTTTGCTGAATAATCCTACTATACTTAATATTTCTTTTTTTATTAACCCTATAGCATTTCTTTGATGATTCACTGCAATTATAGTTAAGTGGCTCTTTGTGTGATGAATCTTTTCCCTGGCGTACTTTCAACTCCTTGAGAGCGGACTCTGCCTTGCTCTGCTCTCGCCCTTCGCACAACGCCTGTCACATAGTGGGCTCTCAAGAAATATTTGTAGAATGAATGATGGAAATATTAAGGCTTAATGAGATAAAAACATGAATAAACACATTATAATTTGTTGACTCAGGTTGAGTGGGCTGCCCCATCCAACTGGTCAATAATGTCTGGACTAAGCCAAGAGACCCCAGAGCTGAAGAACACTTCCCCAAAACTGAGTTTAAACATGGGTTCCTGTAACACCCAGTTCTCCACTGGGACCCCTCCCAGAACAGCAGGAAGATGATAATGTTCTCTCCACCCAGGCAATTCCAGAACAGATTCAAGTTGGCATGTGAGCTCGACATGATGCTACAGAACAGGGGGTGGAACCGGAGCTGGGGGCAGGAGGCTCTGAGAATGTACAGTCAGCCAGAATCCTGAGACTGAGATGAGGTTGTTCTAGCTGAAGAGGTCTTTTCTAACCGATGAAGTATTCACTAGAAAATCCATTTTATTTCCACCCTCACAGTAAATCTTTCTAAAGTGGATTAGTCCAACTTCCTGCAAGAATAAATACTATTTGCTAAATGAAATCTAATTTTTTAGTGATGATAGAAACTTACAGGGACCCGAGGTGACAGCTCTGACAATCCAGGGCTGTCATGGTGAGATGGAGAAAGCCAGGCATGCAGAAGGGAACGCTCTGGGTCTGTGAGCTGAGGACCAGTCCTGCCTCTGCCTCACGCTCAGCCAGTGAGGGTGCAGGGCCATCAATCCTCGTGGACCTGTGTGTCTTCATCTGCAAAATGATGGCATGGACCCCATCAGTGTTTGTCACGTTATTTTGACTGAATGACACAGCTGAGTGATCGCCGCTCAGAGAGTTCATATATACACGTACATGTGGAAGTTCATACAGAGAATTGAAACAAAAGCAAACATATTCTTTTTTCGATTTTTTTTCTGCTTTCTTTTCTGAGAAATTCTGCTCGCTGATTTCATGATCCACTAATGGACTGCCAGGACAGTTTGAAAACCACCACCCACACCTCAGGTTTATAATTCTCAACAAAGAACTGGCTGAGGAAAGATAAACCTTAACATGCACTGGGATTAATTTGTTGTTTTGAAAATTGAATGTGGTAGTATCTTTGTCATTTGCCTCATTCTTACAAAAGTTCAGTGAAAAAACCCACTTTCTGATTAAGAGGGATTTCTGGAATGGTGGTAATTCTGGCGGATTGAGATGAATTTAAAACTCCCGCTGCCCCTGCGGTCCCGTAGGATTCACGTCGGGTGAAACGAGAGAGGGGCGCTCAGTGCACATAATCAGGGCACAGGCTGGCAGCAAAGAGAATGCGGAGGAGAGTGAGGAAGCCAGCCGTTTCCTCAGCTCCCCGTCACCCCATCTGCCACTTTGGGGGTTGAAGTGGTCGTCTCCACAGTTCCTTCCCCTTGTAAACATCTACGACTGTGGCCCTAGGTCTGCAAATCCCTGAGACCTCACGTGGTTAAAGGGTCTGAAACTTCATGGGTGACAGTGGACGCAGATGACAATGTTCTGCTCTTGCAGTGGGACCCACGACTCCCTTAAGCCTGCCTTGGACAAGGAACCCACCTGGGAGCGCAGGGTGACTGGAGACATTGGTGGCTCAGGGACGAGGCTGGACAACAGAGAGACAACATGGAGACCTTGCCTTTGAGACCTCCAAGCGATTACATGATATAAAAATCTGCTAACTCATTTTCCTTATATGCTGGGGCCCTGAGAAGCTTCAGTGTGCCAGGACTGGAGAGCTGAGGCCCACAGCCCGGTTTAGGCACAGCAGGCAGCACACTCACAGTGATTATCTGTCAGCCATGTGGGTGCTTCTTCCAACCTAGAAAGGTGTGGCTGCCTTTTTGGATCAGAAAGTTACGACTCAAGGAAAAGGACGAGGGTTAGGTTACCCTCAAGTCAGGGACAAAGCTGAGACCTGCATCCCATCTCTCAGCTCTCGGTGCGATCCTTTAAGGCTTATTCCGGGGGCCTGACTGGAAGGAGACTGTCAGGCATGACAGCAACGTCTCGCTGCGAGCACTTCATGAGCACCTGTTTGCGCCCCGTCCTGCACCCAGGGCTTCACACGCGTTAATTAATTTAATCTCAAAACATAGGCGCTATGAAACTGGTACCATTTTTATCCTGGTTTCCCAGCTAAGCAGACTAAGGGTGTTTTCACTTCCTCCAGGCCCAGAGGCCTTTGAAAGCCCAAATCAGGCAGCGTGGAGCCGAATGTGTCTTATCGAATGAAACCAAGATGGCCTTTGCCCAGCCTCCTCTGATTCATGGATAAACACATTAGAGAAGGAAACGAATTCAATTGAGCTAATTCAAATTTCATGCCATTTAATTTTAATAGGAAGAATATTAACTCATAAATAACACTTTTAAATAGTTGAAATATGAATATGTGCAATTCAATGTTGAACTGAAGACATTATTTCAACATCATTTAATCTGATTTGTCCCAGGGGAAACGAAGGAGGCATTTTTAGTGGCCATAAAAGTAGTTGACTGAAATTCTAATAAATCTTGGAATAGATGAATCAAACTTTGTCCTACTACTGACGGCCAGAGCCCAGAACCTTTGAAGGATAGAGAGGCACAGCCTGACAGGCGGGTGACCCCTCCTCTTTCCATTGTTAACATCCCGGAGTCAGGCGCGGGGCACCCGGAAGGCTGGTCCCGTTACAGGGTCACAGGTCGCTCCACTGTAATGCAGCTCACTCCTCTTTCTCCCTCACTACCCTGCGAGCCCTGGGAGGGCAGGAGGCACATCCTTCAGGGTCTTGTACGGGTAGCCTCCAGGCCAATGCCTTTGGATGAATTATAAATGCCGATGGCAGTAGCCAAGCAGACCCTGACCTCTGGTCTCATACAGGCCCCTCCACCTAAGGCTTCAGCAGCCTGCGGGTCCACCCAGACTTCACCCTGTGCACCAGCAACAATCATGAAATAAGCCAACTACATACGCTCCTAACTTTTACCAACCCGATGGCAGCATTTCCTGTTACATTCCGGGAAATGTGCAAAAACACTCTAAGGGGGCTGAGAACGGGTCCCTGGCTGAGAAAGTTTGTGAAGCTCTGGGTTAAACTCAATGAAGTGTTTCTTCACGGAAGACTTCTCGGAGCCTTTCACATGCTTCTAAGGTCCATGGTTTTCCTCGAAGGACATACAGCATCAGCTTTTCTGTCTTAGTTTTGGTTCCCCTAGAAGAGAGCCTGGGAGAAAGATTTAGTATAAGTAATTTATTTTGGATGTGATCCCAGGAAACATTGGTAGGGGGTGGAGAAATGAGAAAGGAAAGAGAAAGCAGGCAATAAGCAGGTTTTTTGAAGCAAGTTGCCCGTCATGGACTGAATGCTTATATCTCCTCAAAATTCCTATTTTGAAGCCTCAGCCTCCAGTGTGGCTCAATTGGAGACAGGACCTTTACAGAAGTAACTGAGGTTAAATGAGGTCATAAGGGTGGGGCCCTGACCTGATCGGGTTAGTTTCCTTATAAGAAGAAACACAGGGACTCGCTCACTCTCTCTGCATGCACCCACGCACACACAAACACACCAAGGCAAGGCCATGCGAGGACTCGCTGAGAAGGTGGCTGTCAACAAGCCAGAAAGTGGATCCTCAGCAGAAGCTGAGTTCTGCTGGAACCTTGGTCTTAAACTTCTAGCCTCCAGAACTGTGAGAATATAAATTCCTGTTGTTTCAGTTGCCCAGTCTGTGGCACTTTGTTATGGCAGCTCGAGCTGACTGATACGTTCCCGCTATGAGTAACTGGAGCTGAAGCCAGCTAAGAGTCAGAGCAAAACACGCACCAGGGGCTTGGTTAGACCACAAGGCAACACACTGGAGAGCTCCAGTTTGAAATCTCCAAATAATGACAGGATAGAAAGCAAGCTTTATGTGCTGGAGTGGTTGGCATACTTGGAACTGAGGGGGCAGCGCAACCAGAGCAATTTACACATCATCCAGGCTGTGGTGGCTTCCTCAATCTGAAAAGACTACAGCAACTTGTTAGTCCAGTTAACTGAGACCCAGAGAGGAGAGAGGGAGCTGGGGTATATATACACCAATTTCCACACACACTCATTGGCTGACGGCTGCTCCAAGGGCACAAACTTCCTGGCACCTTCACCATGCAGAGCAGGTGGCAAAGCAGGCTCTAGACCAGAGAAAGTCCTCAGACAGGAGATGCAGGTGCTGGGTGCTGGAAGTTGGCCGGTGAGCCCTGAGGGGCAAGGGCACATGCCCGAGGCATCAGTGCCACCTGGTACACTTTCCAAACACGGACTAGCATCGCGTGGAACAGTAATGCTCCTCGACACACATTGGAAAGCTCTGTTCTAGTCCAATGCCAGGTCCTCCAGAAGAGCTTGACCTCCTGCCAGTCTGTCCATCTGCTCATACTCGTCTGTGTTCACCTGCAAGGGCTGCCATAACCAAACGCTACAGACTGGGTGGCTGAAACAACAGAAATTTCACAATTCTGGAGGCTAGAAGTCAGAGATTAAGTGGCCAACAGGGTTGGTTCCTTCTGGGCCTCTCTCCTCGGTTTGTAGATGGCCACCTGCTCCCTGTCTTCAAATGGTCTCTCTTTCTGTGTCCTAATCTCCTCCTCTCATGAAGACAGCAGTTAGGGATATTGCCCTACTCTAATGACCCCATTCTAACTTAATCACCTCTTTAAAGGCCCTGTCTCCAAACGCAGTCACATTCTGGGCTACTGGGGTTAGGACTTCAACATAGGAATTTCAAAGGGACACGGTTCAGTCCCTAACACCATCTATCCCTCTGCTGGCGTCAAGGCAAGTCATTTGAAAAAAAAAAGGGCTCTGAAATGAGCAAGACTTGCCTCACACCTAGTCCCACCGATGAGCACGTCTGAAGGAATGTGTTGCTCTGACAGGGAGTTCTTCAGTCCTGGTGGGAAACCTTGGCCAAGGCCCACCCAGCGTTGCCCGGAGAGCGGCTGTCCGGCCATGAGACTCTTAATGCCCCAGGCTCCCTGGGCTGCCCTGCCCTGCAGTGAGACGCATGCTGCAGGTGACCCTAGTCCAGCCCTGCAACCTGCGAGTCCCCGAACATCCCGTTCCATTTCCGTTTTCATCCATCGGCAATAAGGCCCCCCTATGCACTAGGCAGTGCTCTAGGCACAGGAGATACAGCAACAAACCAGAGCTAGTGTTGTGGGCAGGAGAGAGATGAACAACCAGGTAAGGAAATGAAACACCCAGCTTATGAGTGGTGACAAGTGTTCAGGAGAGAAATGAAGCAGCAAGAGGACTAGGGGGGATCAGGGGTGCACAGTGTAGACGGGGTGGCCAAGACCTCATAGAAGATGTGACACTCGAGGACAGACCCGGGGGAGGCAGGGGCCGGTCATGGAGTAGTGGGGGAAGAGCCTGGTGCTAGGAGGAAGGAGAGTGGCCGGAGGGCTGGATGGTTAGGGACAGCATGAGGACTTTGGCTTTACTCTGGGCGAGATGGGACCCCATCGAGGGCTTTGGCTGGGGGGAAACATAACATCACTGAGGTGCACTGAGAACAGGCTGGAGTGGGGTGAGAGAAGAGATGCGGGGGCTCCTGGGAGAGTCCAGGCGAGGGATCGTGGCCATTAGGATCAAGGTGGGAACAATGAAGGCGGTGAGAAGTGGTAGTTTTTTCCTTTTTAACATTTTTATTTGATCAATCTTATAATTCATTGTTTGAATTTATTTTCTACAGTGTTCCTCTATAATGTTTTTAAAAATAGACTTTATCCTTTAGAGCAGTTTTAGATTCATGGCAAAATGGGGCAGAAAGCACAGAGAGTTCCCATATAGCCCCTGCCCCTACACACGCACAGCCTGCCCCACTTCAGCATCCCCACCAGAGCCGCCACGCGTTACAGCTGACGAGGAGCATTGACGTGTCATTATCACCTAAGTCCATATCTGCATTAGAATTCATTTCTGCTGTTGTACATTTCATGGGTTTTGAAAAACATATAAGGACATGTGTCCACCATTCCAGCATTATACAGAATAGTTCCACTGCCCTAGAAATCCTCTGTGCTCCACTATTCATCCCTCCCTCGCAACCCCTGGCGACTACTGATCTTTTTACCGTCTCCACAGTTTCGACTTTTCCTGAATGTCACATGGTTGGAACCATACAGCATGTAGCCTTTTTCCACTGGCTTCTTTCACTTAGTGAAATGCATTTAGGTTCCTCCATGTCTCCTCCTGGCTTGATACTTCAGTGCTGAATAATATTCCACCGTCTGGATGCACCACAGTTTATCTATTCACCTACTGTAGGACATCTCAATTGCTTCCAAGTTTTGGCAACTATGGACTCTGGATGTGTTTTCATGGTAGAAGTAAGAGAATTTCCCGACACGTTGAATGGTTTGTGGGCCATGACTCCAAGGAGGATGCCGAGGTATTTGGCCAGCACAAATGAGAGGGCAGGATTCACGTGGATCATGCTCACACAAGCAGACGGGGAGATGAGGTACTAACAATGGCCACAATAATAACCATAACTATTATTTATGGACCCACAGCTTTCTGCCAGCCTGGGATAAGTGTACTGTGAGTGTGATCCCAGGTCAAGCACACACCAGCCCTGAGAGAACATGCTGTTAACATTCTCATTTTACAAATAGAGAATGGAGGTGAGTTGTTTACTTGGTCAAGGTCACACAGGTCTGCTCATACCTAGCTCCTGAGACAGTAAATATTTATTATATGATAGTTGGCATTTTGATGGGAACGTATCAGCCTAATTAATATAAATCTCCGCAAACCAGGGTATATTCACAGAGAAATTAATGTCACCATGTGAAGATTCATGGAAGGCAGCCAGCTGGCCATTTCCCCAACAACAACATCCAACATGCTAGCAGCAGTTGCATGTTTTCTAATTCCCATAGAGCGAAGGCTCGGGGCAGGTTGGCACACAGGTGTGCTCCAGAGACACACGTGGTCAGCACAGAGAGCAGAGGAACGCTCCCCACTGCCTGAAAGAAAACTATACAGCATCTGAAAATTTGCCTGGACGTTTTCCCTATGGATTTAACAAAAAGTACGAAATCTCTTCCATGGTTCCTTTGAGTGGATGTAAAATCACCACGTCCATCTGTGGTTCTCGAGAGCCATCGGATGACCAACCTGGACTGTGCCGCTTTCCACCCATCTGAAAATGGGTGTTCAGAGAAAAGTCAGAACAATGTAATGCAGTCAGTTTTCTTAAAATCAGAGGTATTTCACTTAAAGCACTCTCTTTTTGTTTGAGGTATGTCTTGAGTGTGTGCTAAAAATGTCCTTTTCACTATGAAAGAATAGTGAAAGTAATTAGAGCTTTGCTTGCTTAAATGAACTCATTTAGCAAAATAAAAGTTTGGAAACTCCATGTCAGTCTCTCTGTTTTGTTGTTGTTCCTGCCAGTGGTGAAATTTACCAATCCAAGAAGTCCAAATTTCTGGGTACCACTGATCTTCCATAATTGATGTAAACTCAGTCAACCGTAAAGCAACCAGAAATGTGAGCCTCAGACGTCGGATGACCAAGGATTAGAACGGGTCAATTGTATTAGCAAGCAAGCATGCTCTAACCACCTGCCCACATATTACCCTGGGCTAGGTAGGCATCATCCAGAGACAACCATAGAACTAATCCTTCTTCTGCCAACAAGACCACTGCCAGAGCTCTTCCAGTTGCACATTGTTCCACCCCGTGTACACATCTTGCAGAATCTGGGGTGTACTTAGCAGCCCCAACCTGTCCGGGTCGCTGAAGGAGTAGAGTCGGGCAAAGATACATTACGCCCCACAGAAGCCAAAGGCAGAGCACTGAGCCAGCCTCCCGGGCCCTGGGGGTCCCTTCCTCTCTGCCTCTCCGTCCTCTCATTTCACCCACCAGCATTTCACGACAGCATTTCCAGAGCCACAGGATGGGGGACACGCCGAACAGTCATGTTTTGGTTAAAATTTATTGAGTACTATTGGCTGCCTAAGCCTCTTGATACAGTAAAGGAAAATTTGGAAGCAAAGCGGCACATCATCCAAATATACTGTTTTCCTCCTTTTGGCCACTCTTGGACTAGCCTTCTAGTTCCTCTTTTTTTTTTTTTTTTGAGGAAGATTAGCCCTGAGCCTACTGCTGCCAATCCTCCTCTTTTTGCTGAGGAAGACTGGCTCTGAGCGAACATCCATGCCCATCTTCCTCTACTTTATATGTGGGATGCCTACCACAGCATGGCGTGCCAAGTGGTGCCACGTCCACACCTGGGATCCGAACTGGCGAACCCCGGGCTGCCAAGAAGCGGAACGTGTGAACTTAATGGAACCACTGGGCCAGCCCCTATTTCCTCTTTGAAAGAAGGCACAGTGGGAGGATGCCATAATTTTAAAATCTCTTTAGAAGAAAAGGCCATATCTTTGCCCACTGTACACATTTCCTCCAAACCTCACAGAGCAGACCATCAGATACACTTGAATGTAGGTCACAGGAAAAGAGAGAGATTGAAAACACATGATTCACAACCCATCGAGTGACACATCCCCTGGGAATGTTCCTTTGCAAAAAAAATCCCCTGTGTTGTCAAGCTGGCCTGGAAGACGTTCCACTCCTCACCTCAGCTACAAAGCCTCTGGGTTGTGTGAGCAGTGCTCACTCCTTAGTGATTCGCAAAATCCACGCCAAGCCTGACCACCCCGCCTCTCTCCTTGAGTCCTTGTGCAAACATAACAAGAGTGTCAAGGCCCAAGAAGATGCCTTTCCAGGATCTCTGACCCATGGAGCAAGGCAACCTTGAGCTGGCAGCACGCTATCATTCACGGCTACAACACCAAAATCAGGGCTGACCATCCTCGTTACCAGGCCAGACAAGAGCAATCTCTCTTCTGTTTACAACCTGAATGAAACTCCAGGTGAACACTTCCTTTTCACATTCAAACAACAGTGGCCCAGGTCTCCACTGACTTGATTGCTAAAAATTAGAGGCCCTTGGGCCAGCCCCGGTGGCCTAGTGGCTCAGTTGAGCACACTCCACTTTGGCGGCCAGGGGTTCGGTTCCTGGGTGCAGACCTATACTGCTCTGTTAGTGGCCACGTGTGTTGCTGGCCCACATACTAAAAAAATAAATAAATAAAGGAAGATTGGCATGGATGTTAGCTCAGGGTAAATCTTTCTCAGCAAAAAAAAAAAAAAAAAAAAAAATGAGATGCCCTTAAAGCATCCTCTAGTGATCTGGGGAGTCCCCAAGAGGTGTCTCAAGCTCAGCCTCCTCATCCTCACACGTCCATTTCATCCTCCTCTGCTCCCACCTACCTCAGGTGGAAATGCTGACCCTGCTCGTCAGGGGGTGACCCTGGCACGGATACTGGTGCCCATCTCTGTCCACTCTGATGCTTCTGATGTTCTGGGTAAGAGGAGGTCTCAGGATTCCAGCAAGTGGCAGGGGCATGGCTTCCCTCCGCCTGGTATCAAACGCCTGTGCCCACGGTACTAAGTGAAGGAAGTCAGCCTGGGAAGGCCACATACTGTATGATTCCAACTCTATGACTTTCCAGAAAAGGCAAACTATCGAGACAGTAAAAGACCAGTGGTGGACAGGGGTTGGGGAGATGGAGGAATATGTGGAGCAAAGGGCATCTTTAGGGCAGTGAAACAATTCTGTATGGTAATGTGAAGGTGAAGACAGGATATTGCGAATTTGCCAAAACTCAAAGAATGTATAGCACTAAGAGTGAACCCTAATGCAAACTATGGACTTTAGTTAATAATAGTGTATCAATTAAAAAACACACATGAGGCCGGCCTGGTGGCACAGTGGTTAAGTTCACACATTCTGCTTTGGTGGCCCAGCGTTTGCTGGTTCGGATCCCGGGTGTGGACCTACGCACTGCTTGTCTAGCCATGCTGTGACAGGTGTCCCACATATAAGTTAGAGGAAGATGGGCAGGGATGTTAGCTCAGGGCCAGTCTTCCTCAAATAAAAACACGTGAACAAATTTATGCTGAAGGTCAGAAGTAAAAAATGGGTCCCCAGAGCTGTGTTACTTCCTGAGGCTGAGAGAAAATCTGTTTCCTTGCTCTTCCAGCTTCCAGTGGCTGCCCACCTCCTTTGGCTCCAGGTCTCCCTCCTCTGTCTTCAAGGCCAGCACCACAGCATCTTCAAATCTTTCTCCTTCTTCTTCTGTCCTCACATCTCCTATGACTGACTCCAGTCCTCCTGCCTCCCTGCTAAAATGACCTTTGGGATTATATTTGGGGCTCACTTGGACAATCAAGAATAATGCCCCCATCTGGGGATTCTGAACTTAATCACTTCTGCAAAGTCCATTTTGCAACGTAAGGTAATATTCACAGGGTCCGGGATGAGGACCAGGTAGCTTTAGGGGCCACTATTCAGCTGACCACAAGGACCAAGAGGCAGGAGGAGGAGCTTGAAGAAAGGCTGGTACAGGAGACGGAGGGAGAAGAGCAAGGGGTACATGACATCTCAGGGTGAGCAGAACCGCCCCTGCCCGGCCGTCGGCATCCTAAGGCACTGGGACAGACTAACCAGCAGCTCAGAATCCAAAGAAAACTAAAATAATTGCTCCATGCACCAATGAGAAGAAAATATTTCTAGAAATAATTCCTCAAGTTATTCTGCCAAAAAAAAAAAATCCCAAATAAATCCATTAAAAATGCCTATTAAAAAAGTTCACAGTGGCTCTTTCTGGAAGTCAGAATACAGGTAATTTTACTTTTTAATTTTAGTTGCAGGCCCCAAAATTTCTATAATGACTACGTATTACTTTACTATCAGAAAAAGACATTTAATTTTTAAAAATTATACAATTTTTAAAACACAAAAATATATATAGAAATGAGGCAATGCTGATACCGATGACAGAGCTCTCCTTTCGCAGAATCTCAGACTGAATATTGTCTTTACGTGATGTTTCCTTCCTGTCTGTATCTCTTTGATCTTCCCATGAACTCTGCTCCTCCTCTATTAAAATGGGAAGTCTAGAGGGACTTATAAAGGGGGAAAGGAGGAGGTGTTATGATTTTTCATAGGCCCCTCACCATCCTCAAATAGCAGCCAGGTTTTGTTTAAATCGAAGATTAAATATAAAAGTGCACTTTGATCCAGCAATTCTTCCACCCTTAGGAACACACCTAACAAAAATAATTACATATGTGTGTCACGTGACGTGTCTGAGACGGGTCATTGTGGTTTTATTCACAATAGCCAAAACCAGAGAACAACCCAACGCTGATCAACAAGCGAATGGATTAAAAAACTGTGGCATATTTCACAATAAATACTACACAGCAACAAAAAAGGATAAACTACTGCTCCATGCAACAAATAAATAAATCTCACAGAAATAACGGCGAGTGAAAGAAGCCATAGAAAAATGTATACACACTGTGTGATTCCATTCATGTGAAGTTCACAAGCAGGCAAATCTAACCAATGGTGTTCAGGTGTGGAAAAGTGGGGTCCTTCTCCCAGTGGGGCTGATAACTGGGGGGGGGGGGGGCAAGAGGGAGGCTTTGGGGTGCTGCTATTACCAGTATTATTCTATTTCTCAAGAGGGTTCATGATGACACAGGCAGATTCTCTTGGTGTCTCATCCTGCTGCACGCTTGTGAATATGCACTTTCTTCATGTAGGTTCTCCTGCAATACAATTTACTGTAAGATAAAGAAAGAAAGAAAAGTTAAACTTTAAATGTTTTATCCTCAGGTGTGATATAGCGCCTTGGCTAGGCAGAATAAAGCACGGTCAGTCTGGTTCAGGTTAGTGCACCAGTGAATCAAATATATAGAAACTGACTAGTAATCCTTCATACAAGCAGGAGAGAAGCTGCCTAGGAACATTTCCACACGGACACCATGCACTCTGCACAGTACTGGCTTGGTTTACGACCTGCTCCAGCCAGCAATCTGGGACAGCCCCATGACTTACAAATTCAAGTACAAGGAAGGGCTAGTAAATGTGGGGACAGGGTTGAAGTTGGCAAAGACACAATGTGTGATTAAGATGGGCACAGAGCCTTTCTCATACAAAACAGCAATTGTTAGTGTAGGCTGTGAACATGCCAGACCATGCTTGCAGGTTTATAATTTCTTGCCAAAGTTATTAAAAAAAAGGTGACAAAAATGATAAGTGATGAAAGGTAATGAACATCACATGCTGAAGGCGTCTGCTGCAGTGTCCTGTAATGGATGGTGACTAAATTGAGAAGACAGCATGGCAGACAGCTACTTTATGACCTACATTACTAAGCGCCGTGCAAAATCTCTTGACTGCCTGCTGGATTCCAAGCTGCAGAGAACATCAGTTATTCCACTGCCTGGTGTCCCACCTCTCTTTTCCTCCTTGGGAAATGACTGTTCAGCAAAGTTTAGATGGAAATTCCATTGCAGGACTCTATGCACGATCTGGGCCTAGCCAACAGATTCATTCCATCCCATTAGCCGCACGGTTGGTTCAGAGCAGGGCACACACAGGCTGGGCCAGAGTTCTCTGTGGGGATTCCTCTCCCCAGCTGGGAAGATGGTCTCAGCATGCAAGCTAGGGGCTGCCTGGGAATACTTCCATGGCTGCATGGGGGATGCCTGTCTAGGAAAGCACAGTTCGAGGCCGGCACGCACAGAGCAGCAAAGATAAGAAATAAGTCAGGAATAGGGACTGACTGGGGGCCTCAGCACACAGGTAGAATTCTCTTCCCGCAGTTTCTCCTTTGTCTCCATGAGCTACGCCGGGACCTTTCCCAGACATGCCAGACAGCAATATCCATTTTGAATCAAGCTAGCTTGATTTGGATTTCTGCCCCTTGGCAACAGAAGTCCTAACAAATACACCAATAAACAGAGAAATAGGAGTACAGTAAAGCTTAAATTCTTTTTGTTACAAGTAATCATTGAAGGGAGAGGAGTAACTGAGCAGAACTGTGAACGCATGCTGATCCTGGCAATCTGGAGGAGCTGGGCACCCACACTGCTGTAGCCCCTGGCTCCTCGATTCTGCCGTTTAACTGTATCCAACCGTCAGGTGTAAGTTCCCTCAGTTTCTTCCTCTAACTATTCCCACATTTCACTGCAAAAACACGCATATCTCTGCCATCCACCTCATTGCCTTTTTTCTTCCCCAACCCTCGGTTTTTTCTTTTTTCCTATTTCCCGAACACATTAAAGAGGGGATAAATTCCACTACTAACAGCTCTGTAGGTCGGCCCATCTCAGTGCTATCGACCAGAACCGTGTCTGGCTCATGCTGTGCATTTACTCTCCCTAAACTGCACTGCTGTTGTGAATAAAATTTTGGCAGGTAGTTTGAACTGTGTCATGCTGAAACTGCCATGTGTATGTTTAAATGACTATTTTTCATCGCTTTATTCTCAAAAGCTTCAATTCATCATAGAAATTGAGAGGAAGATGTACATCCCTTTATTACAGCCTTTGTTGCCTAGTATTATGGTTGCTTTTTACGTGCCTGTCGCCACTAGGCTATACATGCCTGTGAGCAGAAAGACCACGTCTTACTGAATTTGTGTGCCAGCCCTTGGCGTGGTTCTTTGGCAGGTACAGGTGTCTGATGCCTCTCCACCAGGCACAAGTGATTCTTAAAACTCCATAGAACCTTGCTTCTCAAAGTGTGGTCCGTGCACCGGCAGTATTAAGGTCACTGGGAGAGAGGGTTGCAAATGCAGAATCTGGGCCCCAACTCAGAACTACTGATTTGTAGTTCAGAACTGGAGTGCAGGGAGAGCTGAAGTGGTCTTGCAGAGGCAGGAGCCGACTGATGGAAGGAGCGCAGAAGGGGGAAGAAGTCAAGGGTGGGTGAGCCTACTGGGCTGGAATAAGGAGTGACAGTGAGCACCAGGGGAAGGCAGGACCACCAGAGTGTGATGCTCCTGTAGGAAGGAGTTCTAGGGTCCTGTGTCCTGCAGACCACCTCTGTTCACACAGGAGCCCCTCTGCGAGTGTGGAGAAAAGCTATTGGGAAAAGCTTCACTGCCGACAGGGAAAGAGCAGCATATGGTGCCTTTTCCTTCTACCATGTTTAAACTGGGAGATCATCTTTAAACTTAACACCTTCTAGGTGCTCTGGCTTTTGTATCCAGGGAAGACATAGGCTCATAAAAGCAGCCAGCTGGCTATCAAGTCCTTCATCTTAGAAACTAGTGATGTGTTAAAATGAAAAAATAAATTGACACTGCCTCCACAGTACCTAAATGAATTGGTTTTTGGGCAGCATCTGCGGGAAGCTTCTGCAGGAACTCAGTAAATGATTTCCATTTGAAAACATAGCTCAAGGAGCACTTAATAAGTGCAATTTGATGATGATAATGATGATTCACATAGCAGCACCATATATCCGGTTAAGCAAATGTTCCCAGGGAACAGTAATAATGATCCAGGTCCAGGACACACCTAAGGAAGGGGGCCGCTTTGGGATCGGAATACAACGTGGTCCACAGCAATTCTAAAATAGCTGGCTGAGCATTTTGCTGCTTTAAAGATCTGCCCCCCCCCCCGAACTTGCTCCCCCCGCACCCCTGCGGCTGATCCTCAATACCACCCCAGCAATGCTTTTGACCGTGAATGTGGCAGTTTAAAGAAAGACGTGCAGAAGCTGGCCGCTGGAGCCTGGGACTCCCCAGGGAGACCTCAGGAACGAAATAGGTCACTGGGCTCCCAGGCAGCGCTCCCCTGCCCTGCCCGAGCGCAAGCCCCGGACCGCCGGCGGGGTGGGATGCGGGGCGCAGCAGGCGGGGAGGGTGACGGTGCAGTTCTCAGCCTCCAGGTTCTCCCTCCCTCCCGGAGAGCGCTCGGGGTTCTCACCGCGCAGGGCCGCCTCGCCTGCCCTCGCGCCCCGGCGCAGCCCCGACCCGTGGGGCACGCGCTGGCTTCCCGGGGCTCCCGCGGGCGGGGGCGCGCGCGGGGCGGGCGCGGGGCGGGGGTGCGCGCATGCGGGGAGCTTGGGGGCCGGGCGGGCGCGCGGCGGGGAGAGCCGGGCGCACG